>NC_133591.1:1205000-1505000 GCF_964106895.1 Numenius arquata
AGATCTCTGCTGCCTGCTGGGCAAATTTCTTACCAGCTCACCCATGGCATAACTACCTGGATAAGGGGAAGAGATACCGTTATAGTCAGCCCTAATAATCGTTTCTGAATGATAAAACTCAAAGGTGTTTGCCAGGTCAAAAAACTTTATAATGCACGTGTTTTGGTGTTTGGAACCTCAAGACTGTAACTTAACAGTTTATTTATCATTCATTATTTCAAGATGATTGAGAGTTAATACCCAAGACAAACTCTTTCATCATGAACACTAAAAGTATTGAGGAAAAAAGCCAACACCATTTTTATTGAAAATTTTACAGCCAGCATCTATCATACTTCGCAACGCCTGAGGCCAAAAGCATCCAGTAGCTGCTGCTAATGCCACATATTCATGCTAATACACGCACATGGCTTACTCAGCTTAGCCTTGTAACGGGCCTTCTGGGGCAAGGTGTGCAGCCGTGCATTGATTAACCTTCCCCCAGCAAAGGCAAGGGTATTTCCTCCCGGGTGCCATTAGCCTTCCCCATACATAGTGCTGCAGAAACAACAAGGAGTCTGGGATTTATCACTCCCCGGTGTCCGTCCATACCATTTGCCCAGCTACACCTCCGCACTATTTAAAGAACCTAATGTATTAAGGCAGAATCCTATCTTGCCATTTGTTAGGATCAACTTGGATGATGGCCCCAAACACGTGACCAATATTTCCTGGCCTGGCAAGGTTATAGTTTAAACAAATACATTGGTTACATACAGAGGCATCCAGAGGAAAACTCAGCTCTCAGCTGAATCTCTCAAGATTCCAGCTAATGGGCAGGCAAATGGTTATCTGTCCCCTTGGAGAAGAGCTGGTGAGCACTGCTGGGGAACTAACCTGAAGAAGAGCGAGTTGTTTGGTGTCCAGCTTCTACAAGTGACTACCACACAAAAGGAGGAGAAAGGAAGGAGGGGGTGAGAAAAGAGGGGCAACTTTAAGAGCCCACTGCGCCGCCCCAGGTTGGCTCAGCACGGCAGGGGCAAGGCTCCCACTCTCATCTAAACAGCGGGCCTCGGGAGCTACGTCTGTAACCACCAGGTGGGACTACGCGCACAAGCGCCACGTCAGCCAGAGCTACGGAAGAGACGAGAAACCTCTTCACCCACCCACTCCTCTGCACACCTACACACTCCCATCTCCTGCAAAAATCTACAGCTGCTTTTACTCCTGAGTTAGGAATTTCCCTCAAACCACAGAGGGATGAAAACACATCCTGAGGTGACAACCCTGCACTTGGTGGCTACAGAGCATCTTAGTGCAGATGGAAACTGCATACAAAATGAGTCTTCAGCACAAGTGATCCTTGAGAGACCTCACACTTTCTGTATCTGAGACCCCAGCCTGGTTAGAAAAGTCCAGAAGATACCTATCAGATCTTTATTGCGACGATCCATGGAAAGGTTTCTCAGAGCAATCGACACAGCCCTCACAACCTTGTCCGAGTCAGACTGGAGCAGCTCCACAAGCACTGGTAAGCCTCTCTCCTTCCGCACCGTTGCACGGATGTATGTGGACCACTGACCAGAACACACAAGGGAAAAGAAACAACACAAAGTATTGTGAGTTCATACACCTGCCCCTTCCTTGCCCCTGGCGTTTCCTTCAGTGCTGTAATTCATTTTTTTTCCCTGCAAAGAGTAGTTAGGTTGTGTGTGCCGAGGCATCTGTAACTTCACCCATCATTCAAGTTCATCAGGCACCAAGGAAGAACGGATGCCGAGGTTCACCCTACAGCTCAGCGAGCTGATGGGGAGAGAGGACAGAAATAGAAGGAAGGAGCATCCTCTGCCAGCATCCGTTCCATACACACCTCTGTGTGAAACCACATCCCTCTGGAGTGGGAAAAAAAGAGGTCATTTGGAGGGAACAGTAAAGCATCCAAAGCATGTTATCTTCCCCTACCTCCAATTTCATGCTTTTATTCTGTTTCCTGATTGATTTTAAAATAAACTGTATTCAAGACAGCTGTGAAACATCACCCTGCTGATCCTTGGGCTGCTGGTCAGTCCCACTTTGCCGCAGGGTTCTGGGAGCGATCAGGCTTTGAGAGAACCACCCGATTAGTGCTGGGGATGCTCCAGAGAGGACAGCAGAGGCCACTCTGGAGTGCAGTATCCTGAGCAATCTGACGATCCAATGAATTAAGTGTTCAGGACACCTAATCATCTAACAACAGGCTTTTCTGAATGGACAAAGCAGTGGTTAAGTGGCTTAAGTAGTAAAACCTGCTACTGGTTAAATTGTCATGATTTGCAGATGATGCAAAACATCTTAAGTGGGCCAAGAAGATGGAAATAATTTCTTTGGAGTTCCCACCTCCTTCCTTTTTACAGGAGATGCAAATGCACAAAGTAACAGCGCACTTAGAACAGGCCACAGCTTTGGTCTTCACTTACACAAGGGAAACAAGAGAGACTAAAAAGATGACTGCACTCACCGTCCAGTTGCCAGCACTGAGATTCTGCAAAGCCCCCGCTGCCGCTTCCAGAGTGTTGAAGTTCTGGCTTTCAGTGAGGATGGAAAGGTACAGTCGGACCACATCTGGCTGGTACAGTAACTCAAAGCCTGCGGGTGGGGGAAGAGGAGAACGGAAGCAGAAGACAATATATGAATAAACACATAATATACCTTTATTTAATCACATATGAGAACAGCCAAGAGAAAGCTACACCACAGAAAGAAGGGCTTCTGCCATGTCCAGGACATTTTATCTACAGTTGTTGAAAATGGAGCACACGGAACTCACGGATGGGACATTCACCTGGGCTGAAGGTTCTTTGCTTCCTTCAGGTTGACAATTCTTTCACAAATCTGTGCTACACTATATAGCGCCTAACAGGCTGCCTAGAATAACAAGGTGTCAAGAGACAGTTTTTGTCTGCAACAATTCTTACTTTGCATGTCTACACCGAGTTGCAAATTCACCTTGCACTCCAGCTTCCATTCAAATCTATCTCTGTACCTTTGCAGGCACGAACAGGGCCAAAGAGAGCGATCGAAACAACGGTATCAGCCTCCCCCTTCTCACACCCTGGTGACAAAAGAAAGATGCAACATGTCCAAGTGGTGAGAATTCCCAGTTGGTAGGGGCAGGGAGAAATACTGACTCCCATTCAAACATTGGGTGAATACACCAGCATCGTACCACACCGGGAGGCTGTGACAGACACACACGGGAACTGAATGTCTCCAGAGTCACCGGCTCAGCTCTGCAGTTTGAGCGCAACAGGGACGAGAACTGTCCCCAGCTCGGCCACAGATTTCCTTCTGTGATGTGGAGTAACTGACAGCAGCATCCACGTCTCGACTGCCTCATCCAAAGAATTAGGATTTATCCATCCACCCATATTAAAAAAAAAAGGGATCTTAGGCAAGAACTTCATCATTCCAAGTCGTTGCATACTTTGAAGCTGTTTTACCTATCCTTCTTCGGTAAGCGTGGCAGGACACACTGCCTCGATGGGAGAAGAGCACGCAAGCAGCCAGTGAAAGGACTTGTGAGACAAACGCGATCTCAAAGATCACGGCGCTGCTCAGATCATGTGAGCAGAAACCTAAATGCCCTGAAGTGTTCTGGTGAGTGCAGGAGGCACAACCAACCTGTGGTCAACACAGACTCACCTGCAACCACTGCAGCTGGGAGATATTTCTGGATTGGTGGCTTTTGGGGTGTTTGCAATAAATAAAGTTCAGCAGGTGTTACTTAGGAAAGGATTTTTGGAAAAACTCGACATAAAGCATAAAGGCAGGAATGAGCTTGGGCAGAGAGGAAATTTGAAGCTTGTTTTGAGCAGAAGAATTTTTTTTGTTTTGATTTGTACACATGAAAAGAATGTTTTTCACATAACAAGATGCTGCCCTGAAGTGTAGCATAATTCACAGTAAGTTTTCCACCAGCAAGACAGGAAACCTACAAACACAAATCTCTCCCTCTTCAGTACTTTCTCTTCAAACTCGCCCCTCTCTCATATACATATTTTTCAGCACATATCACAGATTATCGTATTTCAGACACCTCAGATCAAATCTAGAAGCAAGAAAACTGAACAATGCTCTCCTATCAGGCAGATATCCTATCAATGCTTTCCATTTTCAAATTCCCTGTTGCTAAAGGCTTTCTGAAATTAAAGCCTTACATTTCAAATCTGTTTCTCCATGTTTTTCACATTAGTTATTGCTGAGGGACCATGCGAGTCAAGATCTCAGAACTCAATACTTTAAACCTGGTATAACACTGCCCATAAACACAGGCCACGTTGACTCCCTGGATATACAGAGCTCTTTTATCCCATTGGAAGCAAGAAAACATCCTTCATCCACCAAGGGTTTCTTTGCTCCGTATCAAAAGACGGTGAGGGGGGAGGTCACCAAAAGACCTATGGGTGAGGGTCCACGAGCTCCTCTGTGTTGGGTCACGCTCTCCCTGCTCAGCTTCCCACACACATCCCAGCACGTCTGCGCTCTCTGATGACGACCGGACAGTCACCCTGCCCCGTGTCTGTGGCTGGTTTTAATGCCACCACTTGCTGGCTACGTGACACCCTGCAGACACGTGCAGCAGATGGCAAACCCCCCAGGCATCCCATCAATCCCCACCGCTCACTTTCCTCTTCTCCAGTGTCTTCTCCTCGCGTTGGGATCATTGCCCCCTGTATTGAATGCTGAGAAAAACTGTTGTTATTTAATACATGAAGCATGAACAGTTGTATAGCTCTTCCCTGCTTCTCGAATAAGTCTGTGATTATCTGCCTCCAATACGACCTTCATATCACCTTTTTCCTCTGCCACTTCACCCGGTGAATTGGCAATCTAAGAACTCCTCAAGAAAACACGCCGCTGCCTGATAAGCGTGCGGCATTCCTTTCCTGAACACCAATACTAAAGAATCTCTTAGGATGGCTTACTGCAATTTTGACACTGTTATCTTTTAAGGAAGCTGCGCTGAAATGTAAATCAGATCAGCAGAAGAGATGAAGGCGGGTTCATTAACAGATAATATTCGTACAGAAATTCACCGCTGCTGCAGGAGAGCTCAGCCTTGCCCCTGGTTGAATGGGATGAACCGTTCAGCCAGTCGTCTCCGAGGGCTTGCTTTCAAAGCACCTAGTTGTAATTTCGTTGTACTAGGGGACAGTCCCACACGTCCACCCTCTCCCATATTTAAGCGCAGTTTACAACATGCTCCTTCTGTCAGCCCGGACGTCCCTTTTGGCTGGACACTCTCCCTGCTCCGTGTATGGATATGAAAGCGCCGTCACCTCCCAGGGACGGAGCCGCATTCCGGTCACGCACCTCCCACCCGCGTTCCGTCATTACTCCTCTGCACGCATGAAAGACTTTTTCCTACTCACTAATGTAAAAGCATCTCCAAAATATCTTCGCCTTCTCTCTTCAATAATTCACAGCAGTTCCTCTGCCAATTCCCAGCACATTTCTGCTCTGGGACATAACCCCTCAGCCGGTTTGGTGGGTGATTCCCACCTCACTCCGCACATCCCTACTTTCCAGTAGCATCCGTTTCAAGCTGAGTCAGCAGGTGCCACCCACCAGAGAGGGAATTCCGCCCTCCCTCCCTGGCTCTGTGCTCCCAGCCCCGCAGCCCCTCCACGCCAGCCTGGGACACCAGAAAGGGGCTGCAGGAGCTGCCAAACCAAGGCCTTCCCCCTGCCCCGGTGAGTGGCTGCTCATTAGCCGAGACGAGAACCTAATAGCCAGAACGTTCCTGCTGCACCGGAGGGTTTCTCCCTCATTGACAGCAAGCTGACACTTCTCATAAGCGTTATAGTCCCTTAAAAAGAAACAAATAAGTTTTATATTTTCTCCATCTGCCTCCTGTCCTAATGAATCCAGCTCTGCTATTTATAGGATGCAATTTGTCTGAATTATTATAAATTTCCTTCCAGTGTTGTGTGGAGGCCTCGCACATTTTTCCATGAAGCACTTCAAGCACGTTCCTGGGAAGCACAGCTGGTCTCACCTCCATTAAGCACCTGCTTCTCTTCAAAACTGATTTCCTTAATTTCAAGATCATCTTAATTATTTTCTCAGGTAATGCTACTTTTGTGCAATATACAGCTAATTGCTTATATCCATTTTTTAAAATGGAAATGAGAAAAGAGGGTCATTAGTGACAGGTAATACATCAAACGAGAAGAACATCCACTGTTTTTCTTTCTCTTTAAAAAGCTGTTTTAATTATAGCCCAGATTCAGCACGGCCCTTAAAAAGATAATTTCTCCTGGAACAAACGAGACTTTTCCATCGGTTACAGATTTGTGCTGAGTTGCAATCTAAGCTGTTTCCTCCTGGAAAAGCATGAGGATAAGTCATTTATTGCTTTTCTTCCTTGCAGACAGCAAAGTAAACAAGCTCACTATATTAGCTTTTGCTTTTCTGAGAAACAAAAAGCCTTGGCGGCTGATGTCCTTGTGTCAGACGCTGTTCAGTGTCTAAGCACCCCCCACCAAGGCCGTGGTGTGTACACAGGGACGATCCACACCAGACTCATCTCCACCAACACACTGCGCTCTCATCCTTCTGGAGAAAGGAAGATGAGCTTCTTTGCAGCAGTCACTCAAAATTGGCAAATGGATTCGTTCTGTGTGAAGTTCACGCTACCAGGAGGTGCCAAGTGGATTATCCTTTATCTGCCCACAGAACAGCGGCAGCACAGACAGCAATTTCAATCCTGAACGGAAAACACCTGAGGAATTAACTGGGGGTGATTAACCACCTCCATCCATTCAGGCTGTGCTGAGAATGATGCAGCAGTTCCTGGATTATCTCCTCCACAAACCTATTTGCTTTCCTCTTGGCAACACTGACACTGGGCCCATACTTAGCTCTGTTCTGGCAGTCACATAAAATATCGCACCAGGTGCCCATCTCTGATACGCCAGCTTAATCCCAAATTCAGACGACTCTCTTTGGAGCAAGGTTGCCAAATCTATTCCCCTTCACCACCCATCCCATTTAGGATTTATTCTCCCCCTACAGGCATGGGAAATTAGACACACGTGGATACTGGTCGGATGAGAGCTCTGGTGCTGCTGTGGCAGAAATGTGCTGCTTCATTTTCTATCCCTACAAAAACTCTGAGTTGCTGTTTGAAAAGAGAGGCAATTTCATACAAAGCTGGAAGGATGCTGGCAACACTGTAGGAAAAATGAGAAAACCCTCTAGCCCTAGGGGAAAAAACCGAAAGATCACTAAACCAAACTCTGACGGCGACTGACTGGCAGTGTTCATGGGGATATTCACATCAGTGGTATGATTCGGACCAGTTTTGAAGTGAATTTCCCACTTACTGTGCTTTGGTTCCCAACACAGAGCAGCGGCAGCACCACCTGGGCTCTTTTTGCGATGAAACTAACCCAAAAAGAACTCCGGGGCCACCCCAAGAGTACTCAAGGCCTCTCAGCTGGCTAACGTGGCCAGTTCGAGCACAAGATATGCCGGCTACCGGCAGATGGGGCGAGAGGAGCCCAAACCACAGCTTCTCCACCAGGTCATCTACTAACAGGCTTTGCGGAGTAAGAAAGCAGCTCCCTAAGCAACTGGGAAGCTGTGAGCCAGAAGAAAGGCGGGGGGGGGGGGGGGGGAAGACAAGACAAGAAAAAAAAAAAAAGTAAAGCATCACGTCAGTAAAAGAAATGAACAATTTGATTCTGTGGGAAAGAAAAGCTCCTGGACTCCTGCCCTCTGCCGACACCAGGCTGGTAACTTCATTACAGCCGCTGCCGGGTTCATTGTTTGCAAGTTAAACAGTTGTAATCCAGAGTTCAGAATTCTTTGCTACAGAAACGTTCTCAGAAGGTGTCAGCAGCACATCATCAGCCCAGCAGCTCTGCCTGCCCCTGGCACCATCCCCTCTCCCCGCAGCGCGGCTTCCAACAGACTGCATGAAAAACCCCGGAGAAGGCAGGGGCAGGCAGCTGGTTACTTTTATAAAAACAGTAATCAGATCCTTAAAAAACTGGCCCATCAGCTCGATTCCATCTGTATGCTGTGCCTCGGCACCCGCTGCACAAAGCAGCTTGAATGCCAACATAAACTTGCAAGATTCTTCTAATTGAAAGGCTTAACAGTAGCCAAAACGCGGCCAGCGCCAACAGAGCCAAAAGCTTGGCATAATCGATGGAGAATGCGGCTCCATGCAGATCCATGGGGAATACCGAGTGTCACACCCCAGAGGCAGAGCAAGCTTCTGCAACGAAGGAAGACAAAATAATAGGTGGAAAGCTCCAAACAGTCCCTAGAGCTTTCACTCAAGGTACAGTACGAGCCAGGGCAGGCATCGCGCTTACTGCGGAGATTCAATCAGGAATGCAGCATCCACCACCGAGCAGCAGCTCTGAAGACAGGCGGAACAGCCTTTGAATAGCATCGAAAAGAACAACCAGGATAACATGGGACACGCGAGACTCAAATCAGGCTTGAGGGAATGTTTAAGAGGAGTTTTTCTATTTAGAAAATGAACACCACAGTGTGTGACCTTTCCAACTAATCCACTAAGTCACACACAAGTTCTAAAATTACGTAAACTCCTCCCAGCTCACCACGCACTCCCCCGAGGAAAGCGGCGATGCCAGGCTGGTTAAGAAGGGAGGCAAACAACCCCCCAGCCCAGAGGCCGTAGCAGGAACGTTACCGGCACTGCCGAGCATGGAGGTAACGCCGAAAACCAGCACCAGAGCCAGGCTGGCTGCAGGGAAGGCAGCGAGCGAAGGGAATGGGAGGATAAGGCAGCGCAGGAGACATAAGGATGCCTGGGAAAGCAAACTGTCTTTTGCCATTTCTATTATTACTCTTTACATTTCCCAAGCTCCACAAGCTGTCATCAAAGTAACTTCTCTGACAGAGAGTGCTTTGTAAGAGGTTGGTTATATTCTACTTCATACCCAAAGAATATGCAATTCAACAAAGAGATGGCTCAATCAAACACAACCCATTTTGACCTTGTGTGAGTTCCAGCACTGCTGTTTCCTGTGAGCAGACATTTTAAAGCTAATACAGAGTTCTCCCTTTCCAAAGGCCCTGCAAACAGCGCTTCTCCCAACAGCGCCTGACACGCTGCCCAATAACAGAGGCTTTTTTTCAAGCATCTGCAGCTAAGTCTCTTGGCAACTGGAGATGTTCCGTTAACAACCTTCCCTCCTCTCTTCGCTAATCAGCAGCAAAGGCTCTGGAGGACCAGTACTTAATCAGAATCTGACTGTTGCTGAGGTTAACTGGAGCTCCTCCCGAGCTGCTGGAGGAGCAGGGATGGGATAACTGGAGCTCCTCCCGAGCTGCTGGAGGAGCAGGGATGGGATAACTGGAGCTCCTCCCGAGCTGCTGGAGGAGCAGGGATGGGATAACTGGAGCTCCTCCCGAGCTGCTGGAGGAGCAGGGATGGGATAACTGGAGCTCCTCCCGAGCTGCTGGAGGAGCAGGGATGGGATAACTGGAGCTCCTCCCGAGCTGCTGGAGGAGCAGGGATGGGATAACTGGAGCTCCTCCCGAGCTGCTGGAGGAGCAGGGATGGGATAACTGGAGCTCCTCCCGAGCTGCTGGAGGAGCAGGGATGGGATAACTGGAGCTCCTCCCGAGCTGCTGGAGGAGCAGGGATGGGATAACTGGAGCTCCACCCGAGCTGCTGGAGGAGCAGGGATGGGATAACTGGAGCTCCTCCCGAGCTGCTGGAGGAGCAGGGATGGGATAACTGGAGCTCCTCCCGAGCTGCTGGAGGAGCAGGGATGTGCTGCCACAGCCCAGGGCAGGGGACACCTAGCGCCAGGCTGGGGCAGGGGAGGGAGAGATGCTGAAGGGCTCCCCTACAGTGAGAGGAGGAACGCGGGTGAACTGCGGCACATCTAAGCGTTTGTAGGTCACCTTTGGCAGTGGCTTTTGTTTGTTTTTGAGAAACACCATTGTTTCTCAAAGCAACAATGCTTAGGACCCAAAGTTAACATTAAGCCCTTTGGCTGAATGACTAAAATGGATGGCTCATGTAAACAGCTTCCCTTGCCCCGGTCCCAGAAGACTTGCATCTGACCTTGGAGCCTTTAAGTACAGTACATGAAACGTTAACACGTGCTCTCTCGCCAGTTCCTCTGATCCAGAGTTATTATCTACCTCACAGGGATAACAATGCATTTTCTTTTCAAGGGAACAGGACAATCGTATTACTCCAAAAGCAAGTCTGTTTTGAAATGCAATTTGTATCTAAAAACCAAACATTAAATAACATTCTCTCCCTGTCTCACACAGACAGAACAGACATTGGAGTCTCTGCTCTGAGCTACAGAGCAAGCATGATTCGTTGGAAGCACACGTTCCCTTTTCCCACCACCAGCTCACCACGGTGTCTGCAAGCCCCAGGAACGCGCTCCAGGCCCTTGCAGCGCCACTGCAAAATCTCAGAACGGGACTCGGTCCAAAATCCAAAATCCTGGCTCACAGACAGCGTAAGTGAAGAGGAAACTAATTGGCACCACAGGTCTGCCAGCTCCGCAGGGCTCCTCAGCGGGACACTGCCAGCCCTGCAAGGGCACTGCGCTCCCGGAGCTCCGCACACCCGGGACTCCCAGCGAGGGGTGGAGGTGCCTCGCCTGGAGGAATTCTGTGCCCGTGACACTCTGACCCGGACTGTTTACTCTTGGCTCAGCCACTACAGTATTTTAAGACAAAGGCAGATTAGGCTCATCAGGCTGGTGATCTCAGGGACAGGGGATCGATAGCTGGGAGAGCAGAGATGCTCCCAGACGTGGGCGATCCTGCCCCTGGCTCCAGGGAAGCTTCTTCCCGGATCCCTCGGGTGGGACACAGGCCTCTGACACCAAGAGGGCACCGGGCACAGTGATGATGCGCGATGCACCGGGGACTTCTTGAACAGACAGCAATTTGGCCCATGGCTACAAGATCAATAGTAAGCGTGTCATCGATCATGTTGTGTTTCCCTGGGAGGGAAAACCTGAATTTCCAGATGCCGTCTGCTACATAACATCAGTGGACAAGGTCAAAAGTCCACACTTATTCTCTTAATCTCAGTGCTGCCGCTACTCCTATTGACCATGGTGCTTCCGACATGTCTGTTCCCTTCTCTTCCACTGACTCGTTCTCCTCCTCTCTGAAAGGACCCAGATGGCAGCGCCTGGTGATTGCTCATGTGCCCCGAGGGGTCTCTCCTTGTGCCTGGCATCAAACAGCTCTATTTTGTCACTCTTCAGGCACAGACAGCACTTGCAAGCGCTGCACAATTCGTGCTAGAAATGAGAACACTTTGCCCAGCCTGTCTGGCTCACCCAGCTCCCGGCGTCTGGGCCAGTTACACCAGCAGAAACCACACCACAATAATCCAAATCCACGGCACTGCCAAAGATCCGCCCCCATTTGCAACTCTGGAAAGACACTGCCATGAGGTGACTCTATGGAAAGCCTCATGTGATAACAAGCAGGTGTGAAAATGGACCCCTCTTCTTAATGGGGAAAGCTTTTAACTGGAGGTGTCTCTAGGCTGGCGCCTGCTTACTCTCTGCCTTGGTAGGGCTCGAATTCACTGCTTTTCGGAGCATATTGCAAGCCTCTTCCGTTTAGCTAAGCTTTCCCAAAGGAACAAAAGGAATAGAGAGACAGCTGGTGAAGCTAATAAGGACTGGGAACTTGAGGGAAATTATTACTTTTCACATTATATAAACAAATGGGATTTTACAACGGTACATCCACATATACATGCCAGAACATGTGTGTTTTCAGGGACTTTTCATGAAACTGGAAAAACTAAAGCCAGGTGAAAGCATTTTCCTTCTAACCCCCTACTCCCAGCTCAGTGAAGCTACTGCTGTTCTGATCATCGCTGCCACCTGAGATCGAAGAGAGACTCCTTTCACTGCCGTTACTGCTGCCGATGCCTAATTGTCCCGCCCAAGCGACAGGAGGTTCGAGCTTACTGTATAAAATGCGTTTATTAAAGAGAGTGAGTGATCCCCTGAAGGAGAAGCCCATAAAAATTCACACCACAGCTATGTCCAGTAATAAAAGACAATGTGTTGCTGTTAGTGTCTTATCAACAGGTCCAAGAGCCTCATAACAGAAAAATGTCTCAGAACGAGTGTCACCACTGAAAATCGAGAGCTCTGTTAAGGGGCTCCTTCCTTCGACTTGCGGCTGCCTGGACCTATCCATGTTCTTTCCTCTGGTCTTTTGTGTGTATTTAACTAAGGATCATGTGTTCCAAATTGCCCCTTTTTTGGCCACAGGCCCCTGTAAAACTCAGCTCTGCAGCTCCAGATGCCAATCAGCTGCTTTGGCTCCAGGAAGCCACGGAGCTCTTAGCTTCCTCCCAGCTCAGCAGCAGAAACCCGTCTGCAGAGAAAAGCTACTGCAAAAGGAATGGTGCATTAGTCCTTGGCTCCAGATGCCACCTAAGTAAATTTAGTTTATTAAGAAAGATTCTGACGTTATTCAGAACCGTTTAGATGTTGAACAGCTTTATAAACTTACTGTCAGAAAACCCCAGCAAGTAGGGAAGCAGAGAAGAGGGGACGGAACGCTACAGAAGACAGTTGCAAGGCAAAATAAAAACATCTACATGGTAATACCTATTTGGTTGAAATATCCACATGCCCTTGGACATTAAGTACTGAGTTATGCAAGAAAACTCTTTCTCACCTCTGCAGGCCTCTCAAGTGTCTTCCTTCCTATCTCCAAGAGAGACTGTGTGAGATGATGCTGGGTCACGAGGTTGGGTACGGTCCCACTGAGCACCCTCCCCTGCGACCTGGCTCACGTGGGACATGCTGTACACGAAAGTTCACGTGTGGACTCACCTCCCCACCTCCACGGATGCCATTTCTCTCCACCGGGCCCGTGCTGAGGACCCACAGCACCCCGTGGGATCAGCCCTCTCCCCCGTTACGTGCTGGGTGCTGGCGCTGAATCCCAACCAGCAAACCCTCCATCGCTCGGCACCGACAGAACCGGGGCTGCTTTGTCAGGTGAGGGACTACGGGGCTTTCCTCTGACTGCGCTTCAAACCACGGCCCCGCTGCCGAGGGACTCTCTGCTCTGGTTGGGAAACCAGCAGACTCCTGACAGGCGCCTGGATTGTCAGCGGCGGGCGCTGCGAGACACGGATCGACAGCCGGTGTTTCCACGCGGGCTGGCGCCTGTCAGGTTCTCCCCTTCGCAGCCTGTCGGAGTTTTGACTCCAGAACCAAGGGAAAAACAACGTCAAGAGAAAACCCACAGTCTTTCAGAGCTCACACACACTGAACTACGCTTGGAAGCCAATTTGAAAGCTTCTTACTGGTTACTCATGCTTCACCGAGTCTACTTCCACTTCTCATCATGATTTTTAGATAAAGTCTCATAAACGGTCATAAGCCATTACACAAGTATTTGGTTATTCACATCAATTCAGCTGCTTGTTAGAGGCCCGTCTGCTTAAGGCAGTGAAGGGCAGCAGAACTCCACCGCTTGAATTCCTCAAATAAGAAGGAAGAATAAATTTGTCTATTCTCCAGGGGATCTACCCTCACAGAAACATCAAACACTTCAAAATACTTCCCAGTAGGAAGGAAATATTTGGATATAAACAACTAACCTATTTTGGGGAAAGGTTATCGGAATCCAAGCTGAGAAGCTGGTCCAGACTCAGCCCGGAGGAAGGGAAGGGCAGTGATTCCCAACCACAGGACCGACAGCGGAAGCCTGTTCGGTTCATCACAGGCAGAGTCCTGCAATCTTACCTTTATAAGCATTTTATAAGCAAGTGCCATATGGAAAGACTCCCTCACGTTATTAAATAATTTATTATATGCCAACCCAAACACTTCCTCCAATCCTGTTTGTGTCCTGAAATTGCTAATTAGTTCCTGCTACGGCTTCCAAAGTCAAAAGTGTGTTTCAATTCCTCTCTGTTTTATGAAAGCTGCAACACCCCCAAAGGCAGCCCAGTGCCTCTAATCTGTCTCAATTACAGTCACTTCGCTGCTGTCAGGCAATTCAAGTATCTCCCAAGCACCCGAGAAAAAGAATTTGATGTTTTCAATGTCAAGTAAATGTCAGGCCAGAGTGGAAGCAGCACAAACAGAAGGTTTTCTTCAACTTCTCTGACTAAAAATGGACCTTGCAGCCCAAGTTTTCAAGGTACAGTATTTGGATACTTAATTCTCACGGATTTCAGCATAAGCTACAGACCTTAATGCCTTCAAGAACAGAGATTTTCCACCCATCCTCAAAGCACCATATCCAGGCAGGGGCTACAGATGGTGAGAGGCAAGAAAAGACGCTGCGGCTCCTCCCTCATTTGAACAGGGATGCACCGGGACGAGCCACATGGGAGGCACGGAGCAAAGGGCTGCTCTTTTCCTTCTGCCAACTGTTCTCTGCAACCCTTCTTCTTTAGAAGAACAGGAAAGTTTCATAACCACAGGCAGAACTGACACAAAAACAGCTTTCCCATAGAATTCCAGGTTTCCTAGAAACACAGATCTTGCTATGAAACTTAAATTTGGACCAAAACGTGAGATAAGACATGATCTGGAGAGAATTACCTCACTGAAGCCTTAGCTGTTCAAACACACACATTATACAACCACAAATAAATCTATTTGCAAGTTAAAAACAAAAAAAAGAAAGAAGATTGGGGCCCCAGCGTGTAGCAGTGAATGAGATACTGAGAGGGAATGAATAGAAGCAGCAGAGACAGTTTTCAGGAGGGACCAGGGGAACGTTAGGCAGCACCCACTGCAGCCTGGCCCCATCCCTCCCATCCCACAGCACCGCTCCCGCTCACCCACCACCAGAGAATCCTATGGGACATTTTACAACAAAGCCACGGCAGACACTGCCTCAAAGCAACTCCGACAGCTTCTTTGAAACCACTTCATTGCTGTTAAAATAGCAAAAAGATCGCTAACCCAATAGCCACTTTTGTTCAGGACGGTTTTCAATTTCAATGCAGCTTTCTTATGGTAATATTTTGCAATTAAAAATTGAGCTTACAACCACCCATGTAAAAGATTCTAAGCAGGAGCTGACATCTACTGTGGAGGTTGTTCATGCCTATAGAAAACTCTGAAAAGGTCAGTGTAAGTGTAAATAAGGTGAGATACTTCCCTCAAGAGTATGGAAATTTCCATCACGTTACAACCTATACCCATTTCTAACTGTTCCTATATGTACAGCAGCGTTACCAACACCCTCACGGCTTCTCATGGGCCACCTCAGTCCGTAGCTGCGTCTCGACGTCAGCCTCCAGACTGCAGCGAGCAGCACCACATCCTCAGTGCTTCCGAGAAGCCGGGATCCAGCCACTCAGAAAACTGCTGAAACAGTTTAATTTCACTGGGTTTAATCTCAGCCTTGCTTTCAGCAAGCAGACACACAGGATTTGGAAAGGAGCTGCTCGTTAGGATATAACTCTTAGGCAAACCCTTGCAGAACTGCCCAAATCTAAGTCACACGTGCCTTGACCAAGCCTTAAGCTTTAGACACCAGCGCTGCCCTAAGAGAAGCCCTCTCCTGGAAGCAGCGCTCATGTAACTGAATAAATGGGACAGAACACCCCTTTCTCACTCCTTGAGAAATCCCAAACGCTGCAATGCGACCATCGCCTCACTCACCCGTGACACTTCCCATCTCTCCTCTCGGACACCTCTGAGCTGGCTTTTGTGCTCCACAGCGATCACCAACGTGTTTTATGACTCAATGCACAAAGTATCCCCAAAGGGGGAGCGGGAAATCTGCATTTGCAAGGAATGCAGACTTCCAATTTCCTAAGTGCTTAAAGGTCACTGGGGACACTCCAGTTAAGACAGATCCTTTCTCTAGATTTTATTCTTGTCCCCTCACATTTTGAATAAGTCTTTGGAGATGCTTTTCTTGCTCATCATTTTCAAGCTCTCAGCAGGACAAGATGCAATTATATGCTCAATCATGATTACAGATTTGCTGGTTGTGATTTTAGAAGTCTCAAAACAAACCTCATTAGATTAAATATTCTTCCTGGCTTTGTATGAGAGGGACGAGAAGATGATGTTTCCAAATGGAGTGGGTTTGCTACCCAGCTTGTTAGCACAAGCTGGTAAGAAAGATATTGCTTTAGGAATCAGGAAACCTCATCTCTGTTCCCAGCTCTGCCACCGAAATGCCGTGTAACTGCACATCTCGCTTCTCCCCTCCCAGGCTGTCTCTGTCTTGCCTACCCAGACCTGGCCTGCTCGAGCAGACTGTCGGTGTGTCAGGTACTTACACTTTTCTGAGGCTACTGGTGAAAGACAATACGAAGTTGCTCTAAACGTCTCCTACAAAACCAAGAATCTATTCAGTAAGGTAAGGAGAGCGCAAGGTGTGCAAAACATGACTGAACGGGACATGAGGTGGAAGGTTGTTCTTTGCGTATTCTCCTTCCAGAGAAGCCTGAATCACACTCTATTCCTAAACAGACAAATAACATTTCATGCTATTACAGATTTACAGTTTTCCCTATCACTAAGACACTGAACATTCAGGGCTGAAACTAATGGCCTGAGAGGCCAAAATAAAAACGCTCTCTTTTCTACCACCTACTGATCAACACTCACCCCCATCCCCTGGAAACGCCTGGGTCAGGACTCCAGCTCTCGGTGGCTCAGGGCAATGAGCAGTTGGATTGACATTGCTTTATAAACCAGGCAGAGGTAAGATTTCCCACCCCCCCGTCACCCCCCAGCTGACAGGTAAATTTAAGCTTCTGCTTTACAATGTAAAATCCCTGCTCTCAGCTCAAGGTCATTTTTCTTCCATCTGCAGTTAGAGGTAGATGGCACATTAAGCCACATCACTCCCCTGTCACGCCGGAGAGGGGGGGAGCTTTTAAGCCTGTGCAGAGCACTCAGGGTTATAGAAATAAATATGGCTTTATATAGCAGCTTTCACATCCAAGATATCTCAAAGTGGTTTACAAAGTAATGAGTCAGATAATAGGGCTGCAGCAGCTGTGTAGGTAAATGCACTAGCAATTAACGCTGAGAAAACAAAAGTTTTAATTTTTTTGATTCTCTTTATTTGCCTTTCTGCAAAACACGACTGCAGCTTCAGCCTGACTAATGAGCATCACTGACTTGTGCAATTTAGAACACACAGGTTATTTGACATTCCAGTTTATTTTAATTTTCAGATTAACTCCATGATTAAAGCTCTCCATTAACGCTAATAAATATTGTTCTAGCAAAAGTGGAAAAAACACTAGCCACCTTCCTGCACGTACCTCCCGTCTCGGCTGCGTTAGAAAGAAGGCCTCCTCGCCTGATCTCTGGTACCTCCATTTGCAATTAGCTTGGAATCACACAACTGTTCCATTTTCATTCCCCTTTCTCTCCCCCATCATTAGCTGTTACAAGCACACCCTCAAAGACTGATTAACGTCGTGTTGCAAGGACTCCACGGTTTACTGTGCTGACACCAGAAAAAGGACATATTATAAGTAAAAATACATTTGTCTTTTAAAAAAGCCCTACCTTGGGAGAATAAATAAAATCAACCTGAGATCCAGCAATTAAGATGCATTTTCAATACATTCTCCTTTCCCAGGTTCCAGGGACAAATGGGCTCTCTCATTCCTCCCACCGGAGTCACCCAGCTTAGCTGTCAGGGATGAAGCTGTTTTGGAAAAACTTTGTCCCTAAAACAATTGTGCTGTCTTTGTTGCAGATCACATTTTTTTGGCTGGCTTTGTAACAGCTAACAAGAGTGACACAGAACAACTAGGCTGAAAGAGTCTGGGAGGTCACTTGGCTCAGTGCTGAATTTAGACCAGGTTATTTATGGCTTTGTCCAGTCACGTCTGGAAACCCTTCAATGATGGAGAACCCTTCAACACCCCTCTGAGGAACCTGTTCCAGCGCTTAATTACGGGGCATTAGCCTGCATTTTTGTGGGCAAAAGAATACCAGACAGGACAGGAGAGTATCCCAGACAGACGCTTTAGGTAAGATCGGAGAGATGTCTGTCTAGCGTCGAGTTTTGAAAGCATCTGAGTCATGTAGGCTCCGAGAAAGCTACCCACATTCCTGTTACTCCTAAAGGCACAGCCTTCGGAACACTCACCCGGAGCTATAACTACTTCCTTTACTTATGCACACGCTATTTCTAGAAATCTGGCAAGGGATTTAAATCAACATTACACCATTTTCCTGCCTCAGCTGTTCTGAAACTTTCTGCTGTTCTCTTAACTCATCAAGTACCTTCGTCAGCAGAACTTCACCGCGGAACTTTTGATGGACACCGAAGACAACCGTAACTTTGTGCAACAAGGTCCTTGTAATCGATCTTGACATGAAATTTCATCTCTAAATTCTGACAGAAGCCGAGTTCCTCTCCCTTGGGCCTCACGGTAATACTGGCCAGGCAATCGGGACACCTGCCCGATTTGCACCCTGCTTCAAAGCGTCACCCCATTTTTTACACTTACCCTAAAAGGGGGGAAAATAGTCTCTGAGTTTTTAATTGTTGTTTCTTAATTGAAACTGAGTAAGCGGCATGGCAGAAATCCAATATAACACAATGGGGATGGATGGAGTTTGTATCTGCAGTGACCGAGTCCCAGGACCGAGGCAGTTACAGTTATGTGGGATAAGCACCTTCCCACCAGATCCTGCTTTTAGTCCTGCCAGACTTTCTTGGCACATTCTCATCTTATAAACAGTCCTTAAGCAGCACCTGTATAATGAGCTATGCTCTGCAGTAACAGGCATTCTATATTAGAGTAACAATTAGAATTGCTGGTAGAATAGAAATGCTACATGAGACATGCAAAAACATACACACAAACCCAAGGGTGGGGAAAGAAGAGCATTAACCATTCCTTGCTGGGGCAAACAGTACGGGGAAGGCTGTGAACAGAAAAATACATGACCGACAACTATCACTTTCCAGTATTAACTATTTTATCACCAGAAATGTTGTCCAAGTATAAAGGACATGAAAATCCAATCAGTGGTTGAAGGGTTAAGGTCCTGCATTGCCAGAGAGCACACACTGCTATAACTAAAGTAAATGCTGTAGCTGGGCTGTAAAACTTGCCAAGGTCTGGAGTTATGTATTGGTTTCTGTATACACCTTTCTATACAGAGCATCATAAATAACAGTTAAACTTCTCCATAAAAATAGAAAGTATAATATACATAGCAAGAATACAAAGCAATTCACTGTACTACATATTTTCAAAATGCTCTCTACAACATGAGCTTCTCAGTCCGTTCATACAATGTCCCACTGGGGAAAGCCACTACCACCCACCTTTAACAGAAATCATCTTTTTATTTAATTTTTCTCTCTGTGGTGCTAGCAACAGTTGTGATACACAATACTCTGGCAGAATTTTGCTGTTTTCACAAATGTATCGTGCACACTCCATCTGCACTGGTTATCACAGCAGCGGTGAAAATACCAGTAATTATTCCAGTGAGGGCACTGGAAGCAGCAGACACCCCACGAAGGCGTTCACTATAGCCCCAGCACCGAACACCATTAACTTGCCTCGGGCCATGCAGCCAGTCAGCAGCAAGGCTGGAATGTGAAAATGAGACTTTCTTACTTCCAGCTCTGCCTTTTGCTGCAGCTCCAGATCACCCCATCTCCTTCGTCGCTGCTGTAATTACCGTGTGCCTGAGTGGAGTTCCTGCTGTTCAGTTTTTCATAGGCTACTTTATTATGCAAGTATATATCGGCAGTTCTAGTTTAAGATGTTACAACCACATGCATAAGTCTCATTTTCTGTGCATTTATAACTTGGCCACAAATTCCCATCAAGCTGGAGAGGGAATTTACCACCTGGGATTCTTGTCTTTTGAAGATACTGCTAGTTATTGCAACAGATCTATATTCTTGGTGTCGGCCTCGGGCAAGGAGGAGCTGGAAGCTGACTACTGGAGTTATTTTATAGTCCCATGAGAGCCACAGGTGAAAGGACTAAAGGTGGAGAGGGAGAACCTTGTCTCCTACTGCCAGTTCTCCCCCCATGCACTGAGGAAGACTGATCATTCAAGAATGCAAGAGAAGGACAAAGAGGAGGAATAGTTGTGGATGCTCCTTCACTATTTCCAGGATAACAAAGTACTTTGAGGTGAGTAGATTTTTCTCACTCAGAAGGAAGAGTTTGAAACAAATTCAGAGAGCAAGCTGTCTCCCTAACTCGTCCTGTACGTGACCTCTGGCTGTTGAGACAGAGGTAGGAGACAAAGGGAAAAAGAGGAGCTCTACAAGCAAATTATAGCAGAGCCGAGCAGTGATGGACAAAACCCACCACCTTATGACTTCAGGAAGAGCTTCATATTGTGAACTCCATATAAATACAGAGCTGAACGAAATTCTCCTATCACTACAATCGCTTCCCCCCGTCCCAGCAGTTGTTTCCCACTGCTCCCTCAGCTTAAACTTCAAAGCTACACAACCTAAACCGGAAAAAGACATCCTCACTCCGAGGTGTCTATATTAGGAGTGGGGAGGCGTTAGTGGCATTGAACTGTCACAGTTGAACCTTCTTCTCCAGTTTACGTTGGTTATACATCCTCCACGTAGCAGAACTCTTCAAGTTCCCAACTCTAATTTTCCTGACACAGAAGGCAATCCCTCTTAATTGGGCAATTTATGGGATGTCTGGTCACACAAGCGTTGTGCTTCCCCTCACTACACCTCCAAGAGCCTCGCTGTCCCACAGACACCGTTTCACCTCTACCAGCAATCCAGGCTGTCTCATCACTAAACACAGCTTTCCTTGGCTGTCCCTGGGGAGGAAGCAGGGGCTGTGAAGCTGGGCTCAGCGCTGCCGAGGCTTTCTCACATGCCAGAGCACAAACGTTTGACAAACACGGTAGCGATTACCAGAACGCAAAGCCGTAACTATTCTGCACATTCCTGAGCAGACAGATAACACCAGGGCAAGAGCCGGTCCCGTAACGGTCTCACATTCCTCTCGCATGATTTGGTGGAACAACTAAACCCCACACGCTGTGTGAGTCCCAGCAGCACGACTGTGCACAGACAAGGTGTAGGGGCTCAGTCGTACCATTAGTGTTTCTCCCAGAGAAATATTTGTTTCCTCACCATCTCCAAAGTAAGAATGTCGTAGGAGATAATTATATTTACAAGTGAAAAGAATTAGTGGTAGAATTCAGAAAGGTCATACACACTTGAGAAAAGCAAGGCTGAACTGCGAGTCCTGATCAGTATTTGGGTATTCCTGCAAAAATAACTGCTACAAATATACAATATGAAATGCCTACATGAATGTAAGTGATCACACCCACCGACGATGACAGTAAAACTGCAGGTAAGGCAGACCTACACCTTCCACCTCAAGGCAACGCTGACGCTACGACGATGCGAGTGTACGTCTGTGGATAACAAACGTGCCCAGAGGCTGACAAACGCTGCCAGACCCGGGGAACTACTGACCTACAAACATCACTTAAGTCACCTGTACGTCGAGAGAGCTAAAAGGATATAGCACCTGGAGAAAATCACGTTTGGCCTACAAACAAGTAGTAACATAACAAAACAAGCAGACCATAAGGGAAACCTGGACAGTCGGTGATGGTCAGTGACATAACTTGCCTCCCTCTACAAAGGTTTGCTGACTCCTACACAACAGAGCACTTTGTCTTATTAAAATCCAGATTCTGGCAACATAATGCGATACAAAAGCACAACCGTGCCCTTCACACGTTTGCCAAAGCCCTGCTGCAGCAGCACCAAGGGAAAGGCCCAGGAGATTCTGTTTAGTCGCTGCTGTTTGATGCATTGTGTGACAATCCCTCGCCAGGGGTACCTGGGTAACACATGCTTTCTGGGGAAAATCTGCTGCTTTTAACTGCTCGGCTAATTCAACACCTGTTAAAAACAGGCAGGGGTGATTTTGTTTTTTAAACCTTACGCCACGGAGTTATGTAGAAAGAAACAGAGATCGTTCCATGGACAACACCCTTCAAAGGCCAAGCTGTTCAAGGCTTAGGACCTGCACAAAAGCAACAAGGAAAGAACAACCCTTACGAATTGTGCTAATGATTTATTTTATGCAACATCTGTGCAGCAGGGTGAGCTCATCACAAGACTAGACTGTGAATGCCCAACTACTAGCACTGCTTTAGCAACGACACCCAGCAGCTCCGGATGGGTATGACACAAATCTACCACAAAGAACCGACTGAACCTGGCAAGAGGCAGCAAGAACCAAGAACCGCGAGTGACAGGGACATGGTGAGAACGAAGCAGTGTTTACTCAACAGGTTTCAAAGTCAGCTGTCCCTGAAAAGCGAGGCAGACCCTTCTACACATTCCTCCTGCCTTGTTGGCCTACGTAAAACTTCTCAAGCAAGAACTGGAGAACATTTCTAATCAGGTACAATCCTACAGCAAGTCTCCTTTTAGGTCCTCTGGAGTACGTGCTGGGACTAGGGCTGAGAAGTCAAAGAAAAACACCTTCTCACCTCTGCAGATGAGTCACCACCACCCATCACTGCTCACCTCACCTAGAGTTTACAGCAAACTTGTGCTGTCTGTAAACTGTAAAAAAACTCTGTAAAAAGAACAACACTCGTACTGGAATGATTTTCTGTTTCAAGGAAGTTTTATCAAGTTAACTATTGGTGACAGAATTTTGCACTCCATTTAAAATCCATGTGAAACGAGTAGCCCTTAAACCCTCTCCATACCTGACTCATGCAAGAAAGGAAAAATCCACAGGTGCCTGCTCTGAATTCTCACAGATGTTGGGAAAAAGAATGAGAATTTACAGGTACTGGGCTAGAGAAACTGTGGCAAGAGCAGGCTCCATGTGGGAATTTTCCTATTCAAGGCAATACATTTTCTCTGACTCAAAGCACTGGAAGACAGATGAGAAACCTTTCACTGCTTTGTAAATTATGAAAAACATAGGGGACCAAAATGAACACTCTGCTTAGTAAAGCAACAGAAATAAGAGATACTTAATAATTCTGATAGGGATTCTCAACAACGTGCATGAAATGCTTAAAAGATGTTAATACAAGAAAACGTTACTTGCTCTCACAGTGGAGACCTTCCAAGTCCCTCAGTCTCCGCTAGCAGGCACAGGAGGGGTGGGGATGGAACCATTAATCAATCAGTTCTACTCACTTATTCACAATATGACAATCAAAATTAATGATTGAAGGGAGCTGGAAAGGGCAGGTGACTGCTTGAGTCAACTTGTAAAGACTTAAAAAAGCAAATTAAAACAGCAGTGAAATGAGAACAGCAGCTAATCTTAATTACAAACCCAAAGTCAGAGTAAAGCTTCAGTGAAGTTTCTCTCTCCCCTCACTACACGTTGCCTTTAGCTGAAGACAAATTGCCAGCATTTCTGTAATCTACTAAGTTAAAGTCATTACTCTGACAGTGCCAGGAAGTCTAATTTCCTGGAGCAGTAACACAAAGATTTATAAGTGAATTTAAACACTCACCTTCTGGAATAGAAAAATCTATCATCAGCATCAGGCTACATGGAAAGCGACTGAGGATTTCAGATAATGGAGAAAGAAGAAATTCACCTGCTGACAAGTTCACCCAGAATCTCATTCCCTACGCACCCAGGCTGCTGCCCAGGTAAGTGTGTACACAGAGCTGAGCTTCCAAATAAATCCAGCTTTTCTGAGGTTCCTGCTGCAACAAAATAGACTTGTTCAACTACAGGCAGCTTTAGCACTAGGTCAGTATTTCTGCTCGACTCTCTCCTGAACTTATGTTCCCATTAAAATGGAAGTAATCTTAAATAATCAAAATGAAAAAGATAAATTAATAACCACATTAATAACTGATTTAAAGGAGAGGATGAGTTAGCTCATCCACCAGGCTGAATGTACCTGCGCGTCTCCTTATGGCTGAGAACTTTCAACTCCCTAATGAGAAACTGAAATCGTACCTGAACTTCAACTCCCAAAGCACCTTAGAGCACCTACTTTTATGCCATGAGATGTATGTGCACATAAACAAGAAGCCATGAGATTTGCTTAAACCAAATAGCACGGAGGCCTGGATTTAATTAGGAATAATCTGCTGATTCCACATTAAAAGCTGGTTTGCTCTTCTGGACTTTCTCCTCCCGTGTTCCAGCACCGCTGAACAGAGGCAGACGACCCAACACCTTCACATCAAGAGGATTAAATGTTACAACCTTTATAACATCTTCAGAGGGCTGACACATATCAACGTTGATTCTTTTCAGAAAAACCTTATCGCCCGGTCTGCCATCTGAGAGGCTGCTTTCCCCCGCACAGATATGATTAATCCTGATCTTCCCCCCAGTGCCCGCGCCTCCTGTCACCGCTCCTGCTCAGAAACCAGGGCTCTGCGAACAAAGCGCAGGAATCGTCCTGTGTGATGTGTTTAACGCGTGGACAGGAGAAATCAGCACTCGGGCTGTGCCAGTGCAGACAACACGCTGCGGAGTTCCCACCATCGCTGACCTACTTTATACTGGGGAAGGGATTTCAGCAAGGCTTTTATTTTTCCCCCTCCTCACAGAAGCAGCAATTTTTGAAAGTACTAAATTTAGCAAGGCTGCTTGGACAGCATTCATAATTTCTTGTCGGTGCTGTCCCCTTCTCATATGGCTCTATGCAACCTCTGATCACTGCCCCCAACATTTATCCTCCCTCTCTGACGGTCAGAAAAAAAATATGCTCCTTTCAAGAAAGAGGAAACAAGAAGCTTCTCTTCCAGCCTTTCCTCGTGAGGACTGTAGTACTCTGGACACTGCCAGAGCATATATATTTATTTTTTAATATCAGATGAGACAGCTTCTGAGAGCACTGCAAGTTCTCCCGTCTGACATTATCCAGTTTACCACAGATAACAACCCTGGACTGGAAGCTCTCCCCTGCCAGAATGCCTAGCACATAGAATTATTAAAAGCTTAGAAATGGTTTCAGGGCTGCTCAAATGCTGTGCTGCAGCAAAATCTGATTTCCATTAAAAAACCCAGAGCAATCAGAAGAAAAGACGACTCTAGTTCATCACTTTGAAATAAAGAATTGCCTTCATTCATTCATTCCTCTCCAGAACAAACAAATTCCAGGAAAAAAACCCCAAACCTAGGATTTAAACTAGGTAATAACTCACGAGACCCTTGGGCCTGTTCAGGATATGAACGTGTCCCTAAACTGTCTTGAACAAAGGCTGAGAAAACCACATATTTTAGTGGGAAATCATGATGTCAGGTCTTGAAACCTCACCTTTAGATCCACCAGACAAGCGCTGTGGATGCTGACTATCGATTACAGGAACCTTGACCCCACCGCAGCCCAGGATTTGTTAACTACCACAATGTCCATTTGCTGCCTTGCACCAACAAACCCTAGTACTGCAGTTTCATTTGCCTACAAAGATTCCAGCTGAAAATTCACTTTAATATGGCTTTAATAATACATGAAAGAGATTAATCTATAATTGTTGATTTCTGAAATAGCACTTCATTGTGTCACTCAAACCGAGTGCTTTTGATCATTAAAACTTGCATGATTTTTCAATCTTGGTAACGAGGTTCTGCTTCAGCTGAGAGCTGATCTCATCAGAGCCAATTATACTCTACAGCATAGATCTGACCCGAGCTTTTAGGGTTTTTAAAACTGCAATTTTATTTTTGTTATCTTACCGAACAATTCAAAGTCCTAGAGAACTTGTTAGAACCTTTAATATCCAGGAACTCTCAGATAATCTAGAAGCTTAGCAGGAAACTACTAGTAAAAAAAGTGAGCAAAAATGCATCACTGTATTTTTTACCCTTAGCACACAAATGAATAGTTTCTCATGCCTTTTTCCACGTCAAAGGCTCCTTTCAAAATGCTGTGGGATTAATCTCCTGACCTAATCTAGCATGAAATATGTAGTCAGACTAGAATCTATTCTGCTTAGATTAAATGAGGGTATCTCAAAATTATCAAACAGAATCTCTTGAAGAGTGTGTGATTTCTAACAATTGAATAGGGTAATGAGCTGTGTAAGCTCAGACACGTCTCCCATCAGATACGCCACAACTCTTCTACCATTAACAGAGCCACAGGAAAGATTTTTACCTTATTATAAAGAAAGTTAAGCAAGATCAATTTCTTTGCAGAAATCCTGGATTTCCATCTTTTCCCTTTAGTAGCATCTACGTTCCAATCACATTGAGAGAGGAATGAAAGTGCTGAAGCCCTCGCTATATTTTGCATCCCTTTCTTTTTCCGCATCCTTAAGGCATGTCCTGGCTCTGCAACATAACCATGCCCAGCCCAGAAGCTGGGACATTGAAGCAAAGGTTGGGTAGGAGCAGTTTCCCGCAGCTCTCCAAACGGGACGGCATCGCACCTTCCAGGAGGTGCATTACTACCCTGTGCAATAACACACCGAATGACATTAGTGCTTACACATTAGCCTAGAAACTGTACCCATTGTAAAGGGTATCTGTAAATAAATTAGATCCATCTATTAGGATTAGCTTGCGTATCATCAGAGCTTCACTGCCCATGATTTTCAGTGAGAGTGCAGCACTTCACCTGTATAACCATGATAGCGCTACTGGCCAGCAGCACATCTCTAAGGGTGCTGGATACAGCCTCCGCTGCTGCCCCCAGTTAACAGCGGGGAAAGCACAGATCATTATTTGCTCAAGGTGACTAAAGTAGCCCGATTCAGGTATCCCAAATCCATGGACCTCTCCATTGAGTCACGC
This sequence comes from Numenius arquata, assembly GCF_964106895.1. NCBI lineage: Eukaryota > Metazoa > Chordata > Aves > Charadriiformes > Scolopacidae > Numenius > Numenius arquata. The sequence continues at coordinate 1,231,732 of NC_133591.1, forward strand.
CGTCTCTTTATACTCTCCGAAATGATACAAGTGCTGCAGAAGAGTTTAAGATTTCCCTTCTGCGGAATACTCAGGTAGTTCTGGGTATTCACAGCTCACTTGGGTGCAGTGGGAGAGCTTTTCCTGCCAGGCTGATGGGGTGGCACCGCAGCAGTTGCCATGACAATGGCTGGATCTTTGCAGTGACATCGCACACACTTTGGATGAAAACCTGTGCAAGTCTCAAAACACCATCCAATGCTGTAAGAGGCCTGACGAGATCCCAAATCATCTCCTAATCTCCAGTTAAAGAGAGTACCAGGCACGCAGGAGGGGAATGCAGATTGTTTGTGAAAGATTTCACCTCTGCCACGGCTGATATCCAAAAGCGCAATGCAGAAAAATTTTCTTGTGAACCTCCTGATTTTGAAAACTACAAGTTGTACTCCCGACAGACCGGGAGGATACTGTACTCCGGAGAAGGCTGGATATCAGCAAAGACAAAAAAACCCAAACTCATTCCCTGCCGTTCACTCTCCAACTTGTCGGAAGACTGAGGAGCTACAGAGATGCCAGGGAAGGGAAGGGGTTAATGACAAATGCACTCACCTAATGCATTTCCCAGCTCCTCACATTCACCTCTCCTGCGGGTGATTTGCAAATGGAGTTGTAAAGGAAGAGATCATGCACTCGCCCCTCTCTGGAGTCACAATCCCCTAACACCGAAGCAGATGGGCTTCTACAACTCAGCAGCCCTATGTAAGAGCTGGTTATATCCAGTATTGAATACTAGATAACAACAACCACTGACACACCTATTGTTTCAATTAACTGAAGACAAAAGAGAGATCAGCCCGATACGCTCATGTCTCCGGTCCCTTTCAGAGCCTCCAGCTCCCAGGCTACTTGTTATTTCCAAAAGCACAAACATTAGCATTACCTTTTGCTGCTTCAGACCGCTTAGGCAAATCGAGTGTATCAAAATTCCTGTCCAAGTCTCCATTCTTCTTTCCTGTGCAAAAAAAATAAGACAACAGATGGAAAAGGCTGTCAGCATACTGACAGGTGAGTTAGTGTCATGTGCATCTACAAGATGAGAGAAGAGACAGACTCAGAATATAAATCGCAGACCATCACCCATATGTGTATGTCTCTGACTCGCAATCCAGCGGCATTGCTGTGGGTTTAGCACGAGCAACTCGGGGACAAAAATCCGTGCTACTTTCAGGTTGATCCACAAACATGCTTAGCATTAGCATTTCAGTGGGTCTTAAGAGTGCTTAAAATCTTGGAAAATCGTGCCATTTCCCTTCTTGGCAAAGCTATGCCCCTCCCTCGAAGCCCAGTATTTACTTGTTATTTTCACAGAGGAATTCTGACCTGAAGCTTAGGCTGAAGCAGAAGCCGAGCAGCAGAGCAAAAAACAACATTCTCATTGCGACTATCAGGCAGGAAGACCTAGATTTAATATATTGTACTGGCAGCAGCAAACAACTTCACCTTGAATTGCCCTTCAATCAATAAAGTGCCATTTTGACTATTTATTAGAACTAACGGAAATAATTCCATACTTTTGCTAAGAGACAGTTTCAAACCATTGCCTCAGCTTTAAATTAATACAATCCTTCACAGAAAGCAGAACAAAACCTGGCCTTTAGTTTTAGGTAGGTTAGGAATTTCAGGTGATGTGAACAGCTGGGGAGGGAAGGGTTGATTTTCACCCCCTCTGCTCCCCCAGGGAGACGCAGTGGGACCAGCAGGCACCTCGCCATCAGGGAGCACTGACAGCCCAGAGAGGGATTTGGAAGGAAGAGCAGGAGTCTGCATGGCTTCTGAGGACAGCAGGGTACAATTTAGCTTTCCCAAATTATTTTGAGGGGAGGAAATCAAGTTATTTAGTCCCTGTCCCTCAATGGCAGGGGGGGCAGGTGCGGTGTGATGAGTTCAGAACACCACAACTGGAGCTGCCGGAGGTGGCTTCTGGGCAGGGGCTGCTGAGGGGGCTTACAGAAGGGCCGAGAGCTCCATCGGTCCTGATGCTTAAAAGCAAACAGGAAAATGGTCCTTGAAAATGTAAATGTAAATGTAAAATGTGGAAATTAGTCTGAGTCTTGACTGGGAACAGGTCACACAATGCGAAAGGCCGACCCCTGCCCCGTTATAGCAGGGAGGGGGTACAGGTTCTGCACAGCACATTCAGTGGCCACTCTACTGTCCCCCTTGACAAATGTGCATGTGCAGTACTACATAGAGAAGCAACAGAACTTTTAAATACCAATATGAATATTTAGAAATAACATCAAGAGGGAAAAAAAACAACCCTCAAGACAGTATTCTATCCCCTCCCTTTCTGTGGAAATATCATACGCTTTTGTTTGGAAATGCCAACACCAAAACCAGCCAACTTCCCCTACTGCGCAAAGCAAAACATGCACCTAGAAGTTCTGTTCATCTGAAGTAATTTGCTTCATTATACGGAGCAGGAGGAAGCCCATCTAAGGTGCCAAAAGGTCATGCAGCCGGGTATCATGCCGTTCCTTTGGAAGGTATCATTTCTAAAGGAAGGGACAGGAATTAGCTGCACTTTGCCGCCCTCCATCAAGTTTTCACTCCATGAAAGCGCCAGAAACATGTTACTTGGGGAACCAAACACCGGAAACGAAAAATGCTGTGCATCACCAAAGGACGTTGCATCCCATAATGGCAGCCGAACCCAGTCACTGGCTGCAAACCCTTGTTGATCCTTAGAGCACTGACAGGAAAAAGCAGGGCAGAGGGAGGTAAAAAAAGCATTGAAGGAAGCCAGTGTTTAGGAAAGATTACAGACTTAAGGCAGACCAGTAAATGTGACTCCCTCTTATCTACAAGTAGGACAGGCTGTTTTTCCACATGACCCCAAATTTCACGTCTCTGGCATTAGCTAGTTTAAACCTCAGAACATTTTCTTGGAGAGCCAGACCTCATTCACCACAACTACTCATTTCAGAAGTTCTCTCTGTAATTTAGAGGTTGGGGTTTGGTATTTCTATCAGCCCTGCAGAACTGAGGTGGCACAGGAAGAGTTCTCCTCTTTTAGTGCACTCTCTGGTAAGCCGTATGCAGCATGTATTTGTGCACAACGTTTTAAGGAGGAGGTTGTCCAGGAGAGCAGTGTTGGCTGCTGCATCTTTCGAGCTGGCAATGCAGAAGCTGCTGCCTGTTTCCTACCCCATCTTTCATTGAGACAGCAAACTCCGCCTGCGCTCTCTGCTCTCCAGTCCCTCTCTCCCAATTTCTGGGCCAGAACACAAATACCGTCCCTCTTCTCTGAAGCATTCGCTAGTTTGTCTCTCTCGCCCTCCGAGAACTTGCAGCAAAGCCCCGGTGGCTCAGAGCAGGAGCTGCCGGCTGTTTATGAATGGGAGCAATTCAGAACACAGAGCTCTGGCCAAGGGGATTTCAACTCTGCAAATTACTTGCTTAATCAAATTGAGCAAGGGCCAGGTTCAGAAATACCTGAAGCACCTCCATTTTCCAGGGCTTTGCTCCAGAGAGAAGGTGACCAAGCTGTAAGAAAACTCCAGAAGAAATCCATCTAGAAGGCAAAGGTTTCAATCTGCGGCCCAGCTAGTATTTTTCCCATTTGATTTTCACAGGACCCACAAGTATTGCTTTGGTATTTTGGTATTGGTTTGGAGTGACCAAATTTAGCAAGTTCCAAGAGACTGCCAACTGGCCAATCTCCCAGCCATCCCCTGGCCTGACTGGTATCATTCGAATACCAGCTTCACTGCCAGGTTCTGCAGCCCTGAGCACCCCTCCGGCCTCAAGCGCTGGGGCAGAGGATGCTGAAACGCCCACACCAGTGGCAAAAAAGTAGTTTCAGACCCTGTTTTTGTACATCTCGATTTCTGCCCTTCCATGCATCTCCCTGCCTTGCTCTCAAAGTTTTCCAGCCCGAGGCATGCCAGGGAAAAGCCGATGCTGTTGGATCAGAAGCACGGCTCCGAACTTTGCCGAGAGCGAGCCAGCTCCGCACACGCCTCTGGCAGGTCTGGCTGATGGGACCTGGCACAACACGCTGGTTTGGGAAAACAGCCCGACACGAGCCTCACTTCTGCAAGAAGCCGTTTACAGTCCCTGAAACAGTGGGATTAACATTCTTTCCCTCTCCCACCGAACTAATTTTCCTTATGTAAGGAAGGAACAACCAAAACATGACCTTTGGCATTTTCACTGTCAGACTCTCAGAGGGGGCTTTGAGGTGCGACCCAGCGTTATTAACCACTAACATCGCTGCTGATCTTCCGCAAATGTAGTTTTGCTTTGCTGAATAATCAAAACAGCTATTCAGTTGGAGCATTTTTGCTGAAGGATTAATTCCCAAACGCCTTCCTTCTGGTTAAAAAAAAAAAAAAAAATTTGAAGGGAAAGAGATGTTTGTAACACCCCCTCGGCCTCAGCCCCGTGTGTTCCAACTGCAATGTCCCTCACTGTGCTGGGATGAGAGCTTTGGGGTGCACCCCTTGAGGTATTTACTTGGGGAAGCTTCGCCCAGCGAGTCCGCGTGCTGGCGATACAGACGCAGCAGCCCAGGGACGGATGCTCAGGCAGAACACCCAGGAACCCTGAGAACACCCATCAAAGCTGCTGAGCCCCCGTGGCCTCTGCCGCCCCAACCGGCCAGCAAAGCCCCACTCTGATGCCACAGGGCTGGGGAGGCCACTTGCCCTTGGGTGTTCCCTCTCTCCTGGGGTTATCGGGCCAGTCGCAAATCAATTCCCTCACTGCAATTACACCAGCAATTAATAAAACCTTGTCTTTTCTGTTCCCAGGGTGGGAAGACCAAACTGAAAGTGCTCACTCGATTCGAGGATTTCCATGCTGCTGCCACAAAGAGGAGGATGCACTGGGGGAGCAGAGGGGAAGGTGAATGAACAAGACCTTGGTCTCAGCTCTCAGCCTGGCACGTAAAAGCTGAACAAAGCATATTATGGCGATGACGAAAAGAAAGTATTGCAAAGACTCACCTTGATTGAACCACTCCTCTAATTACCAGAAAAGCAGCAAAAGAAAAACAAAAATTTACAGGAAGGAAGAAAATACAAAGGAACAGTCACAAAGAGGCAGAATTTCACAGAATAGGTTCGAAATCTGAGTACTACAAGAATGCTACAGAAATTTAATCAATTAAAAAAACCAAACCAAAACAAGATACTCCACTTTCTCCCTTTTGTTCCTGCTGAAAAAAACCGATCTTTCTCTGCACAGCTTTTGCTTTCTTCCTTTTTTCATCAAATGAAAAGGTCCTCACAGAATTGAGGGGACAGAAGGATGACTATCCCTTTTTTGAGGTATTTGAAATGCTATGATCAATGACCATGAAATAAAATAAAATAAACATGGAAACACTGCAAGAGCAAGTGAACAAGAGGGGGAGAGAATTGATCTATTTTTCAAGTCCTAGACTGAGAAAATTACGGCAGGTTTAGAACAGGTATTCACATAAATTTGATAGTGAGAAAAGGAAGCTTCTCTTTATAATTTTAAAACCACATTTATTAATGGATTTTAATTTTTATCTTTTAAACACAACAGTTACCTGTCCCCCTCTATCCTTCTGATCTACACACTACCAGCTGCGAGCCCAGCATTATTACCCGTTGACATCCCTCTAGAGAACAGCACACTGTAAAAAGGACACTGCAAAAAGGGGGCAAATATATGTTAAAATATACTTTGGAAATTGTCATTTCCTGCTGAAGACACGGAGCCAAACCCAGGCTGTCGCTGAGTGCCTGCACTGATGCTGAAATCCACAGGTTCATCCTCAGTGTCAGATGATTTTGAGACCAATTTGTTCAAAAAGGGGTCATCAGACGCTTTGGCTGATGAGTAGACCCTCTCGGGGCAGACAGACACAGAAGGGACAGATTGGTTGGCCCCAGGGGACACGGGCAGAGGCTTGACAAAGGACAGCCACCACCTGAGAGCGCTCTCGGAGGACGGTGACAGCTCTCCATCAGCCCGCTCCCCTCCTCACACAGCGCACACCCATCGTTTCTACGTCTGAAAGGGTTTTCACTGACTGGGCTGCTCTCAAGCAGCAAAACAACTGGCAGCACGTGTCCAGGGCTCCCAAAGGCTGTCACACGCCAGTCTGAGTCACTCACTGGGAGAACAGGCTGGTCAGGCAGGTAAAAGTTTTTCTGCCGTTTCCCCCCAGTCATTAAGAGAGTCCCAATTTTCATTTTTTTTAAAATACAGTTTCAATCTAGTTGATGACAGACTAGTCTGCAACAGCAAGTTCACACTGTGGCGACTTCCCGAACACACATGGAAACACGTAACATTTTAATAACATGTACAGGTCAGACCAAAGGAAGAGCACTGTGCAGGATGCAGTCTGTCAAGTTCAAACAATTCCGTATCGGCTCTTCAGGACCAAAGTCTTCCTTGGAGCCGGCTATAAATAGTAAGCCTGGATGTGAGTACACATGAATGAGGAGAATGGAGCCCAGACAGAAAGCGGAGTTAATTATCTCTGAATTCAGTCTAGAATAGTCATTTCTCTAAACCAACAAAGAAAACAGATATAATTTGAGTGTCTCTTTCTAAAGGAAAAATGGAAGGGGGGTTACTGAGACTATTAATCCTCTCTTGTAATGAAACTCATTTGCAACACTCGTGTCCCAGAGGAGAGAACAGGTCTAAAAGTGACTGACAATTAAAAGCTACAAAATCATGTTTGCAATTTAAATTACTGAAAGAGTGACAGAACTGGGAGGTTGTACGTTTTGGTTGTGAGTGGGAGGGTGGGCTTTTAGTTTGTTTCTCCATGAGAGACCGGAGGTGTGGAAGGCGTGCGGACAGGACGGCCGTGCACAGGGATGGAGCCATGCTGGCCACCACTCATGCTGGGTGGCCAAACCAGGAGACTGAGCCCAGACCTGGCAGATGCAGGAAGGCAGCAGCGCAGAGCAGAGGCAGAGCACATCCACCCGTGTCCAGCAGCAGGGTGTCGTCTATCAGCATGCACCACTCCTGTTCCAAGCCAAAGCTACAGCAATCATGGAGAAATTCCCAAATGTCTGTTAGCAATGCGACAAGGGAGACGAACACATGCCACGACAGCACCAGCACGTACCTCCACAAAGAGCATCGCTCTAAACCAGCCCGATGAATGCGCTTGCAAGAGCAGGTCTACACAGCAAAATCTACCCCCACGTCCACTTCCAGATCTGAGCTCTCGGCAACACATACCTTTAGCTTTTTTTCCACCAAAACAACCAGCATCGTCCTTCTTCTTCTTCTGAGAGCCTCCCGTGCTCGTGGTCTGACTGGCATCTTGCTCTTGGTACTTATCCGCTCCGGGAACCTCTTTGTGGACATGATAGGAAAGGTTCCGCATGATGCACACACAGTTCTCCACAGACTGTTACAGAGAAATACACGTTACAGTAAGTATTGCACCCTCTTATTTGCAAACCATCATATTATACTGTGAGGGGTTTGAGGGAATTTAGGAAAAGCCCACCCGCCCCAGGAAAAGAATGTCGCTTTCAAGGAAGATTTAGTCAAGACCCCCTAAAATTAAGGTTCGTTCTTGTTCTAAAACCAATTTTATTCTTCTAAAAGTGAAGCGCTTCACAAATAGTACCCATTCAAAATGAAAACTCTCTAATCAAAAATAACACCTGATCTTACATAAAGAATACAATTCACCAAAAGATCAAACACATGGCAGAGAATGATCATATAAGGATCTTATTTTAATACAAGCCTCTTTCTCATTCTTCCAACCTTTACAACCCCCGAGAGGCCTATTTTATTAAATTTTCTCTGGGTCAAAACCTAGGCCTTCTGAGGATTTCAATGAGAACACACATTGTCCTGCAGTAATAGCTAATCCATAGCACGTCGGGTCTGACAGGAGCAATGCCCTGTAGGTTGCAATGGAAACCACCAGGTGGTTACAAAATCCACTTCCAAAATTATCTGATTAAGTGACAGGGCTTTATAATTCCCTTGTGCAGTCCATCACATGGTGGGACTCGAATAAAACAACAATGCTTTACAAGCCATATTTATTTTATAAAGCAATAGTATGCTCTTTCTTTTTTAAACACGTTGAACTTATGATATGCATATAAGTATGTTTTTCAGTGCCACAGGATGAGATGATCGTAAAAAACAGATAAATCAAAATCCACACCTTAGCAAAAAGCCACAGTGAAAGTGCTGCAGGTCTGAAGGCCTATCCTCATGTCTAAGCACTACGGTCTTTGGAGGTAGTGCTGAATAAAGTCTTTAAAATGGGAACTGACACCTTTGCTGGTATAATGCAAAGCACAGTACAACCGGACTCCATTCTGATTTGCAGACTGCACTTATAAACGTCGATTAAGTAATGCTTAACGGCAGCAATAACGTCACTGACAACACTAAAGGGCTACTCTCCCCACCCATCACAACCACTCGCCTCTGCTCCCCTCACCAGCCACCCGAGGTAACACGGCAGCATCGTGCTGACACCCCGTCAGTAGTACCATGGATATCGTGACAGCAAGAGAGGACGATAATTACTGTATTTTCTGAGGCAAGAATAATCCCCTTCTGATACCAGCAAATGGAGGTCAGATCCCAGTGCAACACTCCAGCCTAAATTAATGGAAACACCCATCTGGTTTTAATACTCAAGGTCACCTTATTGTCCGTATCCTTCTTGCCAACGGCAGACTGTAGGGCGTGAAGGAGGGCGTCCACCAGGCCATCGCACTCTCGTAGCCTTCTGCGTGCTTCCGCGCCATCCGAACTCACGTTCCTACCAGGAAAGATTTAAAAGAAAATTTAGCCCTCTGACCTGCACCATAAAGTTGAAGGTGTGCCCATTTACACTACAATTATTAAGAACTCATTACCTTGGGATGAGCAATTTGGAGGCAAAGTAGTCTGACAAACCTATTAAATCTCAGTAAAATACGGGCAATGCCCATCTGCAACTCCCCAAGTCTGAAGGAAAAGGGGAACAGTCACAGAGGTGCCTACAAACACACTTTCCCGAGCTGTTGCCGAGTCCAGTGATCTACCTTAGACTGGACAGGAGTTTCCAGAGCAAACAATATTTTGCTCTGAAAAATATTGGTTTGTAATATTTTGTATACAAAATATTGTATTGCAAACCAAAAATTTAATTTCAAAGCCAGAACTTTTAATCTGAAAAATACTTTCACCACCTTAAGAAAAACATGTAAAATCACAAGCCTGCTCAGCAGTATTCGTGGTCACAAAAACTGAAAAATGAAAAAGATTAAAAGCAGGCGCACAATAAGCTATATTTTATTTAATCAATCTGTATATGAAATTGTTCTTCACTTTCTTTGGCCCCCATCTGCTCCAAAGAAGTCTGATGGGAGTCACCACGTACAACGGCTGTCTCCTTGACTGCTCCTTTTTTTTTTTTTCCCTCTTTTTAATTTTTTGGGGGTGAATGAAGTGACACTATTCTTAATAGTGCTCGCTGGCAAAACCTCTAAGGAAAGTTCTCTCAAAGCTGAAATGCACTAATTTTGACAACACCACAGCCAACCTTTCAGCTTTCAGGGTGTTTGAATTCCATAAAGCTGTATAAGGGTAGCTCTCAAAAACTCAGGACACAATCATTATCTTCTGCTATCAGGACCCTGCAGCCAGTGTCTCTTTTTAACTAATGAGAGGGACTTCCAATCTCCAAGTAATTAGCAAATCAATCATGGTCCCCTCCCACATCCCTCCATCACCCAGGCAGGCCAGGGTATTAATTGGATGATGAGGAAAAAACCCACATTTTCTCAGAGACCTCTCAAAATCTGAAGACACTTAGTTGTGAGCTGGTTGCTGTAACAGCACATTAACTTTCAATTAAGAACACAAATGAAATGCACAGATAAATGAATCCTTTCCCCAAATCCTAACACACAGGCTCACCTCTGGCAGTGGCTGATACAAGGTAGGTAAAGTGGATATTAAAATATGCTTCCACAGGATATATGGAGGAGAGAATTCTACATGCTATTTTTCCATTTCCAGTTGTAGTAATCCTCTCGTATCAAAAGCCCAAACGTGAATTTTAATGTAAAGTCTTTATGAAACTGAAATTAGAATTCCAATTCTCTGTGATACCTTTCAGGAGTTATAACAATAAACGACAGCAGCTCCACCTCCAAGCACCTCTAGTAAAGAGGAACGGTACTTGTTAAGCTTGAGGGTGACAGAAATGCACTAAAAATGGTGTTATCTGGAGCTGTGTATCACATTACTTATTCCCTCATTAAGTCTTAGAAAGAGAGAGCTGAAATATGTAAGGAACACTTGCAGACTTCAAAAAATAAAGCAATTTTTGCCAAAACCAATCCTTCACACCTTTCTTGCTCCACGGCTCATTCATGAGAGATTTTTCTGTTGTCCGTTTGTGCTACCACACTTGTAGCACTTTTGTTTTACTCCTTTGGTTATCAACAACATCACAGTATTTTGTACCCTGCTTTCTTATTTCTTGATCTGTATTAGGATTAATATTAAGGTAGACATTGATAAGGTTATAATTGAAAAAGATACTATAGAAGTGCGTCAGTGAGACCGTGGCTTGCTGATATAACTTGCTGAATCTTCAACTATAGAAAAATTTACTGAAAATTAATGTCTCAAGAAAACATTCCCACTTATATCATGCATAAATAAGCATGAAAACTCTGCAGAATCAAATTAATAGCTAATTAATGCTATGAATAAGTTATCCAGACATCAAACTTTGCAGTTTTAATGTTGTAACTAACACATCAGAAAAATGTATCCTTATGAGCATCTCATGCAGAAACATCTGCTCTATAAATACCCAGCACCCTTGGGATTCTGCTAGTCCTCCCTCCCCGGGTAATGACATTCCTGCAGCCCATGGGATTTATCGAACAAAAAAACCCTTTTCCTTTTCTGTAGCTGTAACCCAGACCTACTGGAGAGCTCAGCTCCCATCCTTCTCCACAGAAGCCGGGGCAACACAGACCTTGGAAAGATCAAGCCCCAGGAGACCAGCACCTGCCTCACGGAGTCTGCTTTTCTGCTGCTCCAACGCTGCAAACAGCGGTGAAGATCTCCCAGTTCCCATGGGAATATCTGCATTTCAGACACATGCACAAGTACACCAAACATCCCGGAGCATCGAGAAAGGCGAGCGTGGTGAAAACGAAGAATGGAATTGTTCTTGATGCACCTTACAGATCTGTTACACGTTATGGAATGAAAGATGTAACTGAATCGTGTTTCAAAGGAAACTTTCAAAGCAAAGTTTCTGAACACCCTTCTCTCAAGAGCGGTGGAAATCAATAAACGGGGGACAGTTTCCAGCAGGCGTTAACAGAGGATTTGTCATCGTCTTACAGAGGGTGACACTCCACAGAAGGAACGCAAAGCCTCACCCAGGGCAGAAACTTCCTGAAACTCATGGAACAGAGACAGACAGGCAACACAGGGCATCCGGCCCCAGATAACAGAGAGCTTTGCTCTTCACTGAGCTCTTAACTTTTCTACACGTTAGACAAGCATCGGTTTATATCAGAAGAAACTTCTTCAGTGGATGGAGCGTTTGATACAAGACACTGAACAGAAAAGGAAGCCAAAGCCCTTGCTCTGTTACAGAGGAACTGGGCTGCCACACAACTGCAACGGCCCAAAGACTTGAGAATGAAACACATTATCTCAGGGACCTGCTTGCTGGGGCAGTTCAATATCGAGAACCTCTACAGATGAGGTCAAAGACAATCAAAGTTTGAACAACTTGAGACAGGAACTCTGCAGGGCTTTTGAGGCGCTGATTATGGGCAAAATCCTGTTATAAATGAAAATAAAACTGACTGCCTGTCCAAATGGGTGGGAACAGGGAGGAGGAACAACCTGAACTACCTTTACAGGAGCCAGTGACAAATGAGAGCTGCCACTCATCTCTGGAGTTCTGCACGCTCTGCTTCCCCTGCCTTCACCCCAGAGAGGCCTCTGCTGCTTTCCCTGACTTTCCCTCCTTTCAATACTTTTCCAGGAGTCCATTACATTAAAAATGTATTTTAAAAACAATAGTATCTTTCTCCCGTCACACATCAAAGGGTAACAGAAAGCAAGACATGGAATTACTGTCCATATTACATCCTGTACATAGGAAGGAAACCAACTGTATGAATGATTCTATGTAAACGAGTAAAGCACAAATCTCATTCCAGAGATCTTAAATCCCCAGCCTTTAGCTGGAAAAAGCAATCTGGGTGCTTCCTCAAATTCTTGGAGTCCAGAGTGCAGCCAGGACTAGTGAGAGAGGGTTTGTTAGGATGTTCAAATATATGCTTTCCCTGGGAAAACAAAACAGAGCAGCACTAAGTAAATGTTAAATAAAAGTAAATACCTACCAGCATAGAAACACATCAGGGTGGGAATCCAGCCTGTTGGTATTAAAGACTTCAGAAAATGGCAGGGAACACGTTGAGAAATCTGTTCATGTTTTAGATAACCTTATCATTGTCACCAAATAGTCTTCTTAATGATATGCAAGTCTGAACGTAATATTTGCATCTGCAGAACAGAGTTGGTATTCATCACCGCAAAGATAGGTGAGCTGTTACCACTATCTGTGCCACACCAAAATTATCCTCAAGGGAAAAGATTTTAAAGTAATTAAATGCATGGCATTTATTTCAATGCAAATCATGTAGCAGTGCTCCCCCTCTGCTCTCCCTAACAACCTGAGAGAGAGAGGAGATGTGGAGAGCTTTTGGTTGGGTTTTTTTTTTTAATGATAAAGAGAAACTCGAAAATACAAGCATCAGAGAGACACATTTTTCTCTGAACACTAAATCTAGTATTTCCAAGACTATTGCTGTGTCTGCCACCCAGCTGGGAAGGGCCATCGGCTGTTACCCCCCAGCGCTGCGCAGGAAGCTGAAAGCCAGGGTTTGAGTATTACCGAACACTTACCAGCCCGCTTCAGTTCAGCGGGTGTAAAAAGCACTTTGCTTAGAGACCCAGCTGGGGATGAAGACAACAAGTTGGGGACTTTGGTTTCTATATAAATAGAAAGCCAAACTGGAAATTTTTAAGGTATCTCCTAATAACGTTTCCACCTTTCTCTGGCGGAAACATGATGAGAGCTGAGAGTGCGATGAGCCCTTTCCAGCAGCCTCTTGGTGCAACACTGCGGGGGCTCGGATCGCCCAAACGAATCCTGCTTTTCACTACAGCAAACAACCTTCTAGCAGCTATCTCTGTGTTGCCAGGCTAAAAAGTGACACTGGCTCCTACATAGTCTGTCCTGGCACTGTTGAAGAAGATGAGGATACCTGACCCAAACAGCTGGGGTTCCCTGGGGGGCTGAGCTGCGGCGGAGCTGCCAGGCAGCACCTGCACCTCACTAGACCTCGACTGACACCGTCACTGCACCTCCCCTCTCCAGTTTTCTATACCTCAGCTGATAAAAAACTACAAGGTTCTCGTAAGTATAATTTGAATTATGTTAGTCGTTCTATCCACCTACTCTGACAGAACCCTTGCTATAAACCCACCTTTCCACACCCACACTTGGCTTCACTATTAAGAAATTTTTATTTGGATGTCAGCCAAAGTAGATTGATAAATAATAGTTGCAGTAAATGTACTTTATTTCCAAGTGTATTTCTAAGTACTGAATGTCCCAAAGGAGGAATAGACAGCATTTTAAAACCATTCCATCATTTCATGCAGAAATAGAATGAATTCCATACTTCAGTTCACATGAAATACCAGAAAGTTTAATTGGTATTAAGTTCATTGTTCTGAAAATAAAGAGATAAAAAGAAAGAAGCTGCCTGTGACACAAAGATAGCCTGATCCAGGCTGCGCCGGTCAGAGCCCTGTACGACACAATGGAGTTTGGCAGCAGACAGCCCAGTCGCAAATCAAGCGGACAATAGGGTAAAGAAAATGAAAAAAAGTCAAAGTCCAAATGAAACTAAGAGAAAGACAGGGGAGCTCTGCTGATGGCCATGTTAGGTAGGGAGCAGCTGGGGAAAGGTGTTTTGGATCTGGGCAGGAGGTCCCACCGGAGATTTCTGCTCCGCTCCAGCATCCACTCAGCAGCCAAGCACAGGCTGCCTTGCACCTAAACCCCTTCCAGCTATTTGAATTCAGGGATTGGTTTTGGTTAGTTGGTCAAACGCTCAAAAGAGGACACACCAAAAGCCATCCCCGAAGAAGGACTTTGCATGCCTAATCTGTGCTCCAGCAACAGTGGCAGAGAGTAAGAGACCTACCACACACTGTCATGTCTCTCATATTCACATCAGCACAGTCTCCAAGAGCTCCCTGCAACAAGCGGGGGCTCAGCAGCTGGCACAACAGCTTAACAAGGTACAGATGTCAAGTCTGCCCTTTGCTATTTGTCTTTCTATATCCAAAACATCGTGTAATGCCTTTTCAGTAAAATGTTCACTGGTTACCTCCCGCATGACCTACTTGGAGGGCCTCAGCTTGCTCTCCTGTAAGGCAAAGCGATGCAGAAACACACTACACAAGAATTCCATGGTGCCCAGCAGCAATTTCGCTTCCAAATTATTCCAGTCTCTGCTTGGAGAAAAGGTGAAGGGGCTCTGCTTGCTTTATCATTCATACTTGCTGCAATGTGAAAAGAATCTCAGCAATATAGAAACGAGGCGGTATTTATCTAACAGAGGATCCTGGCTCACGCCTTCCACAGCAAACTCTGTCCATTCCGGTGACCGCAGGGAGCTTTGTGTCAGTCTCGCTCCTCATCCCACCCCACGACAGATGTTTCTGTAGACTCCCTTCGCTGACAGCCAGGGGAGAAGGGACCTAGATTCATTCCTAAGTAATGACAGAAGGCAATAAGCAAGTGCACAACTTTAAATTTATACTTCAGATTTGATTGTAAAGCATTAAGGTTGCATGTAACTAGGTTATGTCTCTGCTGCTAAAATCTATGCATAATTTATTTATATTACAAGCTAAACATCAGGAACTGTCAGGAGGAACCCTAACAGCTCCTTACTAGCACGAATTAAACGCTCTGCTCATCATATAAGCCCCAGGACAGCCATATGCTGTGATCCTGCACAGTATCAGTAAGCTAATTAAGAAACTGCCTTCGCTCACTCCTCTCTATTGTGTGGATTTTTAATTTGAGTTGGTTTTTTTCCAGTCTGGGTTGGGCAGATAAGCTTCTCCCTTTTCCGTGCTGCTTGCTGCCTCTCAAGTGAAGATTCACAGGCAAATTTCTCTACAGTTTTTATCCCTTTCTAAAACTGTTCCTTCGCTGTAAGTCCCGTTCCAAAGTCCTGCTGCACAGGAGAGCGCTGACAGTATCGTTAGCTCCAGCTCCTGGAGCAGCAGCCCCCAAAGGCTGTGTCCCAGCCTCCAGCACGATGGGCAGGTGGGCAGAGGTGGCAGCATCTGCCCTCCTCTCCTCCAGGTGGGACCAGGAGGTGCTAAGCTCCGTGAGACGTCCTGTCCGGGCATCCTTGGTTAAACAACTGCCCTGCAAGAGCATACAAAAGGACTCCTTGAACTATGATAGGGGAGCACACACATTAAGAGGAAAAAGTCAACCAAATGACTTTGTCAGAAACCTTTTTGGAGCGGGGGAGAAATGGAGCTGCCGCAAGGAGGGCTCCGTGCTAATGCAAGACTCGTGAAGCTCAGGTACTAATTTGCTGCTGAGAAAAAAGAGAAAAAACCTGGCACCTGAAAACTCACATTTATAGATCTCCTCCGTCCTGCCACGCTCCAGTAAGCGAAGTTCCCCTGACACCCAGGGCAGCTCGGCAGCAGCATCACCTGAGCTTCACCTCCTGTGCCCTGCTCTTCGCTCCACAGCGCTTCCAGGGCAAAGATCTGCACTGAAGCACCTTCTTTCTGCAGCAGCTGGAGACGGAGGCTGCCTCGAGTACCGGAGAGTGCAGGTAGAACAAATATTATGTGACTGTCACCACACACTATTATCAATGCCTGCAGGATTTAAAGATGGATAGAGCTTGAAGGTAATTCACTTTGAAAGCTCCGATTCCCATGCACTTTTCTTCAGAGAAAAGCCATACATTAATCATTAATAAGAAAGGAGGGCGTAAGCACCTGGCTTTGACAGCCTTTCCTTCCTCAAACTCAGCATGCAGAGATGGGAAGGAAAAATGGATGCACCGGTATCACCAAGACACTCACACAGTCATTTCCAAGTGCAGAGAGAACTCTTCTGCCAAAATGAGACCACAGACTCTGTTTGACAAACCATCTTTACCTCCGTGTGCCCCTCAGACACACACGCTCCTGCTCCAGTGTGTGCTGTAGGTGTTTGCATCACACACACACTCACCAGGATATAAAGACAGTGGGACTCGAGGAACAAGTTCATTACCGCGTACGACTGAAGCACTTTAAGTTACACCTGCAGGAGAAGGTGTACACACGTGTACCTTAATGCTCTCTACCCTCCTCAGAAAAAGGCTGAAAGCATTCTCATACAAAAACCTCTATTTGGCACATCCTAAGCATTAACGATTGACGATCAAGCTCCTGCAGTTCTCTTTCCCCTGCAGCACGTAGAACTAACAGGAGCCTGCAGACACTTGCACATCATTTCTCATCCTGTGTGGTTTTGGCTCTGAATCTATCAAGTCCTTATCGCATGTCTTCAAACATCGTATCTCACACCTACCATAACTCTTACTTTTTGATTCCATGTGACCGGACTCTTAATTTATACCTACAGGAGGTGCCTGTTCCCAGTTGTCTCGAGGACCAATCACTTCAAAATCCTTGAACTACTGGTATTTACCAACTCCAGGGGAAGGTAAGGACAGAGGTGCCAATTCCATGCTAAAGACAGGGAAGTGAAAATCAGTGAGTGAAGTGCAGAGCCACTCAGGAGCCTGAATCTCACCAAAACCAGGAAGAGATAGGGCTATTAACAATTAGACCACAAAAAAGTTTATACCATTAATCTTGCCTGTAATTATGGCAGAACAGTAGCAGAACAGCAATTAAATCCATACTTCTCAAGTCTCTCGTTACAGCTCTAGCCACCAGGTTGGCCCTTCTCTTCTCGGGAGCTGATGTTGCACAAGCTGTTCTGAGCAATTTCCCGCTGAAGAATGTACGGTTTCAGTGGAAGTCAAGTGGGTCCAGTTTGTTTGGGTTCCTACCCCCACAGCCAGGTCTCTGAACCCTGAGGCTATTTGTGAATGCGAATTCCTGTGTACTTGGAGAATTGACAAGAAATGCCGCAACTACAGATGGTACCCTGGAAAAAGGAGCACTTTGCATCTGTTTGCTATGCAAATTAATTCATTTAACATTTGTTGACAGCAGGTCAGTTTAGCACAGGAATCAGGCTAGAAAGTTAGCAATTTAGGAACTAAGTTCTACTCTGTCCTCTTAGAAGTGAAAAAATCCAAGGGAGAATTAAAAGTAATTAGGCAGAAAACAGCAATTAAGCCCAGAATGAATTTAATGTTTAAACCATTAAAATCCTTGCTGCTTCCAGAGAACTAGGAATCCTGGTGGATATCCGCACAGAAAACAAAAAAGAAAATGTGAGTGCAGCAGGGCTTGCTGACCCATAGATGTGCCACCTTCCCCTCCAGAGCAGAGAAGCTCCTGGGAGAGAGCTGGGGACACGGGGCAGGTCTCTGCCCCTGCCCGGGCACAGGGGAGCAGCCTCAGCCCCACGTTCTGCTGGTACCTTCTAAAGCACCTCAGCGCCTGGGTCACAGTTGTGGGAAGGATCATGAAATGGCCTTCTTAAGAGGCACCAAATCATTGCATTATTTAAACTGGAGGAGAGTACAATTTAAAAACCAATGCTTCTGGGATTGCAAATCCCAGTGGGGACTTAGGGGTTTAAATTAAAAAAAAAGACAGTAACTAGGAGAGACATTGTCCACATACCTAAAAGAATAAAATACAACACGAAGACATGAAACTTGTATTCCAAATGAAATAAAGGAACATCTATGCATATTTACTGATTCTCCCAGCAAATGTCTTCCTTACTTCTTCCCCAGTCCTACTTTGCCGTAACCAAAAATCCACTCAATACCAATGAATCATTTTTGCTTTGTTTTTTACTGTTCCTTTCCAGGCTTCCACTACACCTATTTCTGTCAACCAGTTCCACAGAATATAATAGCTATATTTTATAAAATTATACCCAGGGTAGCATCTATCACAAAGCTCATGAGAATTTTAAGTAGTACAATTATTATGGACACTGCAGATCCATTCAGCCTATTGGGTCTGCCCCTACAAACAAAACACAGCAATGGAAGCGGAAACATCTTTTTCCTGATCTCAGGACAAGAATGGAGACAAAATTGTCATCACCTGCACTAGTTTTGGAAAACTTCAGTCTTTCTTGGTAAAGACTACAGAAAAAGCATGCAATAAATTTCACTTGTTTGCAGATCATTGCTTGCAAATTGGCTGTGCTGCCAAGTCTTCATTTTGCAAAGGGGGATACAGGATTCCCAAAACATTAATTTGAAGAGAGTTTTTGGCAAGTCAGGTACAGAGCAAGGATATCACAGAGAACCCACTTGTCATGTTCCAGATGGCAGGATTCAAAAGATCCCTACAATGGCCACAGCGACGGGGAAAGGCTTGACTTTAGAAGGAGCCCTTAAAATAAATGATGGTCTCCAAAATCAATATAAACCTCAACCCAGTTGCCTTTTCTTTCTTTGATCCTCACTGGCTACGTAGACACTATCAGTTAGCTACGGTAGCTTGGACATCGCTACGTACCACAGGTAATCCCAGAGTTATTTAACTCATGGCAAAAGACATATTCAAATGACATTCTTGATGATAACAAACTTTTTGCAGTTTCTCTAATTTCCAGCTTGGAAATGACCAGCTCCAGCGTTACTCAGTATCATGCACGGGTCCTTCCCAAATAGCGGCTCAGACAGATCTGTTCCTCAGGAGTCGTCCCTTGGCCACATAGACTAAAATCAACATCAAGCAACACATGCAGATTTTTGTTTCTTTAGAAAGCAGGCAGAAATTGGGGCTATACAGAGCTAAGCTACCTTAGCTTTGGGTAACAGCCAGAAGAGTGCATGGAACACGGCTCTTATCTTGCAAACTCAATTCCCAGGTAAAGCAACTCTGGTGCAGGTACAAATGTTTGCTGAGACACTGGCCCAGTTACTGACCCCTCTGCCAAAGCATCCTTCTGTCCCACACGTAGCTGCAGCACCACACCGTCCCTGCTGCCAACCCCAGGCCTTCACCCACGCCTGAGCTGACGATGAGGACACAAGTCCCCCTGCCCTACTCACACCTGGACACACACCAGCTCCTGAACTCCCCAAGTCAGAAGGGAGAGAGACTAAGGAATTACACAGGGGAAAAAAAAAAGTGCTGCAGACAGGACTGGAAAGGACAATGAGATGGACTGGGATTTTAAGACGACGTAAAGGCAAATAAGTATTGTTTGTTTGTTGGGTGTTTTTTTTTTTAATTACTTGCTTCCAATTATTTTGAAGTAAGTGTTTCCAAGGCTCCACATTATCAAAAGAGAGGCCCAGATTAAGAACAAAGTAAAGATCAGAAAGCAGTGTTAAAAAAAAGCATGCAAATAATTAACTGGCAGTTCACGCTGTGAATCACTGGGTTTGAAACAAACTCGCCCACATCTGTTGATAAACTTCATTAACTGAAAAAATGATACTGAAACGAATGCCGTCCTGCACACGGAATGCCTCCCTTCTGCGGGGACATCTGAACTGCGAGGACAGCTGAAACCTCAGAAGTTCAAAGATTCTCTCAGCCCTTTTGGAAGGCAACACAGCACACACCTGAGGCTCCCCTCCAACGGGGACAAAGAAGGCTGGCACACCATCAAGAGGACTAACCTCCCAATTAAATATCAAATTGGCAAACAGTTTGTAGTCTGCAATAAGCTCCGTTCACGGAAAATTGAATTTCTAGAACCAGCTACTGTGTCAACAAGAGAAGAGCGGGCAAAGGGGTCTTTAAGCACTGACGTCTGTCAGACAGATGGCTGCAACAATTTATTCTCTGCTGGTGTTAACTATCTTATCTGGCTGGTGCTTGTAAGGATGAGCTGCAGAGGATTTCAACAAACAATGCAAAATTCTTTCCAGCAGTAGTAATGATAATTACTTTTGATATGTCCAATTTTATCCCTAGATCTGGAAGTGCTCTACAAAAGGTACGTAACATCACCCACATTGTGACAAGAATTATGACCAACTGAAAGACAGCTCATACCTCACCTGCTCCTGCATCTTTGCTGTCCTGGACTCACTTTATCTCACGGCCAGAAGTAAGGAGACAGCAAGACACCTCCCTGTGCAAGAGGCTGTTCTCTCCAGGGCACAACACACAGACGCAGATAAACTACCTTTTTCAGATTAGCCCTCCCTGCTAACCTGCCATCACATCTCTA
Organism: Numenius arquata; assembly: GCF_964106895.1. Taxonomy (NCBI): domain Eukaryota; kingdom Metazoa; phylum Chordata; class Aves; order Charadriiformes; family Scolopacidae; genus Numenius; species Numenius arquata. Next base: position 1,252,169 of record NC_133591.1, read on the forward strand.
TTTACCTTAAGGAACTGATTTCAAGCATGAAGTCACCTTCCCCCACACCTGACTGAAGCTTCAGATTCTCCACAACATGCCTGTGACAGCAGAGACTGCAGCTGAAAGGGCTGAAATACCTTTCCCCCCTTCAACAACAGAAGCAGCCTGGCTGCTGGCCTGGTGCATTGGAAGTGCATCAGGACCACTTTTAATTACCAAAAGTTCAAATTCTCTAACATATCTCAGTACTCCTCTGCTCCACTTCCCTCTTCATTTGCCTTTAAGAACATGGAATGTCCAAAGTGGCATAAGCTTTCGCATGTCCTGTAAAACCAGTACCTTTAAAATAAAATAAAAAAACAAAAAACAAACCAACCCCAAAACCCCAAACAAACAATAAACAAAAGAGACCCCCAAGCTCTCCTGGAATGCAGACATTCAAGAGCATCAGCACACTGCACACGCTAATAAAAATTTATGATGTGGATTAGGTTAGTCTACTAATGATCAATTTATTGTCTACACTTACTGGAGGATATCACATTCATTCAGATAATCCTTTTATCCCCCACCACGACTAATTTCCTCTTGCAGAACACCATTAGAAAATGAGACACTAGTAAGTAAAAACCTATGATGTCTGGAGCCTACTTAAAGGACCTTAGTTTCCAGTGGAACTGCAAATAATTTCAGTAATGGGCCCTTTCAGAACACTTTTCATTACTTTCTTCATTTGTGAAGTTACTCAGGGGAATAGTTTTTGCAATTTAGAGACCACAAGCCCAAGAAACAGAAATGAACCGGCTTCTGAGGATGCATTAATCAGTAGAAGTCTGACAGAAGTACACTTCAGAGCAACAGAAGGTACAATGCCAAATCTTTATTAGTTTTGTCCAAACTAATTGACTTCATCATAAAGCTGAAGAATCTAACAGGGCATCTCCACTGTTTTATCTCAAAGAAAAGCCAAGTGAGAGACTCTGTGTTTAGGGAACACTGGTTTTTTAGGTTTTTCAGACTGCATTAAGACTCCTCCTGACCCCAGCTGCTAGCACGTATGGCCCTACTCTCAAGGGGCTCTCAGAAATGCAAATAAAATTTCTAACCAGAAAAAGCTCCTTTGCAAAGAATACTTGAAGTGGGTTCCTAAATGGTTAGTAGTTCAGGTTCTTAACTGATTTCCCACAGGTCCTTACAGAGCTGCATTGACAAGCCCTGAGAGTCCGTGGCAGGCAGGTACCCCCAAGCATTGCCGTTGTGGCCACTGAAATGGGATGTCTCCACAAAAATGAAAGATATATGATACTTTATTTTAAATCAAAATAATTTTAACAAAATCTTAAACCCAGGACGTGGCAAATAGATTAATACTCCACAGCTCTGCCTTACCGTAAGCAACCAGAAGTGTTCTTGAAGACAGTTGTCCACTCAGCATCGCGAGGCTTCGAGTCCTCGTTGGGCTCACTCTCCCAGCCTGAATGGGGTATGATCACCTCGTTGGTGAGTGTCTGCAGACCGTGGTTGATGATGACCATCTTCAAGGGCTCATAGGAGGACAAGTTCCACAGGGTGCCTGCAGGAGAGACAGGGATTACTAAACAACAAGAGAATGATAATTTTTATGTATCTTGTTTAAACAGAATCGCCAGATTCACAGAGAATCATCAGAAGGTTAAATCATAGCACCGCAACAGAAGAATTTCCAAAAGCATGGAAGCACTTTTATCAAGATATGCATATTGTTGAAGTCATCAAGTCCTACAACAGAGTACATAAATGTGATGTGCTATTGCAGATTAATAGGCTTTTTCTGCTATATACAAATTTTGTCACGCTTTTAAGTCTAGCTATGCCTCAAAAAGTAAAAATTCATCCAGTGCAGCAGACAAGTATATTGAGCAAGCCTTAGAAACAGGGATGAATTTATGGAGAACTATTGATCTTATGCTTATCTTCTGCACGAACAGTATTTCATTCAAGACTCCTCTCTATTATTTACTTTCACATTTTCCTGTCACTGGCAATATCTGTATTCAGATCCGCTGGTGCCACACGCGTATGATCCTCGAAGCTGAGAAGTAAAAAACTCTTTTGTTTTTCCATTTTCACCTCAATTACGAGCCAAAGTAGGCAGAAGTCAAACATCAAAAAAACAAAAGAAGAACAGCCTTACAACTGGAAAAATACACAGTCTTAGATAAACGATACAACTTCACAGCAGACCTGTGTCAGTGTCCTGACAGTTACTGCTCATTAGGTTAATTAGGATTAAAACAGGCCATTCACTTCAGAGACAGTTTCTGCACAGGCCCAGCCTGATAACACGTAAGAACTACGAGTAACAACACTGGGAGGGAGCCAGATGCACCCTTTCCATCTCCAGGAAAAGTGTGAAGAAGAGAGACGGAATGGAAAAGCCAGATTCCCCAGAAGGCACAGGAAATCTGCCCGAAGTGGATACAATATAAATGTGAGGCCCCTGTGTTACTAACAGCTGTGATTTGTGAATATTGCAGCAGAAACTGTAGACGCTCGCCTCTTGGTGTACACATCTAAAGAAAACTGCAGAAGAACAAGGTGCAACCTTTTGTTCCGGTCCCTTTCAATCACTCTGAATTTTAAAACCCACAATTTTAAAACTTTAAAAATGATAGAAAAAGATTTTGGATCTGTTACTTCTGTGTCACAGCCTGACACTCCCAGGGACTTGCTGGATGCTCTCTGTGGGAACAGAAGACGTGCCGCAGGGAGGGAGTCTGCAGCGCCTCGAGGAGCCGGGACCCCAGGGCCACCGTGCAGGAGCCATGGTGGCCATCGCCTGGGAACTCTCCTGTACACTCCGGCTGTCACTGCTGCAAGTGCCAGATGCCAAACGGTCTATTTTAATACCAGAGCTTTACCCATATAGGGCCCTGAGAGGTACTGGGTGAGGACGGGAACCGTGTCTCTGCCGGAGCAGCGAGCAGCACTTTAGGATAAGCCCAAAGGCTGACGATTAGCAGAGCCCCGGGAGTCAAACGCGATGGTGTCTCCTATTCCAAGTGATCTTTACAAAATCCAGGCATCTGTTCAGACTTAGGAGACTGTATTAACGAATAAAGAACCTCCGAGGCAGACAACAGAATGAACACCAGAATGTTTCTTTCAGTCTTTTTCTAAAACCATACAAAAATAATGCTTTTTTTGGCCTATTTTCCTTGCCATTCCTAGACAACACACTGTATGAGCTTTTCATAACCTACTTTTTTTAGCTTTCAAACAAGACTTTATAGGTGAAATATGGGACAACGGCTACAAGTTTTTATTTCAAAAGTACTGATTATTGTAAAAAATATATTAAAATTACTATAAGCTACAAACATAGCTATACAATTTATGTAATATCAAAAGTGATTAGGGCCACAGCTATCATTTCCTATATCTCCGCCTCCTTGGAGCTGCAAAAAGATTTCTGATGAGATTGTGGCAGAATCCATACATGCTGTTATCTTCTGAAATCCAAGTCTGATCAGCTGACAGGATCTCAGCACCCATAAATGCCCAGAAGGTGTGAATCCTGAGCAAGTTGATCAATCTGCAAGTTTCTACTATGGTATTACAGCAAAATATTTCCTCTGCCAAGCATTTTGAAGGTCAATCATTTTTCAACTAAAACCAGTTTGGCGACACCCAGCATCAGGAAAATCATGTTCTGCACCACTTAAAATCTGTGCGATGTCGTTAAACAACAAAATTACTTTCAGTGTTCTCACAAAGAACAAAATTATTCATTAGAGCTACCAACTTGATTGCTTTTCAAAGAATGTAATAGAATTTTGGTCTTGCATATCTGATGGGAACATTTCCTCCGCAAAAAAAAAAAAACCCTTATCACTCAAGATAAAACTTCTGCGGTCTTCCCAATCAAAACAGATTTAATTCCCTATCAGCTTAATCCTCATTTCTCTCTGTTGCTCAAGAAAATGATCCACTGCAAGTTTAGCAGTAGAGATCCAAGAATAGAAAGGGATGCGAGAAAGAATTTTGTGTAATATTTCTCATCACAACTCATTATTTACTTAGGGACACTCTAACAGTTAAATCAAGCTTTTTGCAGTGCAGTAGGGTGGGAGACACTTTGTAACTGCACATTTCAAAAAGAAAGAAAAGTGACATCTGTGGTATGTTTTAGTGCCATTTGCAGATATCTCAAGAACGTCTGATAAAACAAAGATCCCACATGTGAGATGACCAGCTGATGATTACTATTCAGCTTTCAAAAAGCAGCCAGTATTGAGTTAAAGACATATGAAAGCACAGAAAAGTAAAGGTGTCATGACAAACTTGAATTCACACACTGTTAGAATAAATAAACAAGCAAGCCCTGGATGCTATTGTCTTTTCTTCCTCCCTCTTCCTCCCCCCTTTTTTTTTTCACCCCACTTGCATTGCTGCAAAAGCCCCCAGAGATTTCACTCCAAACAGAATGAAAAACTTTCATGGCAAAGGCAGACTTTGGTTCATCACTAGGGAGAAGTTCCCAGATAGGAAATCAAGATTTCTGCCACGAGAACATCAGAATTGCAATCTGAATTTGTGAGGCTGCAAAACCCAGTCCTTTTGGGGCAGCCTTGGCTGAATGCTCCCGCTGCACTTCAAGGTGGCTATCGTTTCTCTTCGCTGACTCCTGGAGCTCATTTTTGGAATGGACAATTCCACATTATCAGCCGAGGCTTTGAACACTGCCTGCAAGTTCCCCAGCACCAGGCACAGAGGCATTGCTGGAATACTCTTCTCCTCTATATTGATGCTTAAATGTCTCACGCCGGATCTGGTGATATCATTTTAGAAGTGGAATGAAATTACTCCTGGTTACGTGGAGATTAGATGTACATCATTTGTCACTGGACATCTGTTTAGGTTAATGCCCTCGGTATTCCTGGTGTCTCTCAGTAAGGGGAAATAAAGAGCTTTAAATAGCAAAACCCAAAGTGGAATAAAAATACTACATTTAATTAGAAAGAGCTACTGTCAGATAAAATGCATTTGAACTGTAAAACTAATCAATCAACTGGAAATCAAAGCAATCGCCATTTAGAGTGAAAAGGGAAAACATCCAGTTTGGTTTTGCCATCTCAAAAGTGACTGATTACCACTTAGCATTATAATGATATTCCTTCAGAGTAAATTATAGACTGGCTTCTCCTTCCTTGAATCTAAAGAAATAAATTCATTCCTTCTCAGCACTCCAGAAATGGATTTTGAGTAAACAGTAGATAAACAGATAGTCTTTATTTAAAAAAATAATAATAAATTTAAGTCTGCCATCATACCAAATGAGTGCAACAAATGGAACACAAACACTACCTACAGAGTTTCCATGGTAAGAGACAAAGCCCAGACAGCAATCAAAGCACAACCAATACGAGCTGCTCCGACAGAACAGACAGCTCTCCTTTCCCAGCTCGCCAGAAAAACACCCCTGCTAGCTCCTACACAATATATTTAGACCCAGTTTGCTAAATATCCTGTAATGGCTGGGGAAGAACAGTTGGAACAGCCAAGGCCACTGCTCATCTCAGATTTATGATTACCCATAAAAACTTGGAGAGCTGCGATAATTCTATAATCGCCTCAAAAAAATTATGATGTTTACATCTATAATGGCTTAATCCATGTTTGCAGTAGGGTCTGCCTGGAGAATCCAACCCCGATAAGGAAGCTGAACACTTCCAGCCCTGCACCCATTCTTGCACTCAGAAAACCTTACAAAAAATTCTGGTCTGGCACTGAAATTCACTGCAACTGCCCTGGTTTCCATCCAAACATCCCCTGCTGCTTCTGAGAAGAGAAAGGGAAATCCATTTCACTCCTCAGGAGTTATGGCAGACTGAAGAACAATATATTTCTCCTTAGCTTAAGAGCTGACATACTTTTCCACCCTTTTCCACTTAATGGCTGAACTTTGAAACTTGGCATATACTTTATTACTCCTTTTGGATGACGTCCAAGACTAAGTTCAAATAAAAACCAGGTTGAATAATGGAGTTATAAGTGATTGAAAACTCCCTGCAAAGTGTGCATGAACTCAGTAACTTCAAAATGTAATCCTCCCTTTTCCGATTACCGCAACAAGCAAGGCCCATGTCCAGAGCATCTCAACAGCAGACTCTATGCTCCTTAGAATTGGAATTTTCCAGCCCAGAACTGTTGCAACTTTATAAACAGCCTCAGAGTCCGCAGCACCAGGGGCTGGAAGTGTTCCTGTGGAGACTGACTGTTCCATCAATATGAAGTAGTGCGGACATGGCAGCAGGATTGTTTTATAAGAGATTAACAAGGAAAGTTTTAGATTAGCATATCTTACCTCATGATAACAACACGCTGAGGGCAAGCACACTACAAATTACCTGTCAATGAAGTTGCTATAACTCATTTAAGCTCCAGTGACTCAACCACACACATCCAAGAAGCATCATCCATCTCTCAGCAGCCAGGGAAAGCTGAGTGTGCTACAGACACAGATGATCTCAGTTTTCTCCTGACGGGCACATTTGCCTTAGGCCTCCTCACACCATGAACGCGGTGCAGCTAAAGAAACAGCTGCAGCCAGCGATCTAAATTCTCCTTCAGTGATCTAAATCTCCAGAAATTCTTGCTCCTGAAGCTGAAAGGACTCCTCCTAAAGAATAAGTCATCAAAGAAACTACAGACACTGACCTGTAATTAGCTCTCTGACTTCCATGTCGTTCGTTTTTCGCAACAGTCTGATCAACGCTGGGATCCCATCACAGTTCTTTATAGCCACCTTGTTTTCATTATCCTTCCCATAGGAGATGTTTCTGAGAGCCCCGCAGGCTTTGCGATGGACCTCTGGCTTTGGATGATCAAGCAGACCCACCAGGATCGGTATCCCTTTAAGGTGCCTCACATCCTTTTTGATTTTATCATTCTCGTAGCACAAGTGCTGCAGGTAGGCTGCAGCGTTGGACTTGACCGGGTCAATGGGGTGGCTGAGCATGGCAATAACTTCAGGGAGGTCGGGGTCCCTCCACCTGGGGTCTTTACGGATGCTATCAATAGAGGGGGAGCGCTTGCCCAGCCGGTCAATGCTGGCCATGCTTCCTCGCTCCGGCTGGGCCAGCGGTGCTGCGTAACCACCATGAAGGTAAGGTATCCTCTCTTCAACCATCTCTGTCTCGATGGGGTCATCGTAGCCCCTGTAAGAAGGAACAGTCCCAAGAGAAAGAAAGGGAAAAAACAAAACAAAAACCACATTTAAACACTCTGTACCTCTGGAGTCAGGATGTGAGCAAATCTTTTAATATCACAAACTTCATTAGGGACAGCATATTTACACTTTCAAATAATTTATTTGTAGTAACTTGAAAATTAACCGTAAGTTGAGTACTCGGCAGTGCTGGGACTACAGCTCAGTATTTGCTTGGCCAGCAATGAAACGATGAAACGAACTGCAAGTCATCAAATGGATTGCTTTCATTTTGGTCACTTGGCAAAACAATTACCGTAGAGCTGGATTACATTTAGCAGGAAACACTGAGCTTCATTAATGCCACTATTTCTGTGACAAACCAAAACTTTAATTAAAGGCATTCAAGGTCTGAGCAGAAACCACAGACGCTTTTCAGCAAGACTGAGAAGTTCAACTACATTTCCACATCAATACTCACACAAATATACCGAACTCGTCAATATGCATCACAATGTCAAAGATGATGGAAAACCTGAGTCCTGAATCCAAGCATCTAATAAATGTCTATCTTCATAGAATCATAGAATGGTTAGAGTTGGAAGGGACCTTAAAGATCATCGAGTCCCAACCCCCCTGCCATCGGCAGGGACACCTCCACTAGAGCAGGTTGCTCAAAGCCCCATCCAGCCTGGCCTTAAACACTTCCAGGGATGGGGCATCCACAACTTCCCTGGGCAACCTGTTCCAGTGCTTCACCACCCTCACAGTAAAGAATTTCCTCCTAATACCTAATCTAAATCTCCCCTCTTCCAATTTAAAACCATTACCCCTTGTCCTGTCACTACATTTCCTGACAGAGTCCCTCTCCGGCTCTCCTGTAGGCTCCCTTCAGATATTGGAAGGCTGTTACAGAATCACTTGGAATACAGGTAAGAGGCTGATGGACCCAGAGACCTGGGTCAAACTTTAACACCAGTGTAATCTGAACATCCAAAGCAAGTCCTCTGAGCTCTCCTCCCCAGACCAGCAACTAACCTGGATGTCAGACACTCTTAAGACTATTTACAGCACTGGAATGAATGGGATGCATCTTCTTGTGCCATAATTCGCCAGGTGTAACTGAAGTAAGGTCAGTCACAACCAGCTAACACACACATTTAGATATTCCTGGCCTAGTTCATACAAAGGGCAAAGTTACAACCAACACAATTGAAAATATTCTAACATAGTACATTCTCACACTACAAACGCCCATATTCTTTGAAAATTAAAAAAATAATCAGTATTTGAAAAATACTTCTTTAACAACCACAGCAACAACTATGATCTCTAACCTTCAGAAAGAACCCCCTCCCATCGCTGCCTCCAACCAGCTGCTATCTCAGTACTGTCATTGTCTCAATCAAGCAACTAGTTTTAATTGCTACAACATGATTCTTAAAAACTTTCATTTTAAGCACTGACTGAAGTTAGTGAACAATTTCTGATGTCGTGGCTGAAGGAAGTGTAGACCATCAGAACTCAGAAAGAGACCGGAGCTTGCTGTTACCCTAAGGGGACTGCTAATTAAGCCAGGCTCTGGGGAGAGGAGCACCGGAGGTGGAGACTGAACTTAGTCTTGTACAATTAACGCTTTTAATGTTAAAAGCGCCTCTACTGACTTTAAGTTGCTTTAATTGCTGTTCTAAACCATAAACTGAGTGAAAGGACAAAAATGGGCCGGGATCCAAAACTCAGAATGAATCTGAAGAAACCCTTTTATCGAAGCAGTTATTTGTGTATGTATAATTCAGTACTCGCTCTACACAGCGATTTACAATGCCTAGACAGCCCTTGTATTTTCTGTTACAGAGCAAAGCTGTTTCCATCACTCCAAGAAGAAAGTAACAATATTGAAAAGATTTACTTTTGTGCATATACACAGGGCAGAAGTAATGACAAAACTCCTTAACTACTCCTCAAACAAAATTCTGGTTTTACATATGCAAATTTGGGACAACCAGCATTAAAACTACAAGAAAAACTCATTTCTCAGACTCATCCTCATGTTAAATTCTTATTGACTGCATAAAAGAAAAGTAGCAGAAGATTGATTTTAATAATTGCCCTCTGCACAGCTGCTGCCTGACTTGGTAACTGGCAATTCAGCACGTCCCAGTCCCACGCGCTGCCCACAAGGTAACATACGCCACCTCAATTACACCTCCACAATTAAGTTTCTCTCTCCTCCTCGTCCATGCAAATACACAAAGATAATTATTGTCTTAGGATGCAGCTTGTTTGCATTACTTCCACAGAGCCTTCCAAACAGAACTACACGGATGGGCCCATCTTCCTCGTGCCACACAAAGCTCCCTGGTTTCAGCAAATTTGACCAAAATACAACTTCAGAGTCAGGACTTTAAATTGCAACACGGTCATGACGAGAGAGAGCACCCCAGAAGTCTGGTACCAACAATACCAACTTTTGTTTAATTGTCAATCAATTATGAGCACCTGAAGTAAAGAATCAGTCATTAAAAGAAAGATCACATCCGAACTTGCTACTTATTCTAACAAAGTTGTGGGGGTTTTTTTTTGTTTGTTTGTTTTTGGTGTTTGTTTGGTTTTTTTTTTTTTTTTTTTTTTTTTTTTTTTAAACAAAAGGGGTTTTTTCTTCCCTCATTCCAAGTCAAAGCTCCTGATGGACCAAAAACAGCCGATGGGCTTTGGTGACCCTTGCGTTTGCTGGTCCCTCTCTGGTGACATCCCCCAGACACAGAGCTGGGCTGGAGCCGGCCACGGGCAGCTGCCGAGCGTATCACACTGCGGGGAAGGGGTTGTGTTCCCCACAACAACAGTGCCAAGGGTACGGAGAGCTGCAGATGGTTTAGGATCAGTCCTGCAGGTGGTGGTGCGGAGGGCAGCATGGCTTGGAACCCACCACCTACTGCTCCATGGTGAAGCAGTGACCACAGGAGACACTGCTGGCCCCATCCCCGTAGCAGAAGCAAAGCGCCCTCAAGGAAAGAGACCCTGAACCACAAGTGACTTTAAACTGTTGGCTTTTTCATACAGTCCCGCTCCTCCATGAATCGTTCACTTCTAACTGTGTTCCTGACAATCTCAACCTGATTCTGCAGGACCATCTCTCCTTGGTAAAAAAAATAGGATAGCAAGTCTCACACACCACTTTAGTACACAAAGAGAGCTCCTCTGAAACACGATAGGGTCTCTCAAGACAGAGAAAGGATGAACACCAGAAACACTATTGCTGAAATAAGTCCACACAGGTCGGGTCCAACCCACCTCTGCAGGATGAGAGAGTGGCAACAGGCAGCCAAGCCACTGGCTAATGCCCCACTAACAAAACCCAGCGGCTTGGCCTGCCAGCAAAGACAGCACCCGGACACCTGACCCTTCAAGACCTTGAATAATCATCCAGAAACTCTGAGATCCTGGTGTGATCTTAGGAGCTGTATAACAAAGCTCAGCAGAGGCAAGCGTCACACCAATTCAGATTCACGTGACTGAAGACAGGGATCACTCCTGGAGAAGGTAAAAAAAAAAAAAAACCACAACAAAAAAAAGAAACCCTAACAACCCACGCTGTAATTAAAGGAAAAGAGTCCTGAAATATTTTCCAAGGGACGCTCTAAGTATCAGCTCTGCCATTGCTTAACAGCACTGGAGGGAAGCAGTTTATCAAAACAGATCATCTGCAAAGGAGCAAAGTAACTCATCCTGCGCGATGCAGAACTAGCCCAAGGCCTCCGGTGGCCAGAGCCCCCCCCGGGGATGTCCCTGCCCAGGTCAAGCCCCGTCTCCCCTCCTTGAACAGGGGTTTGGGGCCCAGAGAGGTGCAGAGTAGGAAAAAGGTGAAGAACTCAAAAGCAAGTACCCATCAGGGAGTTCAACACACCCAGTTCCTGAAGACAAACGAGTAAAATCAGCAACACACACACACAGAGTAAAGAAATCCTCATTCTGGGAGGGACCGGCACAGGCCAAATGTGATTTTTCACTTTCACAGCAACAGAGCATGTTGGAAAGGCAGGTCCCTGGACACCAGAAGAGGACTAACGAGAGCTTCAGCAGATACAGTCATCCGTGCTCAGGAGGCCAAGAGCTCCTTTCTGCGGGGACAGAAGGGATCTGGAGGTGTGCCAGAGCCGCCGACTGCAAGCATCTTGTCTCCCATCTGTCTGCAGCGAGGCAGCCGAGTGCTCGGGATGCCGTGGGTCTCACTAATCACCTGTCTCGGGGAACTCATCAAAACACATTCTAGCAGAGATAAAAACTGGGAGAGAGCTTGCGGATTTATCATCTTCCTCGTGGCCTCAGCACAGGCACATTTGAGTAAACAGGTGAAGGATTTACACGTTTAATACTCAACAATTTATACAAGCGTTACATTCATCACAGTTTGCAGCTGGCGTGTGCTTAGGATAAAAGACCAGAAAGGCTTGGGATTTCAGGAGGGAACTTTGTGCCAAACATTGGAGAAGAAACCTAAAGACTCTGCAGAAAGAGGTCTTTTGCCAGCCCCTGTTCCCTGACACCAGAACACACAATAGGATCCAAAACTGGACTGAACGAGACAAGTCTGAGTTATGGGCCATATGGTTAAAAGATGGAAACCACCTCGATGGGAACCACCTAAAAGCTGCTAACGGATGAGCCGATGCATGTTTCACACCCGAAACGGGTGAGGTTAGGCCAGGAGCACTGACTGGAAGGTTATCTACAAATACAAGCCTTTATATTCTACACTGAAAAAAGACACCAGAAGCAGAACATGAATAACACACATGCAATAGCAATATTCTCGCACCAACTACACGTAACAAGCAAGAGAGACCCCACTGCAGATACTTAATCTAAAATCTGGTTCATTTCCTGGTAATACTAATTTGGACCATGAAATGATCACCAGATATAGTCCCAGTGTCTTAGATCAGGCTTCTGCCATAGAAAATTTAACAGCAGAAAGCTTTATTTAGTCAACATTAAAAATTCATGCCCTGTCTAGTCTGGAATAGTGGCACTGGCAACGGCTGCTCCAGAGTTTCTAGGGATAAAGAAGCTAGTAAACGTGCAAATTGTAGTGATCCACTCTGGAGAGAAATTACCACACAGGTGAGAGACAAGAAGTTCAACAGAAAATAATTTGAAAAAAATAAGATGAATTATGACTTGCCTTTTTTTCTGCTCATTTGTGTTTACTTCTATTTAATGATTAAAAAAAAAAAATCAATGAAATAATATTAGGGATGTTTTTTGTGAATGAAAATACCCAGTACTTCCTGCTTCTCTTTTGAAAAGGACTGTATATAAACCACCTAGCAACACCGTAGACTATATATTTTTATAGACACCTCATTGAATAAAAGCAACCTACCAAATGAAGGAAAAAAAGAGCATAAAGCCAAAGATGTGTAAAGACCTTCACAAGTAAATTTGAGTAGTACTAAATCGGTATTATACACCCCGAACACCTTTCTCTCACCCCAATTTATCATGCAATCGGACTTACACGGGACCAGAGCACACGCTGAGGAAAAGAACACTAAGTGCCAGGTATTCTTCTTGCAGAAAATAATATATCTTGCAGCAGAGACCGAGTGTAAAAGGAACCAAAAACCAAACGCAGCCACAAGCACTGAAGAGCCAGAGGGAATTATTTGCCTTTGTGTACTTATCTGGATTTGTAGACATTTGTGAGGAGGCACATTTTTCCCCAATTTAAAATGAAATATAAGTAGCTTAAAAGGAGGCTGGTGATGGCAGGAGGAGAGCACAACAGGTATTCATCTCTGTGATCAAACCGAGCAGGCAAGGGATGGAAAGAACAATCTGTAATTGTCCTCCCCATGACGAGGATCCCCCCCAGACACTGCTGGTTCCCTCCTCATCACGGAGGGGTGAGATTCCACCACAGATTCACATGGGAAACCTCCACTCAGTCCTCTCAGACAGAACAGCATCAAGACTAGTTACGGACAGTGAGCATCCTTGTTATTAACAAACGAGGGCAGCACTTACTGGGAAGAAAATGAGAGAGTAACTGAAGTTGCCCAGCGAGTTAGCCAGCAGAAGAATCCCCTTCATGACACCATGAAGATGGCCAAGCTGAAAGTCGGTGTGATACAGAAAAGCTTCCAACAGCGTTGTTATTACACCTACTCTACACATGCAAACTTTTTGAAATCAAAAGTGTCATCCATTTATCACAGTCACTTAATCATTCTCACAAGGAATAACTGATTTAAAAAAAAAAAAAATAGAGAGGAATAATCAAGTAGTAATTACCCTCATCTAGTACAAAGCGCTATTTGTAGTCTTTAGTTTCTTGCAGATGGGTGGCGTATCCAAAACGCAGGTTTATTGAATTGCTCAAGTATTTCTTTGAAATGTCAAAAAGTAACTACTTATGAAGAGGCCCTCATACAATCTTCTTCTGTTCTCACCAGCTAAAGTTTGCTGCCACAGTCAGGCTAATTACTTGTCAAAGCCTCTTGATCATATTAAACATGGAAAAAACTCACAACAAAAGAAATGTAAAACAAAATTTGTGAATTGGTCCTACCCAAACTGCAAGGAACAATAAATCAAAGGGATGTTAGAAAAAGCCCAAACAACTTTAAAAATGCAAATGGGCAGGTTCTAAGAATACACTTAATTATTCATCATGCATTCAGTTTGAAAAATGTTAATAAAAATTTTAAAGCACTGCTGCCTGACTGTTCTCAACAAGAACTCTAAATGTGCTTGGATGCAGAGAAGCACCAATTAACGTCTGATAGATTGACCAGCGTTTTGGCACCTACAGGCTACAGGTATTCCCCTTTAGCCTCGTAAAACACTGCTGCGGTTCCACTGGTCGGTAAGCCTGCAAGATCAAAGATTTCACAAGGCACTTAAAGGGGCTTCGGGGAGAGATGCTTTGATGCCTTTTTTTTTTTTTTTAATATAGATGACAATTTGCAGGTGCTTGATTCTATTTAACTTTAGAACAAACTTCCAGAAACGCGAAGGAAGACAGAGATGTGAAAGCACGAATGAAACCCTGGGTGATACAAGCAGGAGCGCTCCAAGAGAGGAGAGCGAAAAGGTCTACCCAGATCCCACCGACAGCAACTGCTGATGGAGCCAAGCCTTCGGTCAGAAGCATTAGGTCTAAAGACCACCTACACACACAGAGGCAGGTGGGCTCCAGACTCTCTTTGCAGCTCTGGAAACTACTCTAAATTAAAAGGAAAATAATGAGAACTAAATCCCTATCAAAATGTGAATCGTGAGGATATGACTTCATGCAGCAGAAGTTTGTACACTGCTTGGAAAACAAAGTACACAAGTTTTTCAGGTTCATACTCAGAAGACGACTGTCAGCTGAGTAATAAGACTCTCTTCCCAAGCTTTTTTTTTTTTTTTTCTCCAAAAGCAAGAGCTAATAGCTGCAAGCCCAGCAGAAACAACTAATACCAGAAAATACGGCAAAAAACAGAACATCCCTTGGAAAGGGGACTGAACCAGAAGTAATTGTGACTGGCCACTTTAGTTACACTAAGTGCGACACAGATGCTCTTACCTCCCCCTTACGCAGGCACAGGACAAAATAATAATCTGTTCTCACAAAACGTTGAAGCACTTCAGTGGGGTTCATCAGCTGAGGGTGTGCGGTCAGCACAGGAGCAGAAGCTGGGGCTGTCAAACACCTCGGAGAACAGCTTCCACAGGACAAGGCAGCCTGACCCCAGCAGCCCCAACCCACTGCCCATGGTTTGTGTGGGGCAGATGCACACAACCAGAGCTGACAGAAGCCGCAGATTACCAACCCCCTTTTACACCTTGCTAATATGGGATGGCTCTGGGACAACACAACACAATGCCATCAAAACTCTTCTTTATGAGGAGGAAAATAAGTAACTTAACCCTCTTCTACAAGATCCTCTCTTTCTTTCTAAACTAAGCAGCCCAGAAATACAGCGAAGGGTTCTTGAGCACTACCCTCACTCCCTTCTGTACTTCATATGTGGTTTGCAGTTATTTATGGATAATAAAATTCAGGGTTCTACCTGTTTTTCTGTCAAGTAATTCCAGAACTTACCAGACTATTAAGAATTCAAACTTACACGTTCAACTAAGCAAAACAGCTACACATAACATCAGAAAAGAACAAATGGGTTTTTACCTTCCTTTGTGAGGTCTTCCTCTCTCTGGCACACCCGCAGATGTTCTCCGGTTCACAGTGGAGTAATCAGGATCCAGTTCGTATCCTTCATCATCTACTCCAAGGCTGCGGTTATCGTCTTCCAGGCCATAGGGCTCTGGCTGGAAACGTTCCGGCTGGGAGCGGTTCAAGTCAACGCTGCTGCCCACTGGCACCTGAGGCTGGGCAACAGGCCCGTAGTTATCCCTTCTGCTGGGCAAGGTGAAGCTACCATCATCCGGCCGGTAACTGTTTCCTGGCACATAGGCATAGCGAGGACGGTAGTTGACACCACGAGACAAGCTGCCGTAGTTATCAGATAGATCTCCATAACCATCGTGACCGACATAAGGGCGATATTGGCCTTCGTGGCTTTCAGGGTACGAGTCGTTGTAGCTGTTGTAAGATCTGGTTAATGTGGACGATGCCTGTGGTGTGATGTACCGCTCCCCATTCTTCATGTACCTTCTGTCTATCGAATCCGTGTAGCTGCCCATGGGAGACGAGCCATCCATGGATGGCAGGCCATCAGGCCCAAGTGGCACCTGACGCACTGTTCTGGTGGTGACTGTTTTGACCATTTTGGTAACCTGTGAAGACAGTGAATAGATACGTTAATTTTCTCCTTGCTGCACAATGTGACAAGACATATAGGGAGCTAGAACAATAAAAGGGGGAGAGAGCATCACAAAGCATAATACCATAGTGATGTGCCTTTGAGTGGAAGCACTGGTGTGCTCATTAGGTTTAGGATTTAACTCTTTATAGAACTCCCACTATTAAAGTTCTACATTTCTATAGAAAGCTGAAAAGACAGGTCACAGAGCCAGAGTTAAGCATGCTCTGGGGCTCCTACTACCAAATCAAAACCAGTGCAGCCCTATGGCAGTGCGTGGAAGCAGAGCAAAGTCATCACACCCGTTCAAATTTGCCCAGAATGTTTTCAGGAGGCATCTTTCCTAGAGCAGACTTTACAATGTTGAGAAGCCAGAGCCTGGCCCCACAAAATTAGAATAAATACCCCATCACATTCTCTAGTTTGACAGAAATACAGTTATATGCTGTTGCCTGATCTGGATCAAGTTTGTACCTGTGTAACTTGATGGAGCTCCGATTTGGCAGTAATATTTAAGAAATCATGATCTCAAACAGAAAACTTTTGGCCTTCTAGCTTTTAGACAGCACAACCACTTTCTCTTTTAAGATATGCTTACAACCATCCTCATACAAGCCCAACAGGTAGTGGTGTCATTCCATTATCTTGGTGACTAACAAATTTGCAATAATGAATATAACAACTCCACACAGCTTTTGCAACCACAACTATTCCAAACATACTGGGCTAGGCAAGCTTGTTTAAAACATTACAGAAAAATCCGCATACAAATACATCTTTATCTTTCCTTCCTATAAATCACATTTTGTTTCAACATAGACAGAATTAGACTATTGCGCATAACTGAGAAAAACTGGAAAACTGGAAATGGTGAGTGTCCAGAGGGCTCTTGTGTCCAGGATTTCTTGCTAAAGGGTAAGAACAAAGACTCCTCAAGAGTTCCCAAGAACGTTCTGCCTTCATGGGAAAGGTCTGGCAATCTGCGTAAGACAGTGCCGGACAAAAGCCACTACTATTACAAACCAGCAAAGGAACTTCTGTTTGCGTTGGTATCTGGGGTCCATCAACTTCTCTACTGGTCTTCCAGAGTGACCAGTAAAAGCTGTTTTGGGGAGAATATTAAGTCCAGCAGAAACCGACCTATCCTTGGCTACCCTAACCCTAATAAAGTTACTTTAGCCTACAAAAGCTACCCTAACCCTAGTAAATACTGCCTTTTAGCCCTTTGTAAAAAACCCCAACCAAACAACAAAACAAGACACTCACAGTGATGAGCAGGAGAATCAATCCCCCAGAGAGCATTACACATGGGGGGGGATGATATGACACAAACAAAATTAATAGAACTTTTGGGTTTCTGAAGTATTACAGATGTAAATAAGCATCATAAAGTGACACCTTTCACGTAAGCCACAGAACGAAATGTGTACATCAACAGAAACAGTAACTATAACATGTATTTCTGGATCATTCAGTAGCTCTAGAGTCCAAATGGATATTTTGACCTATAGTCTCCGATTTAAACATTTAGGTTGGCACCAGATTAGCCAAGCTGCTGCTAAAACAAAATAATTAGAGTACATCTCTTGAAGTGGCTCCAGACATGTCCTCTAGCCAGATGTTTTCACACAGAAACCCCAAATAGAAAAAAAATTCACCCAAACAGCATTTCTTTTCCTAGAGACATCTGTGAGCAAATGATACTTCAGCCTAATGAAGTAATGAAATCCTGCAAGACTGAAAGCAGCACAAACAACTCTCCACTAACAGCATAATTAAACAGCATCCCGATGATGCTGAATAAAGCACAGCCAGGTTCCAACACGACCTCAGTACCTCATTTGGGCCAGAGCTGAAAATTTCCCTCTGCAATCCAAAGGGATTCTCCAGGAAAGATGCTTGCTTCCATGCCTCCAAATCTTTTCTCTCCCCTTTTTTTTTTTTTAAAGCACATGTTTTAATAACTAAAAGAAAGGAAACTGGAAACTAAACATTTATTTCATGACATAGAATCCCACAGCTGTTTCTGCTTATGACCTGTGCACAATACTTCTGCTTTCCAGCCAGTTCTCAACACGGCTGGAGTGAGGGCAGTAACAGAACGGGGCAGCGTCCAGAGGAGAGAAGGAGCCGCCGTGGCGGAGAGTACCTCTTGTAAAGCGGATATACACGAGGCAACACAGCCCAGCGTTCCCCTACTGAGGCCTGAAACAGAAGTTTTATTCAAAGTAGTATGTTTGTAAGTGACCTTCTAAGAGCAGAAAAAGCAACATTTCTCACGCCTGAAACACGCGAGTTTTGCAAAGCAACGGCAAAACTGGATGCAAAATGCTGGGCCCTTGTGTTCTTGAATGTGGGAACCAGGAACGGGAACGGCAGGAAGGAAGGTGGAGTTTCAACAATTTGATTAATCAGAAATTGATATTTTTGCCCAGGAAGGAACAAGGAGGCAGCTTTCTAGGTGCCAAGAAGAGCACTCGCATAACCTCACAAAGCCCTTTACTGCAGCACTATTCACCAGGAGCCAGATATTTTAAATCTAACTCCGAGCTTTGCTTTTCAAGACACGTGTTGCCAGGCACGCACAGTTCGTCATGTGCGGTTCTTCATAAAGTTGTCAAGATCAGACAGCGCAAGATACCTAATGAACCACGTCTGGCTGCAGCAACTGCACGGAAGAAGGAACAAGCTTTAACCTGCAGGATCCTCAGACAAAGGCTTTGCGGGGAGGCACCGCTGCTGCCAGTCCTCCCACATTCCTACCTCGGGGCTCTTCCTCATTTCTGAGGGGTTAGGGTATTTTGGAGAATCATTGTTATTGTCAAGCAGGAGGAGGGAACGCAACACACAAGTGTTATGGCAAGGACAAATGTGTACAATACTCAGTACACGCACACAGAAAAGACAAGGCAGAATTTCAGAACCCTTTGAAAATCAATTCTTAGATAATTTGTGACTTATCAGTTATATTAATGAGATTTTCACTGTGCTCTGGTACTCTACAGAGTATTAACAGAGATTTTTTTAATATGGCCAACACAGAATGCAGGAGATTAATTTGCAATTTTTTCCCAATTTGCCTCATTTTCTGTCTTCGAGACTAGCAGAGACAAGTTTTCAGAGGCCATGGCTAGTCAGAGAGACACCCTGAGCGTCAGCCAGCACATGTAACAACAAGTTTACAGTGTCAGCAGAGCGTCACCTCTATCATTTTCCAAATGCTGCCCCCATTCACGAGTGGAAAGAATCAGGACAATAAAAATCCCCTTGTCAGACGCATAAAAAGGAACATTTCACCCAAGCATTAAAGTACACATTTCTCACAGCATAAAAGCCTTCAATAATGCGAAAGGTGTTATGGTGGGGGAATCAAACCGAACCTTTTTTATATTTTGAGAGAGGGAGTATTTGCACTCATGCCTCATTTGTCAGGGGCAGGCACAGGGACAGAAGATTTATCCTGTGATAAATAGGTTTTGTTGCCTACAGGACAATAAAGGGAAGCTTTTTGGAAGCAATTAGCCAGCACACAGAGGAAGGTCCATTTATTAGGTTTCCAAGCAAAAAAACCCAACCCAAGAAACCAAACAATCTTTATTTCAGGAAATCCAGCTCAAGGGAATGTTTCATTTATATTCCTTAAAAGAACACAGGCAGCCTTGAGCAGCCGACAGCACAGTAATCTTCTCCCCCAACATTTTTGTGGTTTCCTTAATACTGATGCATTAGCCTGGGAGAAGGAAGCTATTCCAAGCGGGAGTCCCAGCAGACTCTTATCTGAGCCACCTGATCCTCCAGATGCACCCAATCTCAAGATGGATTTCTTAGCATCAACTCCTCACTACAGAATATGCTCTAATGAAAAATGTAGAGATAGAAGTTACTTTGAGAAAGCGTAACTTGACTTCCTGTTTGCTTTCCATCTCTAAAGAAAACCTGTGTAAAGAGGTTTTTTAGCCTGATTACAAATCAAAGGCGTTCGGTTGTTTCAATGCTACAATCTCAGAGTACCAGATGAAAGCTTCAGATTACTTCCCTATGAAGAGGTCGTCCGAGTATGCTTAAAATATACTTGCAATTCTTTATTCCCTTTAACTATATTAAGGTTTCAACCACAGTAGAAAAAGTTTCAACTTACCAACTTATTCAGGCCCCCTGCAACCAAAACCCTATGAGATTGCAAGTTGGTGCTTTCACTGCTGTTCCTCCCAACTACATTTCAGGTTCACTGACCTTACCACTGTTCTCCCCCCAAGACAGCAATTATTTTGTTAAATAATTCCCCTACAGGCCTCACTATAATGTTTTCACTAGCTCTGTTCCTGGAAATACATTTGTGAACAGAATGTAAAGGAAATATTCCCACATTTGAAGCAGCTTCTGTATTTTTCTGTCCCTCATCTTTCTATTTGCCCTGAACAAACATGAAAATATCCAACAACTGGACTTACTGGAGGCACACGCAGATGGTACAGGCAGATACTTCAAAGTGCACAGTACTGAGAGGGGGACAGACAGTCCTGAGACTTCAGTTGAAGTGGGTTATCATGGTCAAATACAGTACCTGTAACTCTGCCTTCCATTTTGTTATTGAGGTTGGGTTTGTTTTGCCTTTCTTTTTAAATAAATTAAGTACATTATAAAAACTGATAGCTTCAACAAAATTCTTAGCCCTATGTCATAAACCACAAAACAGATGAGAAGAAATACGCGAGGATAAAAGCATTCTGACATTTCCGAGAGCCTAATTTTGAACTACGGACTGTAAAAATTAATCAGCCCAAACAGTCTGAAGCTATTACCTCTCTATTAAATGCTGTGTAAGAACTCGCCCCGTAGGTTTTCAAAACAACAGCTCAAATTTCTCCCCTTCAATTTTAACCTTAGTGTTTCACATTTTCAAAGGGCCCTCAACTTGGCTGAAAGCCATTCCTGCTGCATTACCTAACTCCCTTCAATTTTCGGCAAAGTTTTGAGGAACTGCATCTCGGGGTACCTGGCACCACCCCAACCGAGGAGTCCCAGTGCCAAGCACCTCCCCGTGGCTGGCGGAGGCAGCGGGAGCAGCAGCTCATCCCTGTCGGGAAAGGGCTGGCCTTGCCGAGTATTGGAAAGCACGAGGCAAAGGGATGGGCTGGAAGTGAAACAACTTCGTATACAGGCTGGTTTCACGGTTTGTTATCATAAACCATCACTTTCAATGAATGAAAGTGACCTAAATCTCTCCAATCTTTTAGCATTTCAAAGATAAAAATAAAAGGTGCCTGAAGATAGAAAAAAGCAAACATTAACACAAGTGCACACACATCTCGTTTGCTTTACTGGGTTCTCCTGAGCCCCTCACAAGCGGGCTCCCGTTCAGAGCCGGAGCGTGCCAGCCTCCCCCCAAGGTGACTTTCACTGCTCCGGCGTGATAGGTATTTGGCTTCCAGAGAGATTATAAGTTGAAATGAAGTATTATCTGCTACATCTTCTGTGCACTGAATATTATGTAGGGACTTAGTACAGCACTAAGAGAATAACAGTTTGGGGAAAATTACTCAGAAATATCATTTTGAAAAGGCAGATGTTCTCTATTTAAAATATGTCAAATATTAAATTCTATTATGCCTTCTTTCTGCTTCCCTGCTACAGGCATCTTCAAAGATGTGGGGAAAAGCACAGCAAAAACTGTCAATGCTTCTGGATTAAGGTTGTTTACTTAATACGCTACTGAAGAGAATAACCTCTATAAATTACGGGTCTGAAACAGGAGGAAGAATAAAGGAACAGCAGCATATAGGAGCATTCACTTTTACAGCTTTTGCTGCGCTTCAGTTCAAGAGGAGGAAATTCAGAGGCATCACTCTGCTGCAAGCTAAAGATTCATATAATTTAGGAAAAATAAATGACAATTTTCTTTTGAAGAATCCAAAAATGCATACTAAGTGGCATTAGGTTGACTAATCCCCATATAAGCTACCCAGCAAAGCAAGCATACATTTGGAAAACATTTGTGGTTTCTTTGGCTCTTAAAAAAACCCCATGACCTGTGTTATTGACTCTGTCAGAAGCAGCATCTTATGCTGCCACGCTCTTCGCAAGACAAATACGCTGGAGCTTGTGCCTGGCACTGTCCAGTAGAGCCTTCTACGTACACAGGTAATAAAAACAGGTTCTCAGCCCCTCCTCAAAGAAGCCCAGAGCAAGCACAACGACATAGAGCATAAAAACCTTATTTGTATGTTGTGCTGCCTTAACTGACCACTCAAAGTAAAAAAAAAAAAAACTGAGCACAAACCTACCCCCCCCCCCCCCAACATTTAATGTAACCACCTCAACTTTAAGCATTATCTTTATTAAGTAACAGACTAGATAGTACTGAAAACAGATGTGAGGATTCCCACCACAGGAAATGTTGCTCCTGTACAAGGATAAGTACACACACACTAAAGCCAGGCCAGATCGATGGGTTTGGGGAGGTTTGCTTTTTTGGGGTTAGGGATTTTTTGGGGTTTTTTTGGGGGGTGTGTTTTATTTTTTATTAAATCTGTGAGGGAACCAGCACAGACACAGAACAGGAGTTTCTAGGCTCAAAGATCCTCCTGCTGCATGCCTAGCAGGCATGTGTTTGCATCTCATCCCAAGGAAATGCTTTCCTTCATCATCCTCAGCTGTGCAGCAAGGTCAGAATTTCGCCACTGCACAGATACCAGGAAACTTAATTTTCTCTGCAAGGCTCTCGCATATAATAGTATGACCTATAAAAGCACTATGTTGATACCTATTAGAAGTGATAGTAAGTCAATGCCAATTAACTCCAGGACACTTAACTGATGCTACTAAACCCCAGTGACAACAGTTTTCATTTTCACATTCCCTACCAAAACAAAAAGCAAGTTGAAGACCAATGTGATGATAAAAAAAATAAAACTTGACCTCAGATTCATATCCAAGAGCTGCTAAATCTATTCCATACTATCACAGCAAGGAAAGTCAAAACAAAACCATTTCAGAGACAACCAGCACCTCAGCAAAGCCATAGCACCTCTTCCCACAGGCAGGGCTGAGCCAGCCCCATCTGTGTTGTGACACTTCAGAATCACTTTTCCTCAACAACTGCATTTTTTAAATTTTTTTTTTTTTTTTTTTAAGAGTTTGTCTTTTTAACAACGAAGTACCAGGAAACACCTCTGGATAGCGTGCAGGCTGAAGTCAGTGGCATTATTTGAAACAACATAAATGCAGTCTGAGAGAGCTATGCAGCCTCCCCCGGTTCCAGACATTCAGTGCCCGGAATGAACTAGGGAAGAGGAGCAAGCCTTGCTCTTGGAAACGGAACAGTAGCTCTGGGGTTCCTGGTCCTCCAATCTTCTTTTCCTATATGCAGATACAATGCCTGTTTTGGAGCTGCCACTGTCCTTTTCTGTGGGAAGAGGGAAGAATAGCAGGTACACCACACAGAGGAGAGAATCGCACCTTCTACACTATGGCAAACACGCAGCTTTATCAGTGCACGACTATTTCAGACAGACTATTTCACTCCGTGTGGTCCCGTTATCTAGGGCCCACTGCGTGGCCTCGCCTCTATTTTTAAAGTCATAGTTATCATTGTATTCCCTTGCATAGCTGCGCTTACAGTCTCCTAAAACTATGCACTACTATTAGTGCATATAAAAAGGTGTCCATCACCACTGTAATTTTATCACTTCCTTCCTGTAAATAACAGTTGTTGCTGCCACTAGAAAGAAAACAGCATTTCTTTCAAATAAGTCACAGACTAAATACATTCGATTATTGAAGAGCTAATCAGAACATGGGGGTTTTTGTTTCTCCATTTTAAGGCACTCATCTCCTTCCAACAACTAAAAAATAAGCCAGTTATATTTATCTTTTAAGCGCAACAAATATTGAAGCAGATACTCAAGTTTATAGTGATGTGTTGCAGGCCCACTGACCTCAGGAAACCAACACTCATTTACTCCAACCTGAGCATCTGATGTCCTGAACAGATATCTCAGAAGGCTGCAGTTCTGGAACTCCAGTAAAAACAAACACTGATTTATAGAGTCACCTCTGTTCAAGTCCTTTTAACACAGAAAGCAGTTGGACAGTCTCTTTTGTTTTTATTTAATCAATGCTGTTTAGAAGTTTTTAAAACAGGGAATCGCCCTTAATTTTTCACATGACCAAAACCAAAGGAAGATTTCAGCTCCATTTCCAAGACCCAAATAACAAGGGTATTAATGTTCCAGTGGTACCCGAAAGCATGCAATGCAGCCAGGAACATACAGCACCTGCACAGAGACTATAAAATTATCTCACACAAGGGAACAAGACAACATCAGGAGAATCAGAACATGTGCAACACCTGTGATCCAGCCCAACCTGAGGTACGGGTTGCTTGAGAACACACCCAGCTTTCCCCATCCATGAGGAGTAAAATTCCATTCATGCGATTGTTGAAAAATTTAAATGCTGTGATGTTATTTAAATAGTATGTTTCTTGTTCTAAAGGACAAATGCATAATTGGATATTGTTATTATAGACTGTAACTAATTTGAAGACATGTTTCCAAGCCCATTTTCCTCAGCTGCAAAAGTCATTTACTCCAAGCCCTACCAACTCATCTAATTCTCATACCACCATATGTGTTTGCAGGGCAACACGGGGAACTGTTTGAGTAAAATAAAGTGAATCTTAAAAGAATAAACAGTCTGGGAAGGGGTTCCAGTGTTTTTGTTTGGTTACCCCAATAATTTCTCCTGTTCAGTTCACAGCTCCATCAAGAGCTGTATCAGAACAGCTGATCGAGAGCTAACTAGACATAGAGGCGAAACTGGAAAAGCCCTGAACTCAGCTCTGCTGGCAAACAGAACATTCCAGATCACTGTGAATCACAACAGCATCATTGTCATCACTCATGCTACTCCCTGCTATTTTTATTTTGTGATTAGGTGGTATTTTGCCATTTTCCTCATGGGTTATTAACCTCTCACCTTGGTTTCAGTTCTCCTGGTGGTTCCATCTTCAGAAGTGACAATAGAGACATGGGAAGTGGGAGTGCCTGGGTCCTCCTCCACAGTAACTGTCTCTTCCACCATTTCTTGAGGCTCTTGCATCATTGCTATTGATGTCTGGTTACTGGGGCTTTGCTCCTAAAGAAGCAGGTGAAAAAAAAAAAATAAATTAAGTTTTCACTTCTACCATCATGGTAGAACTATTCTATTGATTTCAGCTTTCTCGACTGAAAAAACACATTTTACCCAGCAACTTGCCAGTTGAGATTCAGAGAAAGAAGTATTTACTGTCTTGAAAAAGCATGCTGCAGCCACACTGGTACGGCTGAGCTCAGCTCAGTAAATGGAAATCATGTGAAGCATACATCAAGCACTTCGTATTTATAGGCTGCCTACTACAGACTAGCAGGCTACTACCTTATAGTTAAACCTGCTTTAAGCTTTCTCTCCAAAGCCCAGCATAGGAGTGGAATTTTTGTCTGTAAAGAGATTCATTCTGTTCCGCACCGAACAGGACCACTGGCTTTCAGAGCTGTTCATCTTACACACTATTAAAAGTTTATTTCCATTGGATAAAATACACTCAAGCTGCAGACTACAGAAGGCTATAAAACATCAAGACCTACTGTTAAACCGACACCTTTCTCAAACTGTCCAAAACAATGATAATTTAAAAGAGCAGATAGCTAGAGATTAATAGCTGAATTATGTGAAATGCTACCCCTTCTGACATCTTCCTTTCCCTACGTCCATAAGATCTAACTGGCTATAAGCTTATTTAAAATTTATAACAGTTAGACAACACAAAGAAACACTAAACAGAGAGAAAGTAGATCAAAGGCAGGTTCTTGCAGGGATAGTGCCCAAAGAGAACGCTTCTGCCTCTCGCCAGCAGCAGAGCCTGAACTTTCCTTTTTCTTTCGCAATGGTGTCTCAGCACAGAAATCACAGACGCTCCCCTTTGGCAGATGAATGTATTTCAGAAGTTTCACAGCAAGTGGCCAATAAAGAACTGGCTTACATACTGAGAAATAAGACTTTTCCCCAGCATTATGAATCCTCAACTATGTAAAATGAAATGACAGACTTTCATTTCATTATATGCCCTGAAGGTATGGGGCTACACAGGCCTCAAAGCCAAAGCGGGGCTTCTATTCACACACCTCCTCAAACAGGCACTCAAAGGACATCCTTTACTAAGGAATATACACACACACACACACACACACAAATATACACACACAGACACACAAATATACACACTTTTTTTTTTCCATTAAAAAAAAAAAGGTAAGGAATGACACAGGGCCCTAAACTGTAAGTGATCACACCTTCCCTAAAGAAAACACCATGGGAAAATTCAGTGCACCTTTTCTCATCCCAGGAAAACAAAATGCCTGGGATGAAACGGTTGTCATGTAGGTGTTGAGTCTAATTACATCAAGGTTTAAACATTTTCTGCCTGTGAGTAGCTTCATCACCAGGGAACTACAACATTTTATTTTGTAACGTTTTGTTTAGAAAAATTGCATTTCACCCCGAGGATGAACTCTGGATTGCCCCCTTTGCTGTGCCACGCTTGGTGCAAGCGCTGCAGGACAGTATCCTTCCAAGTGACCTTATGCTGCTGAGCCGGAGCAAGGTACTCGGGTCTCATTAAGCTCCACGGGGAAAAGCGTCACTTAATCCTTGCGTAATCTGTAATTTCCTTTGAAACAAGTTGAGATGCCCCTGCTCAGTCCCCTTTATTTACAGCTATATCCTGGCATTCTGGAACTTCAGTCAGGAAGCCGCTTTCACTTTCAGGTAAGCGCTAGTGTTAACCGAGACCATGACAATAAGCCTCAGGCAATCATCTCGGTCAAAATGCAACATGGACAGCCTTCAAAGATAATGCATGTTGGACCACCAGAGGTGATATAAGCAGGCACTACTCCCATTTCTATTGAAACCACAGAACAACTCAGGCTGCAGAATCAATCAATGAGAATAAGGCTTCTCAAATCCTACAGAAGATCACTCCTTCCACTCTGCAGTACTTAATCATTATGGCCAATAACTTACGATACACACTGCATCCTTTATGGTTCAGGTGTCAGATTGGGTCTTCCGCCCACAGCTTCAGAAGGAAAACTAGCTCCTGGGACAAATACATTAATCCCTTCACATTTTTCTTGAAGATACCACATTCTAACTGCAACTCCCTTTTCCCCACCCCACAGCAAAGCTTCCCTCTAAACAGAGGAATTTACACCACATTGCACTACAGTAAGACTCAGAACTTCTACTCATCTTTGTGTAACCCCAGCCTCACCAACAGCAAAGAAACTAGTTACATGGAGAGATTTTTTCCATTACACCTTGTCCCTATAAACCTCCTCGTTATCTCCAAGGCATTGAATGCCAAAACTGCTTCAAGGTGGGATCTTCTCACTCCTCTCACACACGCACATACATACACACATCTCATCCGTCACCCGCATTTCTAGCTGCATCTTGAGATGACTGCATGAATTTACGTCTTTCTGCTCCCCTTCAGATTCTTCAGAGGCAAATTCTGCTTCATGATAATAATTCTGAGGAGATGGAAGGTGGAAAGAAATATTTTGCTTTTTGAGCTTTTGCAAACCTTTTTCTTTATGAAAAAATAAAGTCTCCCTTGTATTCAGACTGCCTGTGGGCAAAGGAAACCTTTAAAGCTGGGCGCTTAAATATGAGCAAATTGCAAACTAGAGCATATTGACTTTAAATGAGCACTGTGCTAGTTTTTATCCTCTGGCTGCTTCTAAAATGAAGATTTAGGGAGATATAGCACAGATCTGCATTCCTACAAGAGAAAACTACTGTTAGCAAGAAACTGTCTCAAGCATCAGAAAGAATAAAAGTTTGCAAAGTTCAAGGCAGATAACCCAACACAGACAAGTAACCAGGCTGCATCTTCTTGTGTCTCCCTTGGTATAACGGGAGCTGCTGAGGAGAGCACGTGAGCAAAGAGGACAGCACATCATCCAGTCTACTCTTCCCTGAATTAGTTTCAGGAGGTGGTTCTTTGATCTCCAAAACCAGCACTTTCTCCACATCGCTAACTTGGAGTTGTCATGAGCTAACATTCATGTAGAAAAGATGCAAAGGTTTTGTTATCCATTTTTAGTTTCCATCATTAAGGATTTTAGGTCATCACAAATTGCAGAAAGTGGGACACATTACCTCTTTTCAACCACCTTCCTCTGTGCTCAGCTTCTAAGCCAGTTTTTGAGACACTCTTTTTCTAAATACATTTCAGCATCTCAGATTCCAAACACTGGCAGGTAAGCCTAATTGTCCAAAGGGATACACAAGTTGCCAGAGCTGGAAGACGCCACACCGAATGAACAGCCCTACCAGTAGTTCAGGCGCGTACTGGGAAGACCAAACCTAAAGGTCCCTAAAGGGACCTTCTTTCCAGTCCTCTTCAACAGGCAACCCTTGGGATCCTTGACAGCTCCTGCAGGTTGTCTCCCTCCTCCTGCTGAAACACTCCAGGCACCACAGGCCGAAGGAGAAGAATGGTGTCAGGGAACGCCAGGGGCCGTTAGCTCGCTGAGGGACATGGCGCTGAGGGGGACCCCGAGGATGGCTGGGATGGGCAGGAGAGCCGGACAACCCGAGATGGCAGCCAGGCCCAACCGAGAGGCGGTAGCAGGGCGATGAAGGAGGCTGGTTAGGATGGGGCCCGGTGACAGCCAGGCAGGCCCATAGTGACAAGGCTGGGTCTGGATCAGCAGGGTCCAGGGCCGGGCATGGCTATGGCCCAGCTGGAGAGTCCTCCAACATGGCCCACACATGGGCTGAGGGCACAGGGCTGAGCTTAAATAAAGCTCCCAGGTCTGTAGGTGGAAGCCCCACATGAAGCTGGTCAGGGCCACTGAGGTCTGTCAGTGCCCTCAGGGCCCCGAGGGATCCCCACAGCCCCTCTAAAATGGCAGCAGGAGTGCTCCC
This sequence comes from Numenius arquata, assembly GCF_964106895.1. NCBI lineage: Eukaryota > Metazoa > Chordata > Aves > Charadriiformes > Scolopacidae > Numenius > Numenius arquata. The sequence goes on from NC_133591.1 coordinate 1,281,128, forward strand.
GCAATAAAAATACATTTCAAGGCGATTTCAAGGGACTGGAGCAGCTCTCTGATGAGGAAAGGCTGAGACCTGGGGCTGTTCAGCTGGAGAAGAGAAGGCTGAGAGGGGACCTCATCAATGCTTACCAGTATCTAAAGGGCGGGTGGCAAGAGGATGGGGCCAAACTCTTCCCAGTGGAGCCCAGTGACAGGACAAAGGGCAACGGGCACAAACTGGAACACGGGAAGTTCCATCTCAACATGAGGAAAAACTTCTTTGCGAGTGGCAGAGCCCTGGAAGAGGCTGCCCAGAGAGGGTGTGGAGTCTCCTTCTCTGGAGACATTCAAACCCTGCCTGGATACGATCATGTCCAACCTGCTCTGGGTGACCCTGCTCTGGCAGGGGTTGGACTGGATGATCTCCGAAAGTCCCTTCCAACCCCAACCATTCTGTGATATATCCCCCCAAATTGCCAAGCACTATCCATGACATCCCTTTCAAATAATAATCTAATAATCCTTAGCTCCTTCCAAGAAGATTACAACACACCACGAAATTACGAGAACAGATTCCAAGCCAGTTAATGCATACTGTGCCAGGAATCACGGCTTTTCTCCCTGCTTTTTTTAGTACAAAATGAATCCTACCCTGTTGATCTGTGCTTGCACCTCCACCATGGTTTTAAAAAGACAAGCTATTTAAAAAGCAAAACAACAATCAATTTATCCCCAGCCTGTAAAAGTTAAGTGCAGATGAAACAGCTAAAGACCTTGTAAAATAAGAATCATAAAATAACAGTAATTTTTGTTTTGTTAAAAAACAGAATGATTTACCATTTAGGGCACATATCTCCTAGGGCTTATTTTGCATTAGAATACTACAGCTTCTATAATCATCACCATTTCAATTCCTAGAGTTATATTTCCATCAAAATAGCTACTTTATGTCTTTTTTAATAAAAGAATAACCTCCCCCAGGAGAATCAGACATCCTACTTTAAAGCAGTAAACAAAGTTCTTTATTCTCTGCCTCTGAAACAATTTAAAACAGCCTGGAAATAATACAAAATTGCAGGAGATGATTACTTCCACTGAAACAGTCCGTCTTCAAAAACACTGAAAACACGCACATCGAATCCTCATTCTCCCAGAGATACCCTTTGTTCAGCAGATTGCAATTCAGGCTATTCAGGCTGCTGCTCTCTCCAGGCTACTGTCAGATACCAAATTTGAAGGTTTTTGCAAAGCACAAAGGCTGGATTCTCCAGCAGTGGACATACTTGTCCTCACTCGACCCCAGCACAGACAAAGCTCAAGTGTATCAACTCCTGTGGAACACAGCACAAGTCTGGGCATAATTAATGGCAGTGGACAACAATGCTAATTGAATTAAATGTGGATTCGCTCTCCTCTTAATACTCTTTGTTTAAATTACTTATTAAAGCTGCAATCTCTGCAAAACATGACATTATTTACAAGTTCAAAGCAGGCAAACATCAGTTTTGTCACAGCGAAGCCTCACGCTGATGTCCTGCCCCACTGCTCCCCTTCCACCTTGGGTCTGCGCTTCCAGCTCCCTCATGGCCTCACGCTTGCTGTTTGCTGAAGGCAGGTGGAGGAGAGAGGAAGACAAGAGAGGCAAGTCTGCAGAAACACATCAACCCAACAAGGCTATCTCGAGATCTGCATCACATCGGTATCCCCATGGACATCAAAGAGGAAGAAAATCACTGGTGGAGTTCATTGGACTTGATGTATTTGTGGCAGACCTTTCTCCAGTAACAGATCCAGCTCCCCAGCAGCTGAAGACTCTCAAATCCGACCACTATCCTGTTCTCCTGCCTTGTCAGACCTGCCTTTCTTTCACCCCCACCTGAAGATCCCTGCCCTGGGGATGTGTCCCAAGAGCTTTTTGTGCATCTCAGTAGTGCAGCTGAGGAACTGGGATCCAAGCTGACCTGCACATGCACCTCACGGAACCTGCATCATCTGAGAGGCAGCTGTAGAGCAGACTGTCTCACTCTTTTTAGCTCGTGTGTCAGGAACAGAGAAAGATAAGTTCTCACATACGGGCAGGGAACCTTCTAGAAGAAGAAGGTGGTGTTAAGCTCAAGGACTGACACACACTGCTCTCCTTCAGAAAGGGCAGCAAGGTCCATGCCTGCAGCACCAGCCCAGGTGCTCGGTCCCACCTACCCAAACTCCTCACCATCGGAGGAAATGCTGCTGCGGTGACGACACGTTGTTCAGGCACAACAGCACTGGAACACCCAAAAGCACAGGGAGTAGCCCACCCCGAAACCCAGGCAGCGTCTAACACTGAGAGAGAGTTTACAAGATAGACAATGATTTTAAAGATGGGAATATATAAATATCTAGTTTGCTGTATATAAACCGATCTCCATTTCTCCGGTTAAATGTCATGTGAAACAAAACCTGCTTTTTATATATATAAATATATATATCTATGTATATATACAATGGATTCGGCTCACTTCAATGTGAACCCAAACACATGAACCCACGACAAGCTCCAAGCTCTGTGGGAGCCCTGACACAAGCTCTGCCCTGAGGCTGGTCCGTTCAGAGCGGAGGGAAAGCCTCAGCCCTGGGTGAAAGCGGGCTGGCCTGGCATGGGGCACCAGAATGAACTCAGCCACACACCACAATGCACTAACTGTTTCCCGAACACTTACACGCTTCCTTTGTCCTTTAGAAACACACACGACAAGCGACTAACAAATAATGCCAAGAGCTTTTAAAGCACCAAGGTTAGAAAGGAACATTTCGGCAACTGAAAAAAGAAGAAAACCTCAACTACCGAAGTTTTGAAAAGCCACAAAGAGCAGCTTTTTTTGCAAGCAGGCATGGTAATTCACCATCTGAAGGCATCACACCTTTCAGGGAAAGCAAGAGGCGGAGGTGAAGGAGAAGGAATCAAAACCCAGACAAGGCCCGTAGCAGTAATATTCATCCCTCAAGTGCTGCGGGACACACTGGGGTTCTGTTCAGCCACGCGGTAACTGCCCATCAACAGGGAAACCTACAGTGCTCGCCCAACGGTCAACAAAGAGGGCTTTTATGCTATTTTAAACAATCTGAAGTGTCTCAGTTAATGGAAGACCGGGCAATTGGCCCTCGACTATTTCTAATTGACTGGAATGATGGATGCAGCTAAAGGGAAAGCTGACCCACTGAACTTTTCCATACAAAGCTAGAAAACTGAAGGAGATTGTAAACAGTTTATAAGAACGAGAAGTGGGAGAGGCAGAATCCCAGAGGGTTTGCTCCTCTCAACCTGCTGGTAAGTTGTTTCAGACGAAGGAAAACAAAGAGCTTCAACTCAGAGCAACAAACAACAAAAAATACGGGGAAGGCCTAAACAAATAGGGTATTTTCCCATGCTCTCCTCCCCTTTCTCCAGTAGCTACTTAGCTCTGCCATGCAAGCTGGTCCTTTGAATCGGAAAGGGCAATTTGTCACTTTGACAAGCAAGACGTCTCTTAGGGCTCTGTATTGCCTTGCCCTGCTTTTCAGATTGACTGGGTGTTAACCAGAGATGTCAAGACATTACATCTCCGTCAACTTCAAGGGATGTGACAATATATGCTTAAAACTTAGGTGTTAATCAGTCCCACTACACTAAAGATAACGCTCAGCAAACCACACGTGCCCACTGATTCTCAGAACAAAACTATCACTAGTAGCTTTTGTACTGCAGAAGGGCATTACTGCAATGAGACAGAGCTAAACAGCTCCTAGGAGAGAAGGATGAGGACACACATCTTCCAGGTAGGGAAAGGGAGGCATAACAGGTTCAAATCCACAGCACCTATCTTCAGGCATTGTACAGAGACATCCAAACGCACAATAACTTAATTCTTCCTCTTTAGTCAAAAAGAATAGGAGCTTCAGAGAACAGTTCAGATCTTCCCAGATAAAAAACACCTCCTTGGATACATCCAGTTCTTGCTGCTGATTCTGCAGGGCGATGACACCAAGCACTTCAAGGAAGCATTAAAGCCGGGGGATGAACCTGGGACTTGGAGCCTGATAGAAGAAGTCTGTGGCAGAACCCAGAACTGGACAAGGGTGTCACAATTCATCATTCAGACCGTTAGCCATAGGCCCTTTTTCTCCCCCAGTGGTTCAGCAAGATGAAGTAGTAGAATAGAAGCATAAGCTGTTATTTTTAACATGAAAATGATAAAGGCATAAAAAAAAAAAAAAAAAAAGAAAAGACCTGGCACACATAGTGTTAGGGCTAGCACTATCCCTCTTAGCTGTCAACAGCATGGCTAGTGTTTATCTGGAACAGTTGCCCACTAGGAAACCATACTAAATGAGCAGGAAATGACTGTTTCTCACCAAGATTTGTACAGAGAGTTCAGTGATTTGCCAAGCTGCCTCCCAAAGGCAAACACAAGGCAAATCTCCATGCCTAATCTGTGACCAAACCCACAACAGATCCGACTTGCTTCCTCTCTGGAGTCTTTCAGATGAACTAACCAAGGCTAAATTAGGGAGATTTTCAGTGGGATGGGGTTACATGATGGATTACAATTTTCCAGCAAGCTTTTTCCTTCATCTCCACCTGCTGCCTCTCCAATGCTGGCACCAAGAGTGGTGGGGGATAACTCATTTGTACGTTCCTCTCTGTGAGACAGGCATCCAGCTTTCATTTCTTCTTAGCCCCACAGAGTTTGGGTCATAAATTAAACTGATGCATGTATTACTAGGTATCAAGTCCAGACACTTACATGCACATAGGAGTCAGAAGTACAAGCTACGTCCTTCATCTAAAACAAAAGAAAGAAGGGTCAGTTTGGCAGGGCGCAGCAGCGAGTCTCCTCATGCAGCCCGTGTGTCCCCGGCTCTACCCCAGCCTCTCGAACACATCACTCCTGCGTTAAACCACGACCCGCCAGACTCTGCCTGGCAGTTCCAGGCTTACACACACACACACACACACACACTCCTACTGCTACGAAACTACCTTCAAGAACTGGTTGTTTAACTTTGAGGCAGACATAAGCCATCTCTGCATTCTTTGAATTATGACCAAGGCTGGAAGATTATTTGGGTGCCCTAGCAGCCATATCACATCACCTTAAATTTAACTAATCCCCTCGCCCACCCACAATCTTGCCCATAGATTTGAACTATGGAACAAAAATGCTTTTTGTGGCAAAATACATTGCCACAACACAAAAAGCAAAAAAAAAAAAGCTTTTATAATCTTGAGGGAGGCAGAACAAACGGATCACTGATGAATTTTTAAGCCCGCATTCCAAGAAAGCCATCTCTTAAATAAATTATTTCTCATTCTAGGGAATACAAAGTGATTGACAATAAATCTAATCACCCGTCTCGTAAGGAATGGGCTTGCCAATGTCTCCCACTATGAAGCACCAAAGCAGGTTTGCTTGGCACCAGGACAGCAGGACGGCTTCAGTCCAAACAGCTCCCCAAGAGATTATCCACCTTAAATCACATTCTGCTTCTTCCCTCTGCATCTCGTCCCCTTCCCTCCCAGCCCCACACCAAAAGCCACCCTCCAAACAAACCATGGCAGGAAACGTGTGAACAGCCTCTAACAGAGGCCCTGCTCTCAATATTATTAACCCCGGGGAACAAAAATGTGACAGCAGGAAAGAAGCTGCGCGGGAGGTCTCTGGATGAGTACAGCTCCATCTGAACACCAACAGACACAAACAAGCCAACAAAGCCAGAGGCCGCTCCATCTGCTGTAAATCTTCCAAATGGAAGAGATCCCAGCACAAAGACAATTTTCCCAAGTGCGAGGCAGTTACTGTGCTATTTTAACTACCCAAGAGAGCCACCAATGGCTTTTTCCCCCCCCCCAGTAGCCCGTTTACTTCACACATTCTCGGTTTATCTCGTAAGACTGAGCGTACAACCCTGACTTGTGCATGGACAGTCCTCACAAAGACTGGAAAGACAGCAGCCAGACTTGCTAAGCCAGCGTTAAACTAGCAATAAACAGCAGAAAGAGAAGAATTAAGAAAAAAAAAAAAAAAAAAAGAAGAAAGAGAGCAGTTGGACGTTAGCGAAATGCTGAGTAAGAACATTTAAATCATCTCTGGTTGACACCTGCACGGTCACTACCAGGAGAAGCTGCTCCGCTCCCCCGTCCGCAGCCGGGAGGGATGCGACGCTGCAGAGCGCTCAGAGCACCCCAAACAGACCGGCCAGAGACAAGGTCCCTCATCCAGCCCTGAGGTCCAAGCTCTTCACCTCAAAGACAAGGCGAAGAGACAATCTGATTAGAGGTCAAGTGCCGAAAGGTGTAAGGGAAAGCTGATACAAACCATTTGGCCTCACAGGGAAAAGGTTTAACTAGTCCCAGTGCCAGGAAGCTGGGGGCTGACAAGACAAACGTTTTGCTTTAATTTTTAGACAGCAAGTGTGAGTGGTGCAAGTAAGAAAAACCTACACGCTAGAATTTTGCTAACCATTAACAGGTTGGGCCTAATTATTTTTAATCATGTTCCTATTTGATCAGAAACCTGATTATAGAGATGGGCTCACGTTCGGTGACTGAAGGGGAAAAAAGAAGAGATGAGGACCATTTATCCAGGAACTGTCACCTAGAAAATTGATGGGAAACCACCGAGTCCATTCAGTGTACAATAAGAATGTTAAATATCGACAGTCAGCCCATTTAGCACAGACAGCTATTCCTGCATGATAAGCATGAATCTCAGACAGAAGTCATTTAAGCAAAGGTGGAAGTCACTTGCCCAGAGGTAAATATCTTCACTAGTAAAGTAAAATAGCCCTCCATTTCTTACTTAATTGTGTTTGGCTTTTTTTCCCCCTCCATTTTACAGCAGCTGTGAATAAATCTGAAAACATGCATCTTCCTGTGAGCCCTCCCATTGCACTGTGTGTGCAGTCAGCACTCCTGGATTAAAACATTTGAATTGCAAAGTCCTATCACATTTGCCAACCACCCAATTATTTACATAGTATCTTTTTTTATTATTATTTCTGATGTGCTTTTGTTTGGCACTTCACAATGGAATTCAAATACGATAAAGATTAAGACAAGACGCAGCCCTAGAGCCAGCAATCTCGGTCGCTTTCAAACAGGTTCTCAGAGAGCCATTTCTCAGTTGGACACACACAGACAACAACCAGAGATCACACAGGATGAAATGAAGGACTTGCTATTAACAAGCGTCAGTCTGAAAACCAGATTCACGCTCCGAAAGCTGTACTTCCCCACAGCTGGCGGACAAGCTGTGAGATCGCCGTTCCAAGCCGAGGACAGGACAGCTGTGTTTCAGCTCCCACTCCTCGCTGTTGCTTTATGCCAGGAAAGGGAATTTTTAATTTTTTCCAGAGGAGCCCTGCCAAGCTAAGGCTGCAAATAGGATACGGCATGTTAGCAAACTTCCAGCCAGCCTGCTCGTACCCCGGCCAGAACTCTCCAAAGTGCCTTATTCCCTGCGTCCAGGCTGGCGGCAGGGACTGCCCTGCCTTCACGGAAGCCAGCCTCCTGTGCTCGCCTCCCTTTGGCAAATCCTCTACTATCCTAACAACAATAACATTCTCCTCTGTTCTGGCAGAATATGAGGCACGCAGGTAACCAGCCTTGTCTTCTCTCCTTTATATAAAAGGAACTGCTTCCGTAAGACCCACCTCCTCTACTACAATTTTGGCAGAAATAAAGCAGTTCTTACAGTGGAACTCCCATAAGTGCATTAGAGGAACAAATTTCTCTGTGAAGCATTGGCAGCTTTTGTATCATCTGTACACACAGCTGTCCTTCTCAGGGTTCAAATGAAGATGTTTTATTTTTCTTCCAACTTTTCGCAAAGAATCAAAGAATAAACAGCCAGTCATCCCACCCACCTCTTCTTGAGCAGCCGGACAGACTCACTCAGTACAAATTTAGCAGCAGTGAATCCCTGCCAGCGATGAACACCCACCACCAGCATGGCACTGGAACGGCCACAGAGATACACACTGGGGGGTTCATTCTCCTTTGGTTTTCAGGTTTTGGGTTTACCCTGTTTCTAAGAAGAGAGCGGTGCCTTTTAGTTCTCCCCCAGAAGCCCAAACATACTGCCAAAAAGGTGCTGCTGAACCCATGAGTCAGGTTTGCTGCCCTGGACTAACCCACCATTCGTAACGATATTCTTCACAAATGAAGACATCCTCAAGAACAGTCTGACAGAAATCCATGATGCTCCACAGCTGGACTTGTTAAACCGGGGAGCACAACTGCTATCACCAGATAAAACATCAGCCAGGAAGAGAGCAAGTCCGGCAGAAAGGAGATGCGAGAGCAACTCTGGGAGCCAGAAGCACACCAGGAAGAGACGGGCAGATGAGAAAAGCATTACAGAATGCACCGGTCTGTCCAGGGAGGGGAAAACCAAAGCAATAAGCATGGCAGGGAAAAGGGTGGGGAAGAACAGGAAAAAAAAGAGAAAAGACAGAATCCATAAATGGGAAGAGTAAGTGTCATGTGAAGCCAAATCAGTGGCTTTCACTCGAAGAAAAAAAAAAAGTGGTAGGAAAAGGGAGGGAGGGTGGAAGTATGGCAGAAATATCCCAGTCTTTAATTTCATCACGTTAACACCGCTTTGGCTCACCGTATAAATCTTCTGATGAATAGCAGCTCTCTCCACACACGGCAGTATATTAAGATGCTTTTTTAAGGCTTTACAGACAACGCAATGTCATTCTTTGGCTCCTCGCGCAGTTTGCCTAGACTATGGCTCTGTTGCTAAGCCCTCCTTAGACGCGTTTCTACTGGTACTTACTGACAGGGAAGAGATGATAAAATACAAGAAACCTGAACCCCAGCCCAGCATTCCATTTCACACCCACGAACGCTCACAAGCAACAGTCCAACGCCTCGCTTGGGCCTCGCTGACCCTTCCATAGACCTTCAGGATGAACTGATTGCATCTGAGCTGCTCCATCCCGCCCTCGGAGCGATTCATCCGGGAAAAGGACAGGAAGGGTCTTCCTGAGACCAGACGTGCCGCGACCCGCCTCCCACAGCAAAAGTCCAGCCTCCCGACACCCCACGCGGGAGGGATGGGGCAGGAACACGGCCCCGAGCCACAGACACCGGGGGAGCGCGAGAACAGCACAGCACAAAGAGGGAGCCAAATGAATAAATCTTGCTTACAAGGGCTGACAGCAAGTCAGGAAAAGCAAACGTAACCACCTCGCTCTTCGGGTGAAAACAAAGATATCCATCCTCGGCGGCAAATTCTGTCAAACACCAATGAACACTTCACACACCACAGGCGGAAACCAGCCTGATTCTGCACTTAATTCAATTATCCGAGTCAACAGTGACCAAACACATCAGTATTTACAGCTCCCCACCCGTTATCACTTCACACATGCAGAAATTAAATCAACTTCTGAATAAGGAATCATCAGCAACTCTGATCACAGGAAAAGAACCCAGAAAAGTATTTTTGCCATGAAGTTTAAACTAAGTACAACTCCATTTAGAAAATTAAAGGAAACCTAAGGATAACCGTATCATTCACTTAACAAAAGCCACCCAACATATTATAACAGTCTCTTAGTCTACATCTAAAACGTGTTTGGAAACCCAGAAAATACACTGGAAAACGTGCTCTGAATACCCTCAGCAGTAGCCGTTACAGCAATTCTTAATCCTGGCTTTGTAAACCTTGTAGACATAATTCACTGTGCTTTCGGATCCATAATATTTTGCGAAGCGCTGCAGTTTGCTGGCTTAAAAACAGGCCCCGCCAGCTCCCGGGGTGGAAAGATTCCTGCTGACTTCATGTATCATTTCATTGCACTCATCAGGGATTAATAATTTTCCCTGCTAAAGATACAGGCTGCAAGTACTAAGTAGAAAAGGTTATACATGTGTCTGAAAAGCACTGGTGACGTTTTGATAGGTGATATTTAACTACACCCATAAAGACATTAAATTTAAGTTGTACTAATGAAAAACAGGGTCTTTCATTAAAAAGTGAAAAGTACATAAACAAGCCAGCAGTGAGTGAATACTGCACAGCACTGCTTAGAACACTGAATCATGTTCTGAAGTAGCCAAATTATTTCTTATTTATTTACTATTCACTATTTATAGGTGTATTCAGAGAGTTTTTCCTTGAGGAAGGGAAACGGGGCGTACGGCAGCTGCTCTATCACACTGATTTATTCATGACCACAGGTATTCAAACATTAATAAAAGATGCTTCATTCTTAACTAATTAATTTCAAAAATCTCAAACTTTTTGACAAGATGCTGAGGTAAGTCCTTCTCTAACCTGCTGCTCTTCAGAAGATGAGACACTTAAGCCGGAGGAGTCTATTTCCCCTGCCCAGCGGGACGGTACCGAAGGGGCACAGCTCCCGGGGGTCGCTGGGGGGGGCACAGCACGAGGCTGTTGCTGCAAACAGACTTCTTCCTACCTGTGTGCGCGGCCAGCCCGACCGCCTCCGTGCATTCTGCCAGTCGCTTACAACACAGGGAAACACCCAGATTCACAGTTAATTTTATCTGCAAGAGAAGGTCAAGTTGTCCCATACTCACGACTTTGAAAGTTCCCAAAGAAAAGCCGACAGAAGAGCCACAGAAACGCATACAGCGAACGAGCACCGAGAGGCACTTCACTATTTCCTTCGTGAAGTTCAGATAGGATATTTAAATTTGGAATCTGTTGGAAATCTTACTGCTTTTTAGAAGACATGATAAAATTGCTTTGTCATCATAAACACGTTTTATACCCAGAACTTCTCCAAGAGGAAGCGAGATCGTTCTTTGCAGACTTGAATGAAGAAATTTCTCCTCTTTTTCACAATAGTTGCACACATACCACAAGAAATGAGACCATTTTTTAAATGGGAGTATTTCACATAATGAGAAGAACCCAAGAAACCGTGAAGAGAGACAAGCTCAAGCATTTCTGGCTCAATCCTCTCCAGTAAGGTTACATCTCAGCCCCTTCCGAGGCAGTGCCGTGTTCTGCAGTGAGGTGAGACCATCACAGGGTACTTGCATTCCAGTATCTTTATACAGCAGGAAGAAAGCAAATAGCGATACAAATTCATATAATTAGTTCAATGGAATTTTACACAGGTAAAAAAACCCAAAACTTCAGAACAAATCACTGAGCGAATTGCTTCAAGAACATTAACTTCACACCTGCAGCTACACCAGAGCAGGAGAAATCACCAGTGAAACCCATTGCTTACAGCATTAAGCAGTGTTTTGCAGATTCAGCAGCCAAGCAAGCTCAAATGGTCAGCAGCAAATAGCTTTTGTAAACCATTTCTATCTTGTTACTACTAAAAAAGATTCACAAGAGAACTAACTCGTTGTCGGGACCAGGTGGAGAGATTTTCAGGTCCCCACCACCAGTCTCCATCCTACAGAGGCATTAGTTTACGGGTCTCTCCCAGAGCTGTATGATCTTGCTGACAGACCAATGGACTTTTTTCCAAAGGCAGATAAAGTCACTGGAGGCTTGTAATTCAGCTGGATTGCCCTGCAGTGGCTATTAACTACTCCCTCCGCCACGCTCCGTCAGTGTGGTACCACCCAGGGACACAAACACAGCTCCGTGACATTCAGAGGAAGGGGCTGACAACACAGTACCCATTCCTGCCACAGCTTTTTTTCCACAAGGGCATGTATATGCTTCCATACATCAAATTAGCTATACTGGGAGCCGATCGTTCCTCGCGCACACCACCGATGAAGGGCGCTTCTCCAAACAAAGAGACCGGGGGCTGCCGGGAGCCGGCCAGGCTGAGCTGAGCTGGCCACAGGGCAACGGGGAAAACCAGCGTGTGTTGACGTGGGCTGTACGTGAGAAGGCTGGTGGCCGCGGGACAGCTCACGCATTAGCCACAGTCTGCCTTTCTCACAGCCTGGCAGCAGCGGTGCCGAGGAGACAGCCCCCAGCCCATCAAGGGAAATAACAAGTGATAATTCAGGAGAGGACGCTCGCTATCCGTTCATGCGTGCAGAGCTTGGGCCAAACTGCGGATGTGCTAAAAGGTTCTCCCCAGAGGAAAAGTGTTTATTAATTAATATCCATAGAATTAATTGGTTCCCCATATGCTCTGCCGTGTTTCCAAGACTGCAGCCCTACTGATACTACTGAAAGGTGCCAGGTGTGGTGACTACCCAGGAAGTTCATCAGGACACTTCCGTCAATCAAAAACCTAATTTACGTTTTTCTTTTCACCAAATTCTAAAAGTGTCCATCTATGTAAAAGTAATGGAAAATGCATTTAAAATCTCCAACCCATAATCACTTTAAAAAAAAAAGCCAACAAATGCTCTTTACTTCAGACACAAGTGTGGCATGAAGCAGAAAGACAGAAGAAGACGCTGATCTGAGGCCATCAGCCCATCTACTGCCCATTACCTGCAGCACTGCTGGTGCTCCTTTCCCATGCTCGCTGTTACACTCCTTACACCGATCTGTTCCTAGCAGCTGGTGTCACCGCTGCCAAACTCATCCTTACATCCACCATACCCTTTCATCAGTGCAGGAGTGGTATTTTTGGATTCTGACTACGTCTGGCACAAGTCTGTGCAGTGACATCATGTTTCCAATGTTATCAATCTCATTGAGACTTTATTCATCACACGCCAGTGTCAACTGGCAGGGCCACGGGTCTGCTCACGCCTGGTAGAGCCGTCATCCCTCACCAGCCTGGCTGGGGGAATAGAGGAGGGAGAACAGTCCTACAACCATCCTCTTGTCAACACGCACTAGCAGGGGTTGTGCCTTCTCATCCAAAAGGACAGATTACTCACCAAGACCTTCCTTCTCCACCGCGACGCCACCTCTCCTGACCCCCTGGACGCACCTGCACAGGCCAGCAAAACCCTCTGTCAGCTGAAGGGAGGGCAAGCACCCGTCACGGCAGCCTCTCCAGCAGATTCAAAGGCCTTTGAAGTTTATTTAGTCCAGGGCTCCAATTTCAGCATTCCCTCACGTACACAACACCCACTCAGAAACCTGAACACCAGCAGCTGTAATTACCGCACCCAGTGGTGAACCCAGGCTGCAGCAGTAGCATCCGTGATGCTGCCCCAGATCCCTTTCAGAAATATTCTAAAATCAACATCTATAGTAGAAAAGCTGTCCCAGCTAAATTAAAATATTGCGTTCCGAGATTTTACTACCATAAAGAAATCATTTAGAAACTTCTCTTGCAACATCAGAAGGGCCTTGGGTGCAGCCAGACCACCATACTTAAACCTCAAGAAGACAAGCTGAGAACAGCCGCGCTGTGGAACCTCAACAAGACAATTCTGCTGCAGGACACGGTTAAAGCACGCCACAGAAGAACCATATATCAATGTACACAGCTGTGATTGCAATGGGTTCCAATCTAGCTCCCTACAGAGGAAGATGCCACCAGGTCATGCTGGTAAGAAACAGAAGGGGCTGTAGAGAGGCTTAAAATCACGTTCCTAAATCAGAGGCCTTGCTAATAATCATTTCGTTACAAGTACATAATAACCAGAACAAAAATTAGAGCTACCTTCAGAGAATAGGGCTTGCTGTGAAGCAGCCTGCAAATGAAGAGTCAGCAGGATCCACGCTACCCATCTGCAAACACGTTTTCAGTTTGTACGGGGTGTACGACAAGCCAGACTTTGGAAGCCTTGGATAAGTACAAAACACGAGCGCCCATCGCAGCGGTTTGGAACGTGGCAAATGACAAAGGTGGGGAGACTCCACCTCTCTGGGAGAGTTGTTTCTGGAAGATTTGCAATGCCACATGGAACTGGGTACAGCACTTCATCTCTCAAAGCTATGAACCGCTCCTCTTTAATTCAGAATATCTGCCCCATCTGATGATTAAATCCTTTGACATTTCATTTAGGAGGAGGTATTTCTCTTCCAGATGCTAGTAAAAAGCATACAACCACAAAAATGATAAATGTTCGGTTTCCAGCCACTCTGACAGAGAACAATCCTACACAGAGGACCTGAAGGAGCGGTAACCACAGCACCCACAACATCATGTCAATAAAACCTCAGTAACCCCTGGCGTACAGCTGCTCCCCGAGGCACCTATTTGCTCTTCAAGGATTCAGGCTTCAAGGGCTCTTTTCCACCCACTTCACTTTGTTTTGGTTCACCACCCTGCAGGCAGATATGGAAGACTTCAGAACGCATTTGCTGTCCACCTGGAAGACATTAATGATTAATTTCCAAGTAAATCAAATATAGACACCTCTTGGGCTTCCCTCTGTTTCTTCATTGCTTTCTTTACAGAAAAAAAGAACAGAAACAATGTCAAATCCAGCTAGAGATATTAAAAAACAGCAGTGCTTTTTAAGCCTCAGCACAATAGCTGAGGAGTCAAAGGTTTTAATCAAAAAACATGGATTAGGAGAAATGATTTCAAGTACAGGGAGTGCACGCCAGCTCAAATCTTGTCTTCCGTTATACAAGGTAACCATTATACAGGGGATGAATGTGCAAATATTATTTTAACCGGGTTTTCTATAAACCAGCCTAGTTGAGAAGGTGTGATTTGTAGGGCCAGCTTCACCCCCAGGAGCAGAGAGGCCGAGGAGCGAGCGAGGAGCTGTAGAGGTCCATGCCAGCAGAGCCAAGGCAGCGCGGGGCCAGACATCACCCCCCACCACGACTCCCTGCCCAGACCTTCGAAAGGTGCCACAGTCACTCTGGGACGGTGAAACACAGCCCAAAAGACAACTGAGAGCAGAAGCAACACGCAGCGCTTCAGACCCTACAGACGGCTCTTGCTCTAGAGATGTCTCCCAGGAGCTCACCCGAGGGGGCCAGGAGAAGCCAACGCCTCCCAACTGCCCCAACCTGAAAGCATCTGACAAAGGGAGCGGAGAAATACCAATTAGGGATTAGTGAAAAGGGAAAAAGCCACCGCTGCATTTTCATTTATCTGTAAATCCACGGCTTGTGCACTCAGTGGAACCAAGCCATCACCTACCGCTCTTGAAAAGGAAAACATTGTTCAGGTTTTTCAAGACAGAGTTAAAAGGAACTTCCCACAAAGATCTCCCCAGACAAAAAGCTCTGGTGACTTCTTGCAAGATATAAATACACCAAAAACTCTCAAAAAAAGTTTGACTCCAACTTTTGCTTCCACAGACAGGTTGTCAGAAGAGTTCTTGATGTCTTTTGTAGCTGCACAGCACCTGGAGGCTGACTGCAGGAAAGCTACAGCTTCTCAGAGACACTCCTGATGCAAATACTCTGTCCCGAAGGAAAAACAATGCTCCTTTGAAATAAAATTAAACCACTGGTAAAGCAGAGCAATTACTCTGGATTGAAGGCACTTTTAATAATAATAAAATCCACGTAGGGACATCTATAATGTATAAAATTTACACTGGAATAGACCTCACAGACCAGCATGGCTACCCATGGCCATCCTAACACCTCTCTCTGTACCCAAATTCAACTGGTTTTTTCCTTAATATGAAGGCTTGCAATAGGAATTCAGGAGAACATACTGGAGAATCTCTGACAATCATATTTGTGTGTTCTATACATCAGAGTACAGAGAAAAAAAAATACTCAAGAAGCCACTTTCTGGAGGGTGCTTAGTGCTTTGTTTCCTGCCTGAACTTTGCCTCCTGACAGAGCAACCCACCATGACAAAGGACAAAAGTGTTTTTCCCGTGCAGTTACTGCCCTACATCTCCGAGGTGTTCTGGGAGCAGAGGGAGGGAACAGTCTCAGCAAGAAATAGCTGGATGAGCAGGGAATGCAGAGTAGCGAATGGCCGGACTGGTTTAATAAGGAAAGGCTCGATGAACACGCACACAGAGCACGCCAAAAAGACAGGGAAATAAAATTGCCTTGATTCATCTGATTTAACACTGCTCCAAAACCAACTCCCAGCTAGGGATTCACTAACGGTGTTCTCCCAAGACAGGCTTCGCACGACAACTGCATTTTGTATCTCAGGTAACACCTTTAAAAAGCAAATAAAGAGTATATACAGCAGCATCCACTCCCAGTCCTGGTCTACGCAGTGACAGTCACCTTCCTAAGTCTGTTTTGCTTTATTCTTTTAAAAAAAAAAAAAAAAAAAGGCAAAAAAAGAAAAGACAGAGAAAAAGATCACATCTGTGACATAGCTTTGAGTATCAGAAATTCGGTCAGCTCCTGCAGAAATCCGAGTCACCCCTTGCATTTCCTCACAGAACACAGGCGTCTTGCGCAGATGGGATGCTCTATCGCAGCAGATAAGGAGAAAACCCCACACAAATGAGGTCAGGGGGTTTCACCATGAGAGTCTGCTAAGTTATCTGTACCGAGCAAGAATCATCAAAGCCACACAACATCTAAAGAGACCACTAGGTTCGGTAAAGCCGACATACACTGCTCAGGAAAAGACATGGGAATACTGCCAGAAGTCCCAGCAGGAAAATTTCCAGTTTAGGATCCAGTCACCGGGTGGGAAGTATCTGGAGTCCTAGAGCTGACCAGGGGGCACCGGAAAGAATCCACGAGCACCCTCGTGAAAGCACAGTGCACTAGTGAGAGCAGCCCTGCTGGCTGATGGCTCAGGCCTGAAACCAGCTCAGGGAAAAGAAACAGCAGCTCAGAGAGCGGCAACAACCCAGACCAGCTTCTACCTGCACTCCAGCAGCACCTGGAAAAACGTGTTAGGGACACTCTAATTAGACAGTAAGTCATAGATCAACATTTGATGAACTGATGATCTCTGCTACTCTATCAAAAGAACCTGAGGATTTTTTACATATAAGAAAACCAAGAAAGTATTTTCAGAAGTTGCACATGAATCAGATTCTCTGATGCTCCCCCTCTGAAGGAGGCAGATGATGGTGCCATCTCTCCAGCGAAAGCCACGCTACGTTTTCTCTTTGTGGTGTTTATTCATTAAAAAGGAAGGGGAAAAAAAAATCCTTTTTGCTGGGGCGCAACTAATGGTAGAATGAACTACCTCATTCATCTAAATAAAGTCAGCTCTAAAACCTGCAATAACCATTTAATTGCCTACTTTGTTAATTATTTCACTGTTTATCTAATTCATTATGAGCATCTAAATAATAAGCTCATTCAGCGTAAGCCGAGATCAGAGGCACTGAAGACACCTTCTGCTCATTGTGGGTCTGTCCCCTGCAGCGTTATCGGGTTTGTAACCCCCCCGAGGCTGCTCCATCATTCCACAGCTCAATACAGCGCAGCGCCATGAAAGCTTCCTCTCTCTCTTCTAACATCGGGTCCTCTAGAGCCTTTGTGTGGACCGTCGGGATGGTTACCTCCGATTTTCCAATTTTATTTCAGAAAAAAAAAAAAAAAAGTTCACCCTCCAGCACAGACAAGGACAACATTCCCCAAGGGAGGGACCACGGGAACTGCTGTGTTATTAATCCACTTTCCCTTTCCTCACCTGCTGCCTTCAAATTCATTATTTTGCATACAGCTGCAACAACAACTGTTCCTGTGAAAATCAGGATTTCTATAAATACACAGCAGTGCTCACTTGGGAAACACACGCAACACACCTTCGAGAGGGCGGGAGGAACCGCAGCCGCACGTCCTGCGTCGTACCCCCTCCACCGAACCCCCTCCGTCGTACCCCCACTTCAAAAGGGCACGGCACTTATTATTTCCTTGAGCCAAAGCGCATTTCACCTTTCAGCGTTTCATTTCAGTTTGGCATTTCCATAGCTCAGAAGATAACTACACCTTTTCTGGCCATTTTAACATATGATTAAGTGCACCTCAAATGGGGTACTTTCACCTTTCTGGGAGATCATAGAATCATAGAATGGTTAGAGTTGGAAGGGACCTTAAAGATCATCGAGTTCCAACCCCCCTGCCATGGGCAGGGACACCTCCACTAGAGCAGGTTGCTCAAAGCCCCATCCAGCCTGGCCTTAAACACTTCCAGGGATGAGGCAACTTCCAGGGATGGTAACTGCAGCTGGCACAGGCACTGGCCTGAGAGCCTGGATTAGCGGTTCCAGCACCGTTCCACTCTTCAGGTAGAGCACAGCGACTGGAGCCTTTTCCTGGGTGAGAAAAGACTTGGAGCCTTTTCCCGGGTGGACGAGCCGATGGCAACTCCACTGCAAGCAGCCAAACACAACTGGAAGCCATCAAGACACAGCCCAGCCACGCTTGAGTTCCTACCGAGGGAGTGGTGCTTTCCTCAAGTATTTCCAAACAGCGGGCAGGGTGGGTGGGTGTGGGGGGTCAAAGCCTTCAGTACAAACTGTTTATTTAAATAACTCCTTTTAATTGTCCTTCCTCCCGTAGCGGGTTTCAGCCATGGAATCGCTTGTGCTCCGAGAAGGGGTATGTACCATTGCGACTGCAATTATAGCACAGCTACTGACACCAATCTCTCCATTTCTGAGACAAAAGCTTCTTAAGCTAATAATAAATTAAAGCATTAAAAAGCGGTGAAACTGATTTTCCGTTTAGCAATAGTAGAGGAACTGCCAAACAGTTTACTCTCGGCTGTTTACCTGAAATGCTGCAGATCATTCCAGCAGGCACCAGGGATCCCGACCTGAAGATTTACACAGGAGGCAAACCCCAATATTGTAACGTAGCAACAAAAATGCTACTGTACAACGTATGCAAGCTTTATACAAAGCAATACACCCTTCCAAGAAATTAGAGTAATTTGGGTGTGCGAGAGTGAAAAGACTTAAATCTGGCCAAATACTGTTAGGACAGCCAGAGCAGATATACACTGCACACCAAATGCCAATTAAAAATATTAAACAAAAGCCAATTATCTTGGTCTGCAAAATTTTTGCCTCCCGATTGCTGTGTCGGCACATTATTTAGAGCAGCCGTGCTATTAAAAACAAACAAAAAAATCTCTCCTGCACACACGCAATTCTGCGCAGACCTTTGACCCTGCAGCAAAGGACTTTGTGTATGTTTAGGCCAAGAAAACCTACTTGCCCAGTGTCGCAGATTCAGGAGGGAGAGGAAAATCCAGCTACAGCACAACTCTGTTACGTGAACGCGGCTTCAGCGAGCTCAGGAGCCAAGTCTGGCTCGCGCAGCCAATGCACAACTCAGTATCAGGAGAGCAAAATGCTGGAAGGAAGAGAAATTCCTCAATTGCACGTTATAAGCTGGGATAAATAAACCACGGTGACAAGTGGCATCTTTGAATTACAGCTCCATCACAGTTAAGCCACGGATTCTCGGCCACTTCACGGAACTGAGACAAAACGCCATCCCTTCCCGTTTGCAGATGGGCAGCCGCGCGCCCAGCGCCGGGCAGCAGCGGCGAGAGTCGAGCTCTTCCCTCCTCACCCGCTCCTGCGCCCCGGGAACCATTCTCACCTTTCCAAAAAACCGATCTTTCAACAACTCATGGGATTTACTTTCAGTCTATTTCTTAACACCTCATTTAGAAGATCTCTGAGCAACCTCCAACAGCCCAACACCGCAGCAGCTCCCCTAAAAGGGAAGGCCCCAGCTGAGCAGGTGCTCAGTGATGCACTTAGTGATGCAGGACACCTTTCAGCAGGAAGCCTCCTTCACCATCACCCAACTGCCGCGGCTCAGGCACAGCTCCCCTACGCCCCGTCATCGCTACGGGACAGACGAAGGAACACGTTGCTTCGGCCAGGATAGAGCCATCAGAAGAAAACTAAAGTCAGAGGAAAAAAAACCCAAACAACTAGAAGCTTTTATAATTTTTTTCCTGAGTGTTATCCTACTCTCCTCCACAAATGAAATGGTTCAGGAACTCACACAAACACATTCAAAACACATATTTGAGAAGACAGAAGCATATAACACAGTTTGTCCTGGAGGCACAAAACAGAACTGGGTCAGAAAATTGGGTAACATTTGACTCGCTCAGGCCAACACAATCAGGCAAAAAATGAAGTTTTGATTGGATTAGGGCCACTCTGGCTCCAAGCCGTTTCCTCCTGCCCCGACTGCAGCACCAGCCGCCGCCAGTGACCACGCTATCACCTTCCACGTCTCGAAGAGGATGCGCTTGGTTTCAGCCCCTCGCGTCTGCACGTGCACAGCATCGCCCCCCCTTCACCACCAGCAAAGAGGAAAAACCCTTCCATAACCTTTTCCTGAGCGTAACTAAAAATCACTGGGTACTTGCCAGCAGACGCACAGGCGGAGCAGGCAAATGCCACCCCAGAGTGGGCTCGCGAGCACCCTCTCTCGCAACACCCGAGTTCGCCTGTGCCGGTGTTGCCAGGCGGGTGACACCGTGCCATGGGGATGAATGGAGCCCCCAGCCTCCTGCGTCCCAACCTTTATATCAAACCATTTTGAGTAACACCAGCATCTCCCCACAGAAGGCTTCCCAGTACGGTTAACCCCACACTGCCTTACCCATTCCAAAATTCACACAGCTCCTCCACTGCTGCAAGGAGTCCCAGGGGTAGAAATTTCCAGGTCTGTTCCTATCCACTGTTTCTCTGTAACGGGCTTTCTAGTCCCTCCTATTTTGTTTTTTATTTTTCTCTCCCGTAAGAGGAGAGGAAGAAAGATTTATTCCTCCAAAATGGTTGAATCAAGACGGCTGAATAGAGAAAAAAATAGAAATCAGTGGGAGGGGAGCAAAAGTGGATAAACAGGGAGGTGAAAGCACAAGGGTGGGACCCCACTGGGAGCCAGCGTAAGAGCTATTAACACCACGCAGTGAAAACCCTGTTTAGACAAACCCTGAGGACACACATCTGCATGGGATTGACAGGAGTGACCTTCTACAAAGCAGGGACAGCAAGAGCTCTCCACTGCTGCAGGAGATGTCCCAAACAGAGACCCTGCTTTCACTCATATTGGAATAATTCAACCACCTTTCAATAATATTTTACAGTTCACAATCACCACCTTCTCTACATCCCGAGAAGTTCAGAACCAACATTCATTTTAAAGGCTGCTTGTTTCACAGACGAGAAAATCGAGGCACAGATTAGCAACAGGTCACCCGCCCCCCGTGTCCCCCAGTACGTCCCCCCGCAGCTTACGGGACACGTTGGTTGTCAGCAACAGCAAGGAAGGACTCATCTCAAAGTGTACCAGCATCTGACAGACAGACTCCTGTCTCTTCCATCATCCAAAGAGCAGACTCCAGTTCTTTAACTTTTCAGGCCACCAAAGAGTTGGGCCGATAAACTTTGTTCTTTTTGTGCGGCAGAATTTGTGAAACGTCCCACAAATGGAAGGGTGCCTCTGGAACTCATTTATCAGGAATTTCAGCAATGCTGCACACAGATGTTGCCTATCACTGCAGGCTCCTGCTAAATGCCGTTGGACTCAAATATGAAGGATTTCATGGGGGACACTGAACTGCAGGAATCCCCTGGCCACGGGCTGCAATTCCCTCTGGTGGCAATGAGAGCACACCAGCATTGCAGAGTGAAATCACCAAAGCAAAAAGCCCTGCAGCCCTCTGAGCTGGCTGGCACCGGCCAGGGCCACCAAGTCTTTCCCCATCTCATCCTCTTTCCCTCATATTTTTTCCTTCTGTCTAGCTACAATTCAGATGGTTTTGCTAAACTTTTCCTAAGCTTTCCCCATGCCAAAAGCACTTGCTGTCCTCAGCATCTAGTCAATTCTCTTAAAATTCCCAACATCAGCCACCCCTTCTGTACACACAGAAACCACAGCGGTTCTAATCTCCTTCTATATTTTCAAGCAGAGCTTTCGTCTGCTTCGTTACTGCCCATCCTACCTGATGGCCAACATCCCTCTCCTCTGGTGTGTGCCCGAAGTACTCACCCTCCCACGCCATGACTCTTGAGACCCTGGCGCCTCGACCGATGCATCAGCCTGAGCCGTTTCTTCCTCCCCTTCCACAACAGCCCTTTACAACCATGGAATACGACTCGCAGGAGCTCTGCCTCCGAGGTTTTGTTGCCAGCCCCTTTCAATCCAAGGCACTGGGCCAAAATAAACCATCTCATTTATTAGTCCTACAACCTACTGTTCACCACAGCCATTCTTAGCATTCTGGGGTCTTCTCTGCACCGAGTCCCAGGCACCACTTGCTTTTGGAGAGGTGCAGGGAAGAGGACGCAGAAGTGGGACACTTCTGGACTCCAGCAGTGGCATAAAGGGGAGCCTGGGGAACAGGGATGTAGAGCAACCAACCCAATGGCATCCGCCTGTAGAGGCAAATAGACACATTTATCTTCTTCACAAGAAGATTTATGACCTGTAAGTGTTCAAGTCCAGGTTATTTGTAGAGTCTCAGCTCCAATTCCACAAAGTCTAACCTCAATTTTTTTGCCAGAAGTTGCTCTATTAATAGCAGCTTCTTTCCTCCTGGGAAGAATAAACACAATTATCTCCCAGATTCTTTAATATGGGCTAACAACAAAGTAAGGCAAAAAGCAAACAACAACGGAGACAACAATCCGGCTTAGGGAAGGTCTTACCTTTTAGTTGGCAAGCGAGAACTCTGAATCTACAAAGGTAGATGGAGTATCTCAGAAACACTCCCTGTCCCACATTTCATATTCCCACATACTGACAGGAGCCTTTTCCACTGGATTAAAGTCCTGCAGTTCAACCTCAACACTAGTAGGAACTTTTCAAGTATCTTCTCCTCTTGCAAATCATCCATGTGATTTTTAAGAATCTCTTTCCTCAGAAAAATAAAGAAGTTCTCCTCTAGTCTCCCCCCTGAAGCCAGCTCCACGTACCTCCAGAGGCCAAATCTCAAGCCCTGTTTCTTTACATTGACACAAGAGAAGCGCAGCTGTCGTCACAAGCACAAAGCCTGAAGAATTCTCCCAGTCACGTGAACGTGAATCCTGCTTGGACAAACAGCAGGAAAGCACAGCATCACTCTGTAGGTTTTCTGGTCTTCCAGCCAATTCCAACTCTCTGCTGTACGCACACACACACTTCTCTTAGTAGTTCTTTTTGTAGCTCACCAGCTCTCTCCTGCCTTCACTTTACAGTGATCCTTCTGGGCAAAACGATTTTTTTTTTCCTCCTTTGCATCCTTGCTGCTGATCTCTGTGTTAATTAGTCAATAGATGTGCTTCCCTACAGGCAATCATTCCTTGTTACGACACAGCGCTGGTCCGGCCACCTGCTGCGCTGGTGGGGCTGGCTCTGCGACACCCTCAGCCTTCTCCAGTAAAACCAGAGCAACCCTTCTCCAGCTGAGCCATCCGCTCCGCTGCCTGGGTGTGGAGATACATCCCAGGCATCGAAAGAACAGGTTTTCGTGTTTGAAGGAGGTCAGGGGCTGCACAGAGAAACCTGCCCGAGCATCTCCCTGTGCTGTGGGAAGGCCAAGCCCGGAGCAGCCGGAGCGATGGACAGACAGCCCCGAACCAGCTGCCTGCAGCAAAGAGCCCTTGTGTTGGTCAAAAGGGTGGCTTTACAAATAAGTTATTTACGTAGCGGTTGAATGACACCCATAAAACTTCCCTGAGCTGATGCAGATTAAGTAACTCATGAGACAGCCCTAGTTTTACTGGCTTGATTTTTTTCAAGCTTAAAGTGTTTCTTTCTAGTTTATCAGGCAACACTTTCAAAAACACCTGAGTTCTGCTGACACCCGGTATTCCTCCCCCAGCGTAAGCAGATGCGCGTCTGGGAGGAACACAATCCTTTCCAGCACAAAAGCAGTATTTTGAGGAGATTGTTTTCCAGTTTCTGAATAGAAAAAAGTATGTACTGATACTCTTTTTCAAAAGGACAGTTGAGACCAATTCTGCTGTCTACTTCAGAGACCTTTAAAGGACATTTTGTAATTTCAAGGCAAAACATATCGGTCTGTCAGGGGGAGGGAAGAGGAGGGAAAGGGGAAACCAGTTTCATTTCCCCTGCTCATCTGAACACGCATCGAGTGAGCCTTTCGATAACCTCATAAGAATGTGCAAGGCAGACAGTAATTTAGGATGCATTTAGAATTTATTGACTTGGCCTAGTCATACATTTGATAACATATATTGCTGTTGGTATGGCAAGCGAGGAAAATAAAATTAAAGCTGATCTGTGGAAACCGGCAGGCTTGCTCTTAAATGGAGCTTCATACCAAACCAAAACAAAAAATCCCTGACCTCTCTTTGGAAAATACACCCTTAACCACCTCCAAATTAGCCGTATTTCCTCTAAAGTAGCTTCTCAAACCAAAAATGGGCTCCAAACCACTCCTGATGGCAGACACGGGATAGAGCAGTTCAAGGCAAGTTGTTCGCCCTTTCCTCCTCCAGTCAAACACGGCCAGTGGGAGCTGCGTGGACGGGAGGAGCAGTGGGAACTGCTAACTGAAAGCAGCCTCCTATTTCACATCCTTCCTACGTCACTTTGGCTCTGCCTTATTATTATTGAAATACTTGTAACTCTGGTGGTTCTATGGAAGAGCTTCAAAAACCAAACCTTAAGTTGTCCCAAGGCTCAAGCTCAGGAAGTATTTAAAGAGACTTGAGATGCTTCACTTTCTTTGTGCTTTTTTAACTCTTTGAACTTAGGTCAACTTCTCTTCTGGACCAGGTGACTCCTGAAGCCTGGGTTGGCAACACATCAGCCAGAGCCCACAGGCAGATCCCAGCCTGGAGAGAAGGGGAAGGTACCAGAAGATCCAGACACGCTGCTCAGCCTCTCCAGCTTGTGTCTGGAGTAAGTCATCCGAGTTTGATTGTGTTTCAGGAGATACACATTAGAACGCCCAGTGGCCTTTTTTTTTTTTTCCCCCATTTGGTTTTGAATACACTCGCGAGAAGGGGCTGGGGAAGAAGCCTCGTGCTGCATGGGGAAGGTTTCTGCCTTACAGCCAGAGAGAAAGCACCATTTACAAAAAATAAACATAGCAGAAAACAAAAATAGCCAAAAGCTCTTGAAAACGCTCAAGCAGAGCATTACCTCACACTCTGCCTCTTGATTAAGGAAGAGGTTTGGGATGCTTCAAAGGGCACGAAGTTTTATTGAGAAGGCCACTACCTCTGGGTTCCGTGCCGAAGGGTGCCAGCCCCAGCGCCCGGTCCCACAGGATTATCTTTGTGGGCTCCTGTTCAGTGCTGTTTAACACCCCACAGCACACGTTTCAGCTGCTAATTCAACTCTCCAGCCAAAACAGGCAAAAGAAGCAAATGGGTCGTTTCTCCCCAGACCTTGATTTGAAACCTACAGTCATTTATTTACACACAGCAGCCTCCAACCCACCAGGCTCCGTAACCCCGCACGGCCAGCCTCAGCCTACAGACGCAGACTGAAGTAGGGCCCATTTGGAAAAAAAAAAAAGAAAAAGAAAGAAAAAGAGGCAATAAACTGCAAGGAAGATGATGATGTTTCAAGGCAGGCATGGAGCACGTCCCTCCTACTGCTCACTATGCCAGTTTTTCAATTGAGCCACAACCGAAAAGCCAATTTAATAAATACCTCTCATTTGGAGAGGCAGGACATCACCAGGCACCAAGAAATGGTGGAGCTCGGCAGAAAGATAATGCCCTGATCAGGGGGTGGGTATAACAGAGGGATTATTTTACAATTACAGCAACAATGAAAAAGCAATTTATACAGCAACACACTGATGTACTGGCAAGTGCCTGTCCAAAGGGATTAAATAAAAGTCTGACACAGACTATAGACAGAAGAATGTCTTTAGCAAAAGGTTTATGAACTTCCCTAGACAGTTCTACTTCTGTGCAGTGTCCCTTAAAGACAGTGTTTTGCATTTACATCCATTTTAGATAACAGGCACAACGCACAAATAAGAAATAAAGAACACTTGGAGAATTCTTATTTATTTAAAGCAAAAGCATACGCGAAGAGGATAGGTCACTTTTCTTTGCTTCGGCAGGCAGACTGCAGCAGCCCCCAAAGGATCTTTATTTCTTGGGTTAAAAATGGTTGAGGAACCCCAGGGGGGACACTGGGAGTTCTTGGGAAGTGGCTCTGGCAGAGTATCTGGGAAGCCCGAAGCAGGGAGTCCTAAGGAGCAACCACAAGAGAGGACAAGGAGCCAGGAATGCCCCATGGATGGAGAGAATGGTCCACCACGTCCCGTGTTGCTGAAGCAACAGCCTCAGGATCCCCTGGAAGAGATCTGCTTAACAGAACCAACTTGCCAGAATAACCCGCAGGTGGCTCAGGCACCCTTCCAGAGCTGGGAAACCCAGCTGGGAGGAGAAAAAATGCATTTCAGAAGAGAAATTTGGGTAGTTCAAAGGGAGGGCAGATGAACATTTATACAAACCACAGAGCTTTTAGCTCTGGTTGATTTATTAAATGGGTCGTCCTCTTTTTACTATCACTTCAGGCAACAGTTGAATTATTCAACGAGCTCCAGTTGACAATGTTGTTTCTAAAACACTTGGGCCACCTCCGGGGGAGGAACACAGAAGGCGAGAAGGAATAAAACACGTTTAAAAGTTAAAGAATTTAACAGAAATGGGTCCTATCCATCTATGGGAAGACTCAGAAACAGAGAGTCAGTATTTCTGTAAGCCTTCTGCTAAGGAAGGCTACACGAGGCTACCTCCCAACTACAAGCCTGGGGTTGGGTTTTTTTTTTTTGTTTGTTTCCATATAGAAACCATGGGCATATGGAAATGATGGGACAAAAGAACGCTGGGTTTTCTAAATAGCTAATAATCTTGATGAACAAGAAAGTTTCCTGGTTTTCTTTTGAAGTCATTCAGTCTTTCTGGGAATCACGACTTTACGCCTTTAGTCTTAAACTAAATATCCGAGTAACGTAATGTCTGTAAACAACTATAGTGCCAGAGACAGGTATCTAAAAGTCAATGAAGGAAGTAAGCATTTCTCAAGAACACGTGAAAATGATAAAAGCCAGCAAAACTAAGAGTCAGAGACAATTAACAGGGGTCCAAGCCTGGGCCCCATAACCTGCCAACCCTACCAAGTGCCAGTGACTGGTTGTGGAATTACCTCTCCCTCGGCTTAGATGGGAAGTAATAGTTTATACTCACTGGATTTCTCTCCCATGAAGAATCCTCATTTCTTTCCAGTTTTGTCTTGAACCAAAACTCTGTCCCAACCACTGCATTGTTTCGGGAACCCAATTTGCTCATTCCTGCTACATCCTACATGTTTTTAATAACAAAACAGGCCAGATCCTTTTCCAGAAATCTTTTCATTATTTCTTCCGGTGTTTTGATCTTATTAAAAGTCCTTCCTAGCTCTTTCTTCGGTAGCCATTTATCTTTTGTACAGATGACGTCTGTCCATTCCAGCAAATCCCGGCTTTCTCATTACTGCAGAAATAGCGTTGATGCAGGAATTTTAAAAATGTGGGTTTAGTTTGTGCGTGCTCATTGGGATAACTGTTAATGCAGTGCAAGAATTACTCACTACAACGATTTCAAAAGGATACTTTAATAGCCTTTATGTAAAAAAAGTCCAAGTTTCTGAATCACCTATGTAAAACAATCAAATCTGCCTTTTTTTTTTTCTTCTTTAAACTAATAACATAGTCTTTTTGTTGTATTCCAGTAAAGCTGCCTCATTGTAACCAGGCATATTGCACAATGCCAGTTTTCAGGCTCCAGTGTCATTGGGAAATTCTCACCCGAGTAACTTCCATTCAGCGCCAGCCAAGAGCATTAGGATACGTATTAAGCCGACGTGCCATTACCCAGAGCACAGTGCCCGAACCAATCCATTCCCAACAATCAGTGAGGTTTATTATCCAGACCCAAAACTCAACGCTGAGGACACATCTTTGAAGTAATCTAGAATACCGTCACTGGGAGAAAGTTTTCACTAAAGCCACCTTCTTTTCAGCTTAAGTTATTTTTGCCTTTTTTTTTTTTTAAATTAAGCAAACAAAAATTATGAGAGAAATGATGCGACAGAAAAAAAAAAAAAAGGCTTGTATAAAGCACATAATGCCTTCTGTTTGCAACAGACTGAGAGCATTCGGTAAGCATTTCTCTCCCCGCCCTCTCTGTTTTTAGGGGAGACCCTTCCAGGTAACGAATCAACTTTTAGAAGAGATTTGTGGGTGAGCAATGACTCCCTTCTTGGTGCAGCCTCTCTCAGGCACCACCGAGCAGGAAAATCGATAGGACGTGGAGCAGATGTGACAGCGAGCAGTTCAGACACCAAACACCCCCTAAACTTGCACACGTTTTTTTAATCTTCCCTTTTTGGTACACAGAGAAGAGCAACACAAGGTTGAGATACGCCAGTCGGCAAGTTTAATGCAACTTTGAAAGATTTATAGGGTTTCTGTTGAAACAACTCTCCCTTTCCCAGACTTCCCGAAACCTCACTCCATCACACAGCCCTGAGACAGCCCAAAGATCTTGCACTGACCCAACTAAGCAGCACCAGCCGATCACCCTCTTCCATACAGGGCCGCTAACGGGTTTTTAGTGATGAAGAGCGGAGGGGCAACAATCTGTTCAAGTCACACAGAAGCATCACACATTTATCTACAAATTTCTCTCGTGTATTTTTTTCCACTATCCTGCAGAAGCAAACCAGACGCCCTATACATGTGCAGAAGCTCCTGACATCTGTACGTCGTGGGCGATGTTTACTACACGTGTTCCACTTGCCGTGGCTCTTACCACCCGGTGACGGCGCAGGGATGAGCATCTGGACGCGCCACTGCTGCTGGCAACGCTGCTCCAGGTCCCGTCTCCAGCCCCGGAGCCTCGCACGCCTCCTGGCACCTTGCCTGCTGGTGTCTACACCCACACAGGGCAGGGATTATTTACCTCGCCAAAACGTTCAGAGACATTTAACCTGCCCAAGGACCATCCAACTTGCCTCCCTAGAGGGGAGGGGATGGACATTAATCGTTATAAAGTAAGAACAAGAAACTCCTATAGCTCCTTCTGCTCTCTGCTCTGGGAGGAATGTGCCCAGCTGAAGAGGTTCCAGCAAATACCCTGAGCTCTCAGAGAGACCACGAAGGGGAAGGGACCAGGGGGCACACATCTCCTGCTCTAGAACCCTGAACGGAGCAGGATGTTACAGGATGTCCAAATACACCTTTTTGCTTTGTATTGCTACGTTATGTTATCTAAGAATTATAGAAAGTTACCCAGGATTCAAAGCAGCAGATTTAGAGCTTGTATCAGCTCAGATTTTGCACACAGAAATCTTAAAAATCATGTCACTCACTGGGACAGAGAGCGCAATTTTTAGTTAATTTGTCCCAAACCCCAAAGTAACTGTTTCCTTATGTTCTCTTCTCACAGAGGCAGCAAACACACACAGAGGATGGCAAATTAACCACACTTTGCTGTAAGTAACACACCAGAGCGGGGCTCCCCAAGACCAGAGCGGGGCTCCCCAAGACCAGAGCGGGGCTCCCCAAGACCAGAGCCAGCACCGAACCCTTCTTCAGCCTGGAGATGTGCTCTCAGAGCTCGTACCGACTCTCGGCAGCAAGAGGAGCTCTATACCCTTAAGTATGGATGAACTTTTTCACTGATTTTTTCAATCTAATAAAAACAAGCCACGCGACATGGAAGGTGGAGAGAGAGAGAACCAATCAGACAGCCCAGGAGTCTTTTTTCAGATCCTTTCTCTAGAAAAATAAATAAAACCAGGGAGCCTTATGGCACAGGAGGTTCTATATGTTCTTTGTAGACCTTCCAAGCGCAAGAAAGAAAAATAGAGACATGGACCCGGGCGGTAACGATGCCAGTGACCACATTCCAAAAGCCACGGTGGAGTTAAGGTACCTCACTGCTACATCAACATCACGCTGCATCCTCTTCATAGCAGATGGGAAACATGGAGCTGGAATTATTCAAAACCTCTGGAATGGAAATCTCACATCAATTCCAGGAACAAGCAAAAAGAGTCTCAACATTTCTCCACTTGATCGGTATCTGTCACATTTACAGGAAGACAAAAAAAACCCCATTTCTGTTCCCTCAAAGTCTGGAACTTTCCCAGGGAGCATTTCCCCAGCAACGCTCCTCCTGCACTTGGCGAACTAGTCTGCTGCCGTTCCAAACGCCTCTGGAAACACCAGCAGGATCCACACACCACAATTAAAAGCTGGCGGCTGCTCAACCCCACTGCTGAACTACCAAATGTTTGTCCTCCAACTACTGCACAACAATCCCCTCCGCAAAAACGCCCCCCAGCCCTGCCTTCTCCCGCGGCAGTGCTCAGCTCTGGAAGTTTGCAGTTGTTGGAACTAAACCTATCACTTTCTGAACCAAAACAGTGAAATCCACTTGAATGCCTCTTCCACATTGCTTAAAGCATCTCTCTACTCTTTCCATATACTTTCAGGTATGGTCTGAAAGTTAGATTTCTCCAGCACCAGAAGCACTGAGGTTTTCCCCGGGATAACCCCAAAGTTACATTCCCTTATTTCCTCGCTGCAGAGCACAGTGTCCAGGAGCTGGAAGGCGCTTGCCTTTAGCTCAGCAGCAAAGTGTCGACAATCCCTCCAGAATTCAGTCCCTGGGGTGGAACAGCAAAAGGATCTCCTAACAATATCTCTAGCCTTGACCAGAAAAGCAACAACGTCCCTAAAACCTGCCCATCGTTTCTCCTCCCTGCTCTCCCCGGGCTGGCAGAACCGTCCCTGCACACCTCCGCGCTCCTGGCATCCCACTAATGGGATTGCTTTAAGAAGGCCAAGTGTGCAAGCACACACTCCACGATCTCTTTTTTAAAAGCTCTTTAAAATCCAGCTCTTCATCAATCATCATTATAAACCCTCTGCGCTCTCCGCCCGTGTGACCTGACTTATTCGGAGAGCAGCTTTCGGAGGTTCCCATCCTGCAAATCAACCCCCTTCATCAGGCACCTTTAATCCCACGGTCCCAACTGCGGGTTAAGAAGCACCTTCTCACGGATGCTCTTTATATCTGCGATATATTCTTAATACTACAACAGATACCTGCTCTCTGTCACACTTCTGCGCTTGTTTAACCTTTACATCACTGTTTTCTAGAATTAATTCCATGTAACTTCTAACAGGCTGTCTCCACGGTATTGACACATCGCCCCATATTATTCTATGTCGACATTCCCAGCCGCTGCATGGGAAAGCGGGTCCCGGATCAGATCCTAAATCGGCAGCCCCAGGACTGATGTGCTGCTGCTCACCGTATTGATCCTCGCTGCTGCCAGACACCGCAGCGCCGCTGATACGCTGCACACCCCCTCCACTCATCACAACGCAATTAAACCTCTCTAACAAGGGAAGACTGAATCCGAGAGTGACACCGTTACCACCAGATGGCTGAAAATTCAACTCGGCACCAGCAAAACCACCTTTCTCCACTATCAACACCCGCCTCTTCACCGTCCCTGCTCTCATCTTGGTGGCAACTCACTGGCCACCAAAGGGAAAAACCCCCAAGACACCAGAGAGCCCGGATCCGGTCTGAGCCTCCAGCCCCGGTGTGATGGAGTCCTTCGGTACCCACGTGGATGACTTCCAGTTCTGGAAAACTATAAAGAAAGCCAAATTTTTCAAAAGCACGTTACAACACGCCAGGCAGCCAGTAGCTCCCAAACTCCCCTGCCAGTGGCCAGCGAGCTTCTTGCTCTTACACAAGGCCAGCAAGCTAAAGGAAGAAATATTTGGCTGTTTGTGTTGTTTTGTCCCTCCAAAACAAGGAGTACCAGGCTACAGAGGTTTAGCTTCTCTACACCTTACAGTACCTCAATAGACAGCTAAATATAGTGAAATGGTGATTATTTAGCACATCTTTAAAGCAACAATTTCCCTCCCAATTAACTTCCAGTTCCTCAGATTAATTATCTACTCAAATTTTCTTGATGCACACACTGCAAGAAGCCGAATGCATTTCCTGTAAATTAAATTGCCTTCAGAGATAACGATGCTCGACTTTGACTAAGCAAAAATCAAAACCCCGTTGCACTCAACCTGCCGGGATGGGTACGAGGCAGAGACCAACGTCCCTGGACAATGAAACTACGGAGCTCGAACCCAAACCAGAGGCTGCTTTTGCTTGACCCTAACACAACACCAAGCAGCAGTTCTTCACTGGCCCAAGTAAGAACAAAACTCAACCAAAAAAAAAAAAAAAAAAAAGGAAAAATCAGTGATAATCACTATTGCTCGTAACTTCAGCCACTGTGGCCCTGTACTCAGGAGTCGTAATGTCTATGGAGCCTGCAGATGGTCCAGACCTATTTCTGTCACATTTAGTGACAAAGCTCCTGTAAATTTCCATAACACCTGATTGGAAACTTCAGGAGAGAAGTGTAAAGCAGAGCCTCTGCAGAGAGATGAAGAGCTTCCCTCTCCATCAGATCAGAAGTAGCAGAGGGCAGTTGTGGCTCCACGCTGGTGCCCTGGGGGCAGGAAGAAGAAAGCACATAGACCTTTCTCCACCCAGAGCCAGGAGAAGACTCTTTCCAACAGCCCCTTATTTTCACTTGGCATTTCTTTATTCTCCTACTCTGCGGCCTGATCCTAGAAGGGGCAGTGCTCCGAACTCCTAGGAACAAAGCAGGAAAGCTGTTCAAACTCTACCTGCCAAACGCCCTCCGCTAACAACAGCGGTTGTGTTAAGATCCTTACTGGTGTTAAAATCCTTACTGGAATAGAAACCATCAGCATTACCGGGAGGTGAGTCCCAGAGCCGCTTCTCCATCCCTGCACAGAGCGGAACACGAGGGGAAAAAAATAAATACAAGTTTCTTACTACTCAAACCTCTGTCATTTGAGCACAACAAAAGGGAACTCTGAGAACAAAGCGTGTCTGAAATCAAATATCTGCTAAAAGCTCACACATCTCAAGCCTGTCTAGGTTACTAACGAGGTGTAAGTGGAAACGCAGAAGCAGACAACAGAGCGAAGGCAGGTTAGTGCACTATGCGCTCAGCTTATAAAATATTTACGCAAAGCATCTGACCATTGATAATACGCACTCGGACTGAACAATAGGCTGCATATAAACAACTTTTTTTTTCCCCAGACCTTTAGCGTATGGGTATCGGTGGGGGAGGGAGGAGAGGAAGAAAGTTAATTTAATAAAGAAACAACATACACACAGGGACAGGTTCCAGATTTTCACGGTGCAGCCCCTGTAAAGTGTATTTGTAAGATGATGCACATTTTAATTTGCAAACAGACACAGGTACACACTCAGAGATTCTCAAACCTTAACATTTTTGAGGAAACATACACGAGAGGAACGATTCTGCCAAGAACAAAGCTCCGGCGCTCACTCCAGCCAGCAGGGTCAGCCAGACAAACCAAACACGTCCTGCTTTAATAACTGACGAAGCCCCCACCCCAGCTAAGGCAGGCAGGCAGCTGCACCACAGCATCAACACACTAAATTACAGTAGTTTTAATTCACCTGCTTAAAATTCAAACAAAGCAGTTTTTTTAAGAAGGAAGAAAAATACCAAAAAAAGAAGGGCAGGTAACAGAAGTGAATTTAGTTTCTCTTCTTCTGGATCACACACTTTGCCAGGTTCCCGTGACCTGTCCCATGGATAACGCCTTGGGAGGCTCCCTCCCCGCTCCACAGCTCAGGCCAGGCAAGCCCCGAAGAACTCAGCCAGCAGGAATAATTCTACTCAGAAACACCCGGTCAGAGATGATCATCATTCACATGCCTTGCTCCTATGCTAAACAGGCTGAAATCAGGCAAAAGCAAGTTCTGCAGGAGCTCATACAGCGCCCCAGGTAACACTCACCCACCTACCGACCAGACAGGGGCTCGTGTGCGGGAAATGGTCCGTCACATACCTGTACCTGGAATAACATTCATGGAAAGGTGCGATGGAGACTATAGGCTCCAGCTACAAGCTTGTGAAACTCATGTCAGGCAAGAGACAGGCATTTCACACCCCTAACCCTACATTGCCGGGTTTGTAAGTAACTGCATTTGAATTAAACCCAGAAGAGGAATGAAAAACTGGTGTTACATTACAAGTTTTGTCTTGAGGTCCTCCCCCCCCCCCCAGTAAAGCTGAAACATTGATGTTATTTTTACAACCATGAATAAAAGAAATGACTTTTCTGTTAGCGAGGGTGCCCGGGGTACTATCGCTCGGGGTGCTATCGCTCCCACGACAGCATCCTTCTACCTGCTCAACAGGCACCCACGGGGCGGGGGGGGAGAGGGGAAAAAAAAAGGAGCTGGGTCAAGTCATTAAGCTGAAATCCCAGGAGGTGAGCAGCGTCTTACTTAGGGAAAGACTCATTCAAATTTCATAAAGCTATTGAGTGAGTAAGGTAGGCAGAGAGGATGCGGGTATCAAAAGGGGAATTACTGATGACCTGAATTTCAAACCCAGGAGTCGCCCACAGAGAGACACTGACTCACAACCAGCCCTGCGCTGGGAGGAGCCGCGGGAGAAGGCTGCATTCTGGGACTTGTCAATTAAAATTAAGAATGAAATAACTCTGTGCAACGGTGCTGAATGGCATTTTCTCTGGAGAGACCACAAGTTCAAATTGAGATTTCAGCTGTGCAATCAGATTCCCATTCTTAACTCTTTCATCCCCCGTGCAGTTGATGGGCTCCCCACAGCCGCCCCTTCCCCCTCCAGCCCCCCACCAAATCCAGAGAGGTTTCGGAGCCCTGTGCCCACCCGCAGCCCCGAGCCCGGACGGTGACAGAACCGCCACCACAATTCGTGAGACAGCGGAAAGGAAGAGCCGTTCTAAATTCCCACAAGCACTACCAGGACCGAGTCTGGAATTTCAGAGACCAGTAACACAACTGAGAAGGACACTGAACAGCGCACTCTGGTCTGTTGTTCCAACTACTCAAACTCTGCAACGGCTTTGAGAGGTTTGTCCTCCACAGTTACCAGGGCCAGTATTTAGTTTATTCTGCCCCAGGGAGAAGTCGCCCTCCCTCATCTCACCCATCTTTAAAAAGCATTTATCTGTAATTTACACCCAGGAGAAAGCTAATTCTCCCTGCCCCTTTAAAAGAAAACTGTGGATTTTTTTAGAAGAATAAAACAAAACACTTAAGGGAATTTTAAATACAGGAAGGAGGGATAAGAGCATGGGGGAAGAACCCAACAGCCTTTGTAAATATTTCTGTGACTCCAGTTGCCAAAACAGTATCCACATCGGATACCTCGGGCCAAGTTTCTTGGAACACAAGAAAATTCAAAGAGCAACAACTCCTGGAACACCCTGCCCGTGGCAGTGTATGTATACGGGCGGACCCAGCACGGTGGCTCTTCCTCCCCATCCCAAGGGCGATGTTTCCCCCCACTCTTTTTCTGGGAAGTCTCTGGAATCCAGCCGAGCTCGGGATGGGTGTCACACAATATTCGCTACGCCTCTTCCCACAGGCGGCAATGGAAGAAAATTACATTTTATTTGAGCATTGATAAGTCTGCATCGGCACTGCTAAATTGAAATTATGAAGTGTCAGTTTTGTGGAAGAAAGAAAAAGCAAAATCAATTGATCCCTTGTAACTGAAACACGAAGAAAAAAAAACAAACCGAAGTCTCAAAAAACGAGAAGCAGAAAAAGTCCCTGGATTAACAGTGTGCCACACTAGATTTACAGCAACGCGCAGGCAAATGGTTGGGTTCCTATCGACGCACCAAAACCAGCTGCCAGATTGTCAACATTGTTCAGCGCATTGACACAGCACTCTCCAACTGATCTCTAATCGCACCGGGAGTTGGCGTGTACCAGCTCGAAAGCTTAGAAAGCCTGTCCCTCATTTTGGTTGCCCATTTAGCAGCAGTTTTCTATTTGAAGATTTAGCCCTTGAGGAAATGGTAGGAAAGAAGACATTTTTAAAACCAACATATTAAAAAGGGCCAGAACATTTTCAACAATGGAACTGAACAACATTCTCACTCTCGCTTCAGTCTCGTAGAGTGGAGGGAAATACCTATTTTTGTAGGTTGAAATACAGAAGCTGCAAATACAAAGGTCTGTTGCTATCACACAAATAAGGAATAAGCACTTCTTTGCACCTCCTCGTGCTGCTGCAGCCGCAGAGCAGGGTGTAGTGTCACCTTCTGTTTGCTTCGTATGTACTCAACGCTACCCAAGGAAGCCTTTTCTTTTTTTTTTTCTTTTTTTTTTTCCCCCGCTATCTCCTACATCCAAAATGATTGATGGCTGCTGGTTTTGATGTAATTACAAATGGCTCTTCCCTCCAGAAATAACCTGCTAAAAAGAATATTGTACCTTAGAAGCGAAGCATTACCCTCAGCAATTGCCAAGGGTAAGCACTAACACACAGCCCTGGTAGGACCGTGCCACGAGCTGGTGTCACGGCTGTCACTGACAGATGAAAAGCTGAATAGGAAAGAGAGAAGGAATGGGATGGGATAAGATCACATCATAAAATACAAGATAAATGTGTCGCCGTGACCAAGATGCATTCCAACCTCAGGTAATAAAACAACATGTCATGGTAGAAAGAGAAAGAACGCCCCAGATGAGATGAAATTGCTAAGGACAAATGTGAAATGTTCCTCATCTAGCATACATTTACATACATTTACTCACATTTACATATGCTAATGTGAGAAATACCATTTTTTAAAACTCTTGTAAACATACCAGAGTCCATTCCTTTTGGGCAGAGAGGAGAATGAAGAACAACAAAGTACAATAAAGTCATTAAAAAGCAGGGGATGTGGGGGAGGAGACAGGAGCTGGGGCATCAGGTTTTGAGTCTCACACTGCTGGGACACAACCGTCCTGCAGAGGGGAACCGATGCCAGAAGGAGCAGACAAGAAAGTTTCCATATATTTTATTAAATATCTATTAACTTGCCCACCAGCACTAGAAGGGAAGGACGGGCTTTCCACACAACTGATTCACTGAAGTTTTCCCCCTCCTTGCAAACCAGGCACTGGGTTCATCTCCAACAGCTCCGAGACTACACAAAGTGCTTTTGAAGGTTCCAATGCACGTGTGAACCAGGGCATTACAAGCTCTTGAATCCTTCAGTTCTGGGCATGTGTAAGTATTGGCATTCTGATGCCCCGGCAAGGTGAGAAGGTCACAATCTCAGGCTGATCAGGAACAGGGTCCTCAAGTGCTGCTTTAGGAAGGGCTTTCACCTGCCCCGTCCTTACCCAAATGAGCAACACGTGGGAACGCCCAGAGGGAACCATCTCAGCAGCAAAGTCCAATCACCTCTTCCATGAGGATCATACCACTCACATGATACGAAGACCACTTCTCCTCAAATACGGAGATATGACTGTATTTATAAGGTCCAGTAGCCAAAAAAGGGGAGAGTAGCCAGACAGTGAAGAATTTCTTTTGCAGCACAGCAGCTAATTTCAAAATATTACCAACTCAACCCAAACAACCAAGGCATGGTAATGCACGAGCCAAGCAGCCTTTAGGGGAAGCAATGAAAACATAGAGCTTTTGAAGTTACCAGCACAGAAATAACCATTCCCTTTCAATAAAGGCAACTCTTTGTCAGTAGTTACCCTTAAAAAAAACAACAACAAAAAAACCCAACAAAACACACACACAGCTGAAGAGTGTCAGCAACCCAGGAGTCCAAGGGGCCATCTCATGGCCACAGGCTGTGAAAGCAGCGAGAGTTAGGTTTTACAATAAGCAACATCAACACGTACTTTATAAATAAAAGCTACAAAGTCATTCTTTACTTTCACAGCAGCTGGCATTTAAGTCGAAATCTTTTACAACCCAGGAAAAGAGTATTTATAACTGTTCCCTCATTAGAGCATCATAAAGAATGATCTATAAGGAGTCACACTAAAGCTCGTGGAACCTGTGTCTGGGATTCATCGGAGACTTGCAATGGCAGAGGGATCACCAGGACAGCCCAGCTGGGAAACACTGGTCTCCCAAAACACATTACTGGTTTTGCAGAGGAGCCGATAACCAATGTAACTGAGGCAAGGAACATAAAGCATCTGCTGGATTAAGTTTAAATGCTAATACATTCCTCCTAATTTAATGTATACGAACAATAGGAGAATTATTCCCGTCACCACTGGTACCATTAGGAAGAAGGGCTAAGAAGGACAACACACTAAGAGAAGTCAGGGAGGTGACTGGGAGCGAAGGCTGTGCTTGGGAGAAGGTCAGGGTGGGCTGAGGCAGCACCAGAGCCCTTGCTCCACAGAGTTTATGCCAACGGGAGACAGCGGTGCCACGGAAGAGCTTCTGGTAAAAAGAATTATGGCCTGGTTCAGCAGTGATTTACAAGGATTCAGGAAGATGTGGATAGAGAAATCCAGCCACCTGCATAATCTGTTTTACGAATAAGTCATTTCGTCCCTTCAAAACAAGTAACTTGGTTTGCATCACCATAAGGCAGCACCGTACCAAGTACAACAGAGTCATATACCGGTTTCCTTATCAAGCCTGTCTCCACAGCTACTTGGAATTCAACGTACTTTCAATAGCCTGTATTAAACTCCATCTCATGCAGATCTGGAAAGCTCTCATCCCTGCACAACTGCTGGATGACGCCTTTGTTAGATCTCACACCCACCGGGTGATGCCCTCCTGCTGCCGTGCCCGAAGCCAAAAGGGCCTTTATTCCCCTCACACTAAATTCGCCCGAGAATCATCTTATGAAAAGAGAGGGATGCAAATAGCTTCACATGCAAAACTTGCTAAATTAATTTGAAAGAGTTTACAAGTCAAACAGCAGAATAATCGTGATCACACACAGGAACCATTTGCATCTCCGGGCTCTACCATCCATAAACAAATTGATCTGCATATCTTTAATCAGCTCCTTAACGAATTACCAGTTTGTAAGTTGAAAAGTCTTCTGAACCTTCTGGATGATTCAGATCAGTGTTACACTACACACAGCTCCGGAGTAATGCTACTCAAATTAAACCATCTTCTCATCTCCTCCGTATATCTATTTTTATACACACACACACGAAAACACATTCTCTACAGTATAAAAATAAGCCCTCACATCCTGGTTTCATTTCAGGCTTTCAGGAATAGCTCTTTCTCTGAACATTACAATAGTCTGGCTGTGAAAGTTTTACTAAAAATAAAAGTTCAGAGCCGTGCCAAGCAATTTAGCTTACGGAGGCAGAAATTCCCAAGCTCAAAAATTCTCCAGGTTTACTCAGAACAGCTTTCACTTCATTTTTTTGAATGCCAGAGAGAAGTGTCGTGATGCTGAGGGGAGACGTGTGGGCTCAGCCAGGAGGGAGAACTCGGGCACTTCAATTTCCTGCTGCGAGCAGGTGTGGGCTTGACTCAGAGAGGCTGAGAAACCCCGGAAAGTAATGGATTTCCACATTACTGCAGTACACAGGGAACACCAAGCCCGTGGAATCACCACCCCTTGGTAAGACAGAAGACCTTGCCTGCCCGTTTGCAGATACAACTGTTTACGATTCCTCGGCGAAAGTGAGATTTTAGCCCCTGCAGCTCATGGGCACAGACAAACCCCAAAGCCTGGCTGCAGCCTAAGGAGATCCACGGGACACAAAGGACACTGTGAAATTTAAAACTATCAAAGGCTGAGTTTCGGTTTCACTTTTATCCCAGAACTGGAAATACAAATCCTGAGACTAGAGAGAGTGTATCAGGGACTGCATTCACTCCTAAACCCCTCCTCTTGCTATTTATTCCATGGCTGGGACACGGGGAGGAATCACCAGGTCCCCCTCTTCCTTAAAAGGAAAAATCAAACCTCAAGAAAACCTACTAATAAAATCCTACATTCCATTCCTCACTAGAAACAAAACCTTTGAACATAAACATCACCTGTTATCCTTACGGCTTTATTCCTCCCTGGTTTATCTTCCATAATAAGCATTTCTACATTATGAAAGACCTTGAGTGTACATACATTTTAAAAAAAAACAACAAACCACAACCAAACTTCTATTTTTAGTAAGTGCAGTGTAACTTAAGCAAAAAAAAAAAAAAAAAAAGCATCCAGCCCGAATTCTCCCCACACCCCAGCTCCTTTGGGACAGGAGGCAGAGCAGCTCGGCTGTTAGAGGCTACAACCGCTGGCAAAGGGTTTCCTTTGGGGAGCAGGGGGGGTCACCTCGCAGACTGCGGCACCCCTTTACCCCAAGGCAGCAGAGCACCCTAGAGCTGGTCCTATACACACACCGGGCAGCCCGCTATGTGTGAGAATCCAGGTGTGCATCCATATGGAGATCCATGTTAAAACTTAAGCTCCCTTCTTACTTGTTTTTCTCTAGCACGGCTTGCCCAGCTGCTTGGAAGATGATGCTGCTTTTGCCTGCTGGATCTCCATGAACCTTTCTTCCACCAGATTTGCATCACGGGCACAGAGTCCCCTCAGGTACCTCACTAACGCACCGACCACCCTCCCATCCTGCCAGGTCTCAGATCTCATACTCCTCCCCATCAGTAGCGTCCTCCAGCTGAACGCAGCAGGGATGAAGTGCTGAGGAAGGACGGCTCTGCTGAGCTCGCTGCCGGGATTAGGGACGTTGGAAGAGTATTTTCTGAAGCAGGAATAACCCAGAACCGAAAAGCTTTTGGCAGAAGTTACTTGAAATGACTCCTTTCCCCTTCACAACTTCACGGCCCTCAGGCAAGGCAGCACTTTGGGTTTCAGATCAAAGCTCTACGTCACACAGTGACTGCACGTATTAACAGTTCCAGACTTCAAGATCCTTCTGAATTTCCCGAACTCTATACTTGCAGAAGGTCGGACCGCAGACACCCAGCACAGACCCCGCAGCTTCATCCCCCGTGGGAGGGGAAGGGCCGAGGGGGAACCCAGGAAGGTGACGCCTGCCCTGCGCGCTCCTGGCCACGAGAACAGGTCTCAGCATTTGTCCCTTCCAGTCCCCTTCCCTTTTTTGTCCGTATGGACCGTATAGACTCACCATTCACCTCAAAGTCGTTTATCCATTTGGCTTAGTTTTACTTAATTGTGATCATTAAAGCTAAAAGATTACTTACGAAAGCCCCTGTAACTGCACAATAAGTTTCTCTGACAACTCACGGTTAAAAACTACTGCCTCTCATTAACTACAGCATTCTCTAACACGCTGGTGTGGTATCAGCCTGATCACTTATACCGCAACAACACCTCAGAATCAATCAGGAACCCCTCCGCCACCAGAAGAGATGAAGTAACACAGCTCTGCCTGATCCTCAGCTATGACAGGCAGCATGGAAATTAAAACCATGAGATTTGTTTTGTTTTGATAAGGAAGCAGAATTTATAAGTTAACTGAAATGCGTGACCTGAAGTGATTAACTATAAACTTCCACTCTCACTCAAGCTCTTCTTCCCATCAGGATAGAAAACCCAGAAGATGAGAACGCAGCTCTACTGCACAGGCCAAGAGACATTAAATGCACTTTTTTTTTTTTACAGTTAGCGTTTTGCTCCTTACCTCCGGGGTTTTTTTCCCCCTCACATATTGGAAAAAAACACCCCAAAACAAAGTCCCAAAGAGCTGCTAACAGTATCCATCTACCCAAAAGTCAGCAACCCATGGCACGGAATGACAGGAACAGTAACTCGGGGTCGGGCGGCAGGAGCAGGACCAGAGGCACCAGTAATGTCCCTCCCTCCCCAGGGAGCCCACAGCCAGCGAGACACGAACGAGCACCCAAACCACAGCAAGGCTCCATGTCCCTGTCCCATTCCCCCCAAAACCACAGCAGGGTTCCGTGTCCCCATCCCGTCCCCCCCCCAAAACCACAGCAGGGTTCCGTGTCCCCGTCCCATTCCCCCAAAACCACAGCAGGGTTCCGTGTCCCCCTGGCAGGGACTGGCCACGGACAAAGAACAATCCCTGCAGGCCCAGCCAAAAGAGACACTGTCCCCTCCAGAGCCACCATCCCATTTGCACACAGAAATCACTCAGGCTCCTGTTACCGAGCGGGACAAGTCAAACACAGCGCAATTGAACCCAAGGGAAGCACCTCTAACAATCGCAGGGCACTGAACCTGCACGGAGTCACAGATGTATTGTCAGCGATACATTATTGTTGCATTTTCTTACCCTAAACCACTCTGTTTTACACTAAACGGGCAGAGAAGGAAAAGGAGGGTTGAAAACGTAACACCTGACCCTAGTTTGAGGAGCAGCTCTGCCCTGCCACCACCCCAGTTTACAGGGTCTCCCGAGGCAGACGAGGGAGGTGACCAAGGTGAGCACCTCCACGCTACAGAGCCTACAGGATCCCCCGTTAGTTAAATCCAGCCTGCAACAGCTTCACCCTGCAGCGCCCAATGACACTCCAAGGTAAAGAA
This sequence comes from Numenius arquata, assembly GCF_964106895.1. Taxonomy (NCBI): domain Eukaryota; kingdom Metazoa; phylum Chordata; class Aves; order Charadriiformes; family Scolopacidae; genus Numenius; species Numenius arquata. The sequence continues at coordinate 1,323,238 of NC_133591.1, forward strand.
TAATATTTGAAGTCTTTATGCCCGGATTCCATTATAATTATCAAGATAACAGCCAAGAGGGCTTTTTGTTTAAGGTAACACTGAGAGTGAAAACCTGAAGTTATTTCCCTGCCACGTTCAGCAACAAAATCAAAGCGAAAGCCATGGAACGCCGTATGGGAAAAGCAAACACTAAACAAAAGCCCAAGAGCAAAGCCTTCCTTGCGGAAAGCCCCATTTCCAGCCGCTCGTGTCACGGAGTTCCCGGGATGGTTCAGCGCAGGGAAGGTCAGGGAAAACAACCGCCTGCGTTTTGGGGCGTTTCTCCGGTAAACACACCGGCGACAAACGCAGAGCCTCTCCCGCACGCTCCGCTGGGAAGCGCGGCTCCGCTTTCGCTCTTAATTCTCCGCTAAAAAATTAACGCACCGATGGGGAGCCCCCGAGAGCCCCCCCCCCCCCCCCCGGCCCCGCCGCCCGCGGGGACCGACACAACTCGGGCGCAAACCTGTGTGAGTTCCGCGGGCATCGGTGCCCGCCGCCGCCGCCGCTCCCACCGGAGAACGCCCGACCCAGCCCCTGCTCCGGGAGCCCCCTTCCTCCGCCGAGCCCGCCGCGACCCCCCCAGCCCCCAGCCGAGCCCATCCGAGGCGGGGAGAGCCCCGGCCGCGCCGCTCCGCCGGGAGAGGGACCGGCCCCGCCGCCGGCTCCCACCGGGCAGGGCTCTGCCCTCCGCCGGCTGCCGGGGGCTGGCCCGGTCCCGGGGAGGCGGCTCGGTCCCGGGGGCGGCCCCGGCGGAGCGGGCTGTGCGGCGGCCACGCCCGGCGCGTCGGGGGAGCGGCGGCCGCCCCCGGGCTGCGGGACCCAGCCTCCCCGGGCCCCCCGCTCCCGGTGCCCGGCCCCGCCGTGCCGTCCCTGCGGCCGGGGAGGGGGACACACACACGGACGGACACCCACCGGCGGCGCCGCCGGGGTTCCCACGCTCCCCGCCGGGTTATACAGACAAAGAGGGGGGGATGTCACCGAGCAAAACGACTGCCGGCCGTGCCCCCCCGTGTCGCCACCCCCGCAAACACAGCCCCCCCCCCCGGCACACCACGGGGTAGGAACAAGGAGAGGGAAAGCTCTCGGCTCACTCCGCACTCACCGGGAGATCGATGCCATTCCCGATGCGCTGGAGAAGGACGATCCTCCAGAACAGCCTCCTCCCTGTTCCATCTCACGCAGATGCAGCTCCAAGTACAACTGGCCTAATTTCTTAAATCCATTCACCTGCCCGCAAACCTCTCTGGCTAAATTACTCATTAGCAAAGGGAACGCCAGGTGTGCTGTACCTTGCATCCGCCACGCTCTGCAACAGAACCCGGGGCGTCACAGCGTGATACCGCCCCGTTCTCACATCCATTTATTGCTGGTAAACTGGACGTACCCAGCTTTTAATGTTGGGCCTTCGAACGGGCAGCGAACCTCCGCCAAACCCCTGGGAAGGAGGAGAGCCTCCCATACCTCCTGTTCTAGGATCGGATCCTCCTTTCTGCCTTTTCCAAGAAATTGCAGAAAGGGTATCTATTAATAATACATTAAAACATCAAGTCTTATAAGAGCGAGCCCTAAGTAGCCGGGTGTAAACCAACTTTAACTGAACATGACTTTCCCCCCTGGACCCACCGGAGGGACATGAGGCCGTGCCCCCCCACGGGCAGGGCAGCGGTGACGGGGTGTGAGGGGCACCAGCCCAGCCCCCCCAAGTGCTGAACCACCAGCACTGCCCCAGCCGAGGGCTAACGGGGGCTTCTCCTCCCCCAAACGAGGTTCCTGCAGAAGCCAAAGCAATAACTAAACCCACCACTGGAACAGCTGGTGGCTGAACAATGGTGATTACGGAGTGAAAGCTGCTGGAATCAAATTAGAGACTATCCCTGGAAAACAGGGCTCACCAGAGACAGCGAGACCAGCCATAAAGCAGAAAGGAAGCCACACCACCGTTTAATCTTCTTTAATTATCAGAATAGGCGCCTGTGCACAAAAGGGTCTTTTCATCCCAGCTTCAGGTTCCCTGATAATTCTAAAACATACTTCCAGTGTCAGTGTAATTAACATGTTAATTAGTATCAATCCTACCAGATCAATATGCAAAGGTAGCATCTCCTATACCGACATTTAAGACTGAAAGGACTGTTTCAGACCTATTTAATCCTAATTTCAAATTTCAGCCTTCCTGTTACAGCTGATGTCAGAGTTCCAGCTGAGTATTAGAGCTAAGGCTTTGTATTTTAGGGGCAGAGAACAGGGCAGAGATACGTCACCCAACTCTATTCCTAACTTGTTTAAAAATAAATGCCATGAAGGATGACGAGGGCAACGGTAGATTTTCCACAGGGTTTAGCTGAAGCAAACTGTTTGCTCCACTGGAGGGAAAAAATATGCTCCAAGTCTACCTACAGAGGAGTAATTTACAGGCAACTCATAGCGGCCCTTAATAAAATACTCAAAAAGGCTGAAGCAAAGCAAAAGGAACGCATTTCGTATGAGTCTCCCATATTTTTGTACAACACCCCCCCCCCTTCCCCCTGTCCAACTTTTCTTCAGTTAACAAACCCCAACAGCTCGACTCTTGTCGAGGCGGCGCTGGCACGGAGCGTGGCACATGGGGCTGTGCCAGACCCTTACACACCGCCACAGGAGGGAACGGAATAAAGTCCACGTCCATCGGGCACCGAAGCAGCTGCTCTCACACACGGAACAACGGGACCGAACGCCCCCCTGCCCGGGAGTCTCCGGTGGTGAACCCACAGGTACCGGGGCAAGCCACGCCAGACCAGCCTCGCTGAATGCTGATGTCCCACCTTCTGGAGTCACGTCGTCATTTAAAAAACCTAGTTTTCCTTTCAAAAATATAATAGATGCCTGTACGCCTTCTGCTTGTAAAGTCAATTTTGAAAATGTTTTGACTCAAAGCCAAAGATTTATTTTTTTTAAAAAGGGAAAATACATCTCGAGTCCCCATATTTCTTAGCCACTCGCAATATTTTACCAGGTCATATAATTCTGAATGCTGGAATTTGGCAACGCTGAGGTAAAAGAACTAATTACCTAAATAAGAGTTATGGATTAGATCCCAAAGGTTACACTGAACTTCCAAATTCTGGCAACAAGCGCTCCATCCATTAGTACCAGACTGCTGACTGCACCACAACCTCCCCACTGCCCTTTTTTTTTAAAACGAACTTTAATTTCTTCATCTGGCACATTTTTCCCAGCTGCAAAAGGAGGGAGAAAACCTTCTTTCTTCTCTCTGAGAAATTAAAAATTTATAAATAGGATGGGATTTGATTCTCTGGAAGATGGAGTAGTAGAGTATCTGGGCCAAGCTCTCTTTTTTTCTATTTTCTCCCATTACCCTTAAAAAATTCTCCGTCACTGGTGCTGCACTATAGATGGAGCTGCTCTCAGGGGCAGGAAAAATGGAATGGTTAACAGCTCTGCCTGGAAAGGTACCCTACGGCTTCAGCGGCGAGTGACTTCCATCAGCCCCACAGAGCGGATCCGGAATCCCAGGGAACCATATAACCACAAAAATCCCGGGTGAAACACCGCCACCACCCGCGGAACTCCCAGAACCGACAGCCTCTCGTCATACCCTGCCCAGGGTATCTCCCCATCCTTCTGAGAATTCCGTACAGCAAATAAACAAGCGAGAGAACCGAAGAAGAGCACAGCACGATGCGTCAGGGTGCACTCCTGCAGGGATTTTCCTACAGCCAAAGGGAAACAGAACATTCTATCTCCAAGATACGTTTTGAAATCTTTTCCATTAGCATTTCCATTATTTTTAAATAGATTTTAAGAGTTACATGAGCCCTTTCAAAGCGCCCGTACCTGCTCTAGAACGGCTGTGTGACTCTGGCAGGACAAAGCCACCAGGATATTTCTAACATTTCCATCAATGTGGTTTTGACAATCCTTTTGCTTTCACACTGCAAGGGTAGAATCGAAGCCAGACTGTGTCCATCAGGGAGCAGCTGTATGGAAACAGGGGATGATTCCGTGTGTCATCCTTATCGAAGGAACCATAGGAAAGAAGAGGATCGCAAGGCTGAAGACCAACATGGCAAGGAGACACCTTCTGTGGAGGGACACCATTGGGCGTTTCAGTGGGTTCAGAGGATTGTCATTTACATACGAACCCAGCTTCCATCTTGCTACATCTAATATCAGTCAACTCCATGTCATCCGGGCTGTCATCTGACAGGACGAGAGCAGGGACAGCCTGGTGACAGCCATGCTTACGTTAGACATAAAGGACAGAGGAAGCTGCATGTCACCGCGTATAGGTCGCAGTGGAATGAATGACCTATGCTTCTTCCCAGCAGCTTCATTTAGAGAAGAATCAACTAAGTTTTACAGGGATAAAAATAGAAAAACCTCCTCTGGTTTAAGAAAAAAAAACATTAAAATAGCATAACATTTATAAGAGAATGACAACAGCAAGGGAAACAAATCAAATTTAAGGCTGGTACTGTGACCATAATTTCATGCTGTAGTTATTGGAGAGGAAAACAGAGACACTCAAACGCAGGAAAGACAGACCCAGTATTGACCATCTCTCATTTCTGAGATTCTGTGTTGTTCTTTGGATTTTGCAGATGATTTGTGCTGTATTTCAAGCTGCACGTTATGATCGCTTGCTCAGAAGACACCAGCTTCCCTCATCCAGAGGGCAAAGATGTGGCTTTGCCACCGTGTGCCAAATCAATGGTGTCTGCACCGTCCCCGATTCCTCCGGTACCTGCTGTCGGCCCCAAGCCCAGCCCACGGGGGCTTCTGCAGAGGGAATCAGGGCTCTGCCTATGGAATTGCATTCCAGAGCAAGTTTCTTGTATTTGAAATACTTACATATGAAAATAAGACTGCAAAAAGGAAGAGGAGCTAATTGAGATGGGTTAGGAACGTGGCGACTGGAGCTCTCTCCAGTCTTTAGCTACAGGAGTCTGAAAACGCGGCTCTGCCAGTGGCTAAAGATAGGTTTTAGATCAGGACCCTGAACCGAACTCTGACAGCGTTCGCCAGCACTTCCCAGGCACCACAGCTATGCTTAAAAAATACTCTTCAGCTAGTAATTTGGTAGCATATAAAGAGAAGCAGCTTTGGTTTCTGGCTTTGGGGTTTTGTTTAAAATATATATAGAAAGAGTAAACCGTGACATTTACTTAAATCAAAGGCTTTAATTACAGTTGGCAGGTGGCCCCAGGCTGCCCACGGCCATCCTGGGCCGTTTTGTTCTCAGTGGCACCGATGACTTCAGTGAATCCCTCCACGTCGGTGACAAAGCCAGAGCATGACTTGAGCCATCCCCAGGACAGGCTCCGGGATTCACGGCTGCCATCACAACCCACCACTCACCCGGGGCTCGCTCAGCAGCACCTCCCGAGAGCTTAGAGATACCGGGGAGACCTGAAATGGAATCGTAGCTAATTTTTGGTTTTCAAAGCCCGGTTGAACCCTTCAGCCCGAAGCTCGAAGGGCTCAGGGGAGAGGAAATTGCCCATTTGGCCGCTCCTGGGCTTTAAAGTTTCTTGCAAAAACATTCCTGCTGCTGGGAGGGGATGTGCAGGGGCAGGGGCTTACGGAGCTCACCCGACTCCCCAGCGATTCCGTGTAGGGATAAAGCTCTGCCTCGCGCCCACACCGACGGATCAAGGCCGGTATTACTGACCAAATCTTTTCCCAAAATCGGGAGATACGGTGCAAAAAGGGTTTGCGACGGTTAAAAATCTTTCTTCCCAGAGATCCCAGCTGAACCAGTGCAGGAGTGTGCTCGGGAACTGAAACGTAGAAGTAAAAATCTGAAAAAGCCAGTACAATGAATCCCATCGAGCTGCCTGAGCTGAGGAACAACCAACCAGCAGAACACGAAACGTAAATCACAGCTTCACAAAGTAAGATGTTTCCATGTTAATTACCAAGAAGCAAATGTGGTAAACAAGACTAGAAAGTTCTTTTTTTTAAAAATCCTGTTAAACCTGATATTACTCTTTAATGTTTTAATGTTTACATTTGAAGGTTCCTGTTTCAAGACATTTTTAATAATTCCTTGCCGTTGCACTCGCCGGTCTCACAACACTCGGAGATGTCACGCAAGGAACAGCCCAGATGCCTGTTCACATTCTGAGGTACACACAGCAAGCAGAACTTATTTTTTAATGTGTTTCTCTTATATGTACTTCTAGAAGAAAACATAGTTCTACTGGTAATGTAAAATCAGGGAAAATAATTATGAAACTGCGAATTTGTCATTCAAATGAAAGAATTTTAATTTAAACCTGGCACAGCTCCAGGCCGGAGAGGTTAACGGTCGGGGAAAACTTCTCTTTCACAAATCTTGGCAAACAAAGTAAGAAAATCCCTGCCTTTCAGTTGCTTCCAAAACCTAATTCAAGAAAAAAAACAAATAATCACACAAAACAAAAGAAGTTGAGACTTTTCAAAGCAAATGAAAATGCAAAAATACTCCTGAGATGCTGAGGGTGAACGCGGCCGTTGCTCTGGGCTGGAACCGCTGCTCTCCTGCTGACAAACATTAGGTGGCACCTGGGGATGCGGCAGGAGCGGTGGGGAGTCAGCGGGGAGTCAGCGGGACACGCGGGATGGGTGAAGTCGAGGTACCGCTGGTGGCGGAGAGAGAAGGGAGGTTTCTGCAAAGGCCTGCATCGCGCAGCTGAAAGATAAATGTTCAACCCGCCCATGTAGAACTATAAAATAGCTTGTAATTAAAGTCTGAAAAAACCTATCATTGTTGCTGGAAAGAATAAACTAACTCTTTCCTTACCAGACAGAGGGTCACTTTCTCAGTTGCTGTATTCCCTTTTTACAATTTTTTTAATGAATCCCTTGGGATCTACTTTTTAAACTAGATTTGCTGACAAAGTTTGATACAAACTTTATACATTTTGATTAAGATGATGAGGGGCCTGGAGCACCTCTCTTAGGAGGAAAGGCTGAGGGACTTGGGTCTTTTTAGTCTGGAGAAGAGAAGACTGAGGGGGGATCTGATCAACGCCTATAAATATTTGAAGGGTGGGTGTCAGGAGGATGGGGCCAGTCTTTTCTCAGTGGTGCCCAGGGACAGGACAAGAGGGAACAGGAACAAACTTGACCATAAAAAGTTCCATCTAAACATGAGGAGGAACTTCTTTCCTTTGAGGGTGGCAGAGCCCTGGAAGAGGCTGCCCAGGGAGGTGGTGGAGTCTCCTTCTCTGGAGACATTCAAACCCCACCTGGACACGTTCCTGTGCAACCTGCTCTGGGTGGACCTGCTCTGGCAGCGGGTTGGACTAGATGATCTCCAGAGGTCCCTTCCAACCCCAAAGCATTCTGTGATTCTGTAAACACTTCTCGGGTATCTAACGCACCAGATCTGGAGTGGATTGTGCTGCCTGCCAGCAGATCTGAGCCCCAGATAACTCTAGTCAGCGAGGTTTAGGTGATTCGCTTATCAAATAAATCCCTTCTGGAAAGGACTTCACAGCTTCTGATGCAGGAGGTCAAATCTTCTCCATTGTTGCTGAAATTGATGCTAATATTCCCATTCACTTTGGTATCCATGTTTTTACCATCTAAGACTGAAGAACGATCACAGGGAAGAAGCTCTAACAAGAAACAGAAGCAGCAGGACATGTAAGCTCTCACAGGAGTACTCCTGGAGTGCCCTTGCCGGGGGCTCTCCTACGATACACCCCGTGATGCCTGTGCCACAGACGCTCTGTTCTCATCAGCCTGGTGCTTTCACATTCCTCCTGCAATGCAGGAAGCAGGATTTCTTTCAGGATGTGGGTAATCCCAGTGGAAAGGCAAACAGCAGGAGCTCCTCGAGCTCACAGTGGTGCAACACGCCGTGCTGTCACCTTGGGAAGTCTCGGTTTGAAACACCTGCAGTAATTCCAGGAGAGCTGCTGAACTCCCGTAAGGTGCCGGCTGCCCGAGCATCTGCAGAGTCTCCAGCAAAAGATCCTGACTCTCACCATAAACCAGAAGTTGGTGCTTTCATGGAGATGGGACAACGTCCATAAAAAAAGGTGGCAGAAGCTCCAGCCTCTGAGCTAAACTCAACTGTGATTCTCTCCAGCCCAGCAGAAGCCAGGGATGGGACATGCATGGGGACATGTCTCCCTGAAAAGCAGCTGAGTAACGGCTTCTGGTCCAGTCCCTGACTGCGCTGGGGTTCGTCGGTGCTGCAAGCACCTCTCAGCACACGCTGAACTCTGAGCCAAGAACTCATTCTCCCATGGGAATCATATTGCCAAATCCCCTCCTCCTTCCCCCCTGCACCTTTGCGGAGCTGCTCACACGCAGCAGCCGAAACCTGACCCAGGCCATTCCTAGAAATTCAGAGGGACGACTCGCAGGCACCGAGTCTAGTGGCCGGGGCCATGGCACAGGGGGCTGCCGGCCAGGAGAAGGGCAGAGCAGAGCCCCGGAGAGGAGCCGAGAGCAGGAGCCGGCGGGAGAACAGCCTCAGCGTCACCGACACCGAACCCCAACTTGTCTATCTATGGGTTCAGCTGGTTTTACACAGGAATTAGGACTATCCCCGCGAAGTCTTGCAACATTTTGCAATCTGCTCAGTACCAGCAGGAGCAGCACACGCACGGGTTAACTACGGACGAGGTTTTTCCTGGGTATTTGGCATTGTAACAGGAGATAGTACTGTCACACCGGGAGCTGTCATGAACCGACAGCGTTGTTGTCTGTACCTGACCTTACCTGTAAGGCAAGAAAACTAATGTCATTTTCCGTGCTGTCAGTCCCTTAATATGAGCACAAATACGTGATACAGCAAAGGAAGCCACGAGGCACTGCAAACTACAACTAATTACATCAAACTTTACACGCAAAGATGGAACTGCATTCGGGATGAGATGGAGAGGAGAAGGTGGTAATCCGGTGACTCAAACATGTAGACAATATTAACGCGCCCACGTTCTATCAAAGCGCTGGAAACGGTCAGTATATTCCAACAGTCTGCACTGTGTCAGTGTGGAGCAGAGAATCTTAAATAAAAGTAATGAAATAGGGACAGAAGGGTTATTGTTGCTCAAACTGCACCTCAGAAAGGTTAATTTGATGGTATTTTTTTAGAAAAGCAATTTGAGCTAATCCTTACCTTAATATAAGTTTAAAAAAAAAAAAAAAAAAAAAGAGAGAGAGAATATTCTTTATTATCAGAAAGCCGTGCTGTGCGGGGTGGGCTCCAGTGGCACCGGCAGCTCTGCACACCCCACATCCCATATCCCTGCCCAGCCTCGGCTCCCGCTGGGAAGAGCAGCAAAAGGCTGATTGGAAAAGAAGTGAAATAGAACCAGGTGGATTAAACCAAATACCTCACACGTGAAGAGTATCAAGATTTATCAAGCTTGTAAAAAACATTATCAACCAGATACTTCAACATGTAGAAGACTCGACAGGGGCTGCTCACCAGTGAGTGAGAAGCTTACTGGACTATACCTGCATTGGTAACGGGGCATTTGCCCAGACCCCCACAGCCTGGGGTTCTATAACAACCAAAAAAAACATTTTTTACAGCAAAAATTAGAGAAGCAAACACAAATACCAATTAACAGACAGCTGTGCTCTTTTTAGTACAACCAGATTTTCCCTTTCAGAAAGAAGCCGGACACGTGGCTCCCAGCACTCGAAGCCGGAGCAGCCTTCCCTAAGAAATCCCTCCCACAGATTCCACTGTGGCCATCAAACAACATGGAAAAACGGCGCCTGGTGGTGGAGATCATTAAAGATCATTTGGCATTCTCATAAAATGGAGTTAACCCTCAGGTTTTGCCCAAATTCTGCTCAGAATAACTAGATTATGTACAATCACCTGTGCAACTTCCAAATGGAAAAGCTACTACCGGAGTTATTTTGTCCTATTGCTGACAAGAGGCGGCTGTGAGGGTGACAGGCAGAAAGCGGTCAGTCCTCACTGAAACGCAGCTTCAGACAGTTGCATTTCACAGCAGCGCATGAGCAATCCTTAGAGACTGCCTTTTGCTTTGTGTACTCTTCACAACGAAATGCAATATATCACAGTAAAGATGACATCGTTATATATTCTGTGTAAGACTGAATGTACAGGATTCAACCTTCATTTAACCACTATTTAATTCATTCTAGTAAGTCGGGGAGGAATCCGGCCCTGACTGAAATGAAAATTCACACAAATAACCTTGCCTTAATTCTTAACTGTGCATATTTAGCTGATCAACCATTTTATTTCATATACAAGCTACTCCAGAAACCTCGACACTAATTATGGACAAAAGCTCCCCCCGCCGTGCAGTGCCCATGAGCTGAGCGCACACAGATTCAGTCCGGGGTCACTTACAGGGGCTGGTTCTCTGTAAGAGTCACGTAGACACCAATAACTTCAACTCTTTTATTAGGTTTTCTTGGAAGTGGTCAGACCTTAAGCCATAACGCTGCAGAAAACTCATGCTTCATCAGTTTTGTGGGTAAGGAATTTCATTCTGCAGCCATTAATCAGGCACTTTGCACAAAGTCATTCAGAAAAAGTGAAGGTGAACTTGTCCTTTTTCTATAAAAAAATAATATGTGAGCACATCTCCCCTCTGCTGAGCAGGAGGGTAACAACCCTCAGCCCCCACCAGCCGCGGCCGGCTCTCAGCCCAGGGCTGCTCCTCGCACGTCCCGTCCCGTGTTCAGGCACCGCTCACAGAAGAGCTGTGCTAATGAAATGTAAAATCTGCCTGAACACAGCTCAATGCGAGTATAATTGTAAAACAGGCTGGTATAATTGGGAAACAACTTTTAGAGTCCCCGTAGCCTGGAGTTTCTGAACTGAACAATGTTTTCTCAGGAAGCAGAGCTTCACAAACGGCCCTATTGCTTCTGCATGACTTACCTTGCGTGTCGGAGGGATTGGAGAGCTGACGTAATTTGGCCATGTAAGTAGTTTGTCATTGCACATTTAAACAGTTAAAAACCACATATCACGCAAAACAATATTTGGAAATCTACGGCTAGCACCAAGCCAGTCTGCATCATTAGAATGAAGTCTATCAAATCAATAAACATGAGAAACAAATATGAAATCCTCCCTACACAAACAATAAGGCTTCGCAGGAGGGAACTCCCTGCTTTTCATGCTGTTCCCTCTATTCAAAGTCCAACTATTTCTAATGGAAATTCTGTTTGCTATGGAGATTATGATTCAGCCTTCTTTTTGCAACCCCGGCACATCACCACACTCGCAGCAAACGCACAGAGCTAGAGGAGGGTGTGAAGATCCCTCTTTGGGGTTTAAGCTCAAGGATGCACAGATGTTTAAAAGCATCCCATGAACTGAGGGGGAAGTAAAAGCAACTTCTAAGCTAAGGCTCTGGTCTGAGCCGGGAAATGAATCGCTGAAGCACAGCAGCTCTGGGGTACCAGAAGACAATGCTGATGGCAAACGTGATGCACGGGACTCTGGAATGGGAAATTCTGGTGCGGGTGGACTTTAGGAAGAGGTAGAAGGGGCAGGCCGTTACCTGCAGGACCAGCTGCTGCCAGGCGGTGGCCAGCGGTTGCCCGTTGCCAATGTTGCAGATGCTGAGGCGGTCGGCGGGCGGGTTGGCACGCTCCAGCTGCAGGGAGACATTGCGCCGCTCTTCCTCCAGCGCCCGGGTGAGCCGCTCGAAACGAGCCTCCTGCTCCTTAACGGAGGCTAAAATGCTGGCAGCGGACCTGATATCATAGTCATCCATGATTGTCTGCAAATCCTCCCGCCTGTTGACTGACCGGGGCAAATGGAAAGGGTTAGGTGGAAGGGTGGGAAGGGCACGGGTTAAAAATAAAAATGCACATTGTTAGTCACCCTGCTAAAGTACTGCTCGCTCTAAGAAGCAAACTTCAGCGCTCTTTGACAAGAATTCCTCTCCGTCCATTGATTTGCTTTTAAACTAAAAGTAATTAATCCAAGGCTTCCCTGTTCAAAAAAGAAAAAAAAAAAAAAACACCACAGGATCACCTTGGAGAGAATTTATATTTAATTCCTTTGATCTTTTTGCTAGAACAGCTCTGACAAGGGTTTTCATCCCTCTTGCAAAGCTAATTTCACTGTGCAAATAATAATGGACTCAAAATAAATATATTTAAAAATAAGGCTTTGGAGGGAATGAGGAACACAATATTTCTCATTATAGACACCCGGAATTTTTGTCTTTAACAGCATAAGTGAGAAGTTTAACATTTTTAAAGACAGAAACTTCACGGCACAATAAAACAGTTGTGTCCATTTTTTTCCCACATGAATGGACACCTCTCCCCCCCAAATGTAGCAGACAGTAGCTGAAACTAGTTTTCATTGTTAAATGATAGGAGTACGCTGTAATATGGAAAATATTTTCAGATGCAGACAGTGCAATCGCAGTTGAAATGCGCCCGATGGTTTCAGCGTGGCAGCCAGAGCAGCAGTCCCTCATGCAGCCGTTCGCCAATAATGCAAATGAAAAAGCCAAAATCAATCATCTTCCACGGAAAACACACAAAAAACTGCTTGTCTCTCAACACAGGGAAAAGAAGAACCCAGAAACCAGCTAGATGGGATGTATCTTCTGCCTTAGGTCCTCTCTAGCAGGGTTATGTGGGTGCCGTTTAAAACCCCACCTCCACCTGCGTGGTGCAGGCAGCGAGACTCCCCGCTCGTTCCACAGATCTATAGCGTGAACAGCAGTTAAAATGTTTTCAGAAGAGTGTAAAATCAGCAACGTAACGTAAGCTTAAACGTTGGCTTCAGCAGAACCCCTTCACTAAGCGAAACAAGTCTCTGGTTACTACCGCTTACTACGGAACTACCTGGAGCTCCCCCGAGATGAGCTGGGGCAGGATCTTCTCCAGCTCCTGTAATTCAAGACCAGTTCATATTCTGTGCTACGTCCCCAGAAATTGTCCCTCGATGTGTAAATCGGCAGCGATTCTTCCTGCTGCCAGAGATTCTTTGTTTTCCATCTACCAACACGGATTTTTCCGCCAAACCCTGGGGTCCTCCTCGACCCACGCTCTCGCCTGACACGTTCTCCAGGACTTTTAGAGTTACCACCTCTCTCCCGTGCTGATGCTTTGGTAGCTAATGATAACGGGGTCACATACCGTTACGTTCCCCAAAGAGGGATATTAATAGATATTAAGCTACATTTTTCACACAGTTCATTGGAAACTCCTAAGTAGGCCTGAGGTCTCCCTTCTTTTGTCAGACGTGGCTGAAATCATCCAACAGGCCCAGAAGACAGTGGGGCAGAAGCAGCAGACCCAAAGCCCATGACACACACCTTGATTTCATGGGAAATGACCTGCAGTAGCTCTGTGGGTCATTGCTAGCTCCGAGGGAGCTGCTGGTGAAAGGAACCAGGGTGATGCGAAATCACGTTGGAAACCGCATAAGGACGACCACGGATTACTCATAACGCTTACACATAACCATGATTTGAGCCTTTCAGGTTTTCAGACTCAGCAGAAGTGACCTTCCTCATTTCTGCATTGATTTAACCTCTACTGGGATTCTGAAAGAAAACCAAAAACCACCGAAGGGTTTTCCAGATGTCGCAAACTAGTCAAATATAGACCAGGCTGCCAACTCGAGATGCTCCCTCCCAACCTTGTTTTGTGAGATTATTCGAAGCCTATGAAGCCTTCAGAGAGCACACGGTCTCTGCAGAGAAGGATTCCAGACGTGGTGTGGCTCGTGGGGAGGCTGCACGGTGCGGGACGGGACTGCGGGACCCCCCCGCAGCCGCCGGGAGCGATGGCACCACTGGGATCTCCAGGGGCCCACGGGGCTGGATACGTGTACGGACTAACCTCCGAAGGTGAATCAAGGAGGGATGTAGGAAAAAGATGACAAGAGGTAAACTACAGTAACTAAATATTAAAAAACCAGGTTCCCTTTAGAATACATAATACAAGTTTCTGTCCTAAGGAAAAGCATTACCAACAGCAGCATGAAAAATTGAGAAGCGCCTCCTCTAATGCAGATTCTGAAGCAGTAACAGCTTTAATAATAAAACTCACAGTTGATGACTGAGCTGGTATATAACTTTCAAGTCACATTCTGAGAATGTGACAAAGATCCCATTCAGAAAATCCTTAATGAGCTATAAGCCCTTGATGCCACACATGAGAGAACCTAGAAAATTTGGGTTCTATAAATGGTACAAATCTCTAGAGAGCTACAGAGATCTCCATGCAGAAAATATAACGTTAACCTCCTTACAACCATAAATATTGTGCTTCTTTTCTCTGTGCAAAGAAAAACACAAGCAGAAAATAAACTGTATAAATTTTCAGATGTACAATTAGTGACCATAAAAATCCCAATTGCTATGCAGAAACAGCAGCAGGGCCGATAACTGCCTTTTAAGAACTGTTGGACAAAGACAGACTTCTGCATTTCAAATGTTTTATTAGCAGATAAATACTCGCTTGCTGTTGATTGCACTCCCAATTATTTACCCAGGGTTTCAACAATTTACATTATCAGCAGTCTAGACTAGAGGAGAAAAATAAAAGTACTGACTCACGAGTTAGTTACTCAGGCTGCCACTTGCAATTTGCTACCATTTGTAAATAAATTAAAGCGCATCAAAAAGGGTGTAAATAAATGAAAATACGAGACCAATAGCAGCCAGGTAAAGATTATTCCTTAGGCTGCACTTCTAAACACGGCCAACGCTTGCCTACAGAGTGTCAAAGGCTGCGCTGACAGCAGCAAATCTCTCCTGCCTACGTGACTCTGAATGTATTGGTGTTGCACTGGAGATGGAGCAAAGTAAGAGGATCTGGTTTTTCTCACTGCTCATATGAAGAACACATCAAAGGGCCTCCTGCAACTCAATCCAGCTGAAGTGCTCCATAGGGATGAGGAGAATCACCCTGGTGCAGTGAGCCCAAAAGGGCATCCTACGCACCACTCACAGCCCCCCTCATGCCCAAGCTGGAAGTCTCTCGGGAACACGGACGTGCCTACACGCACTTGGTTCTCTGCAGAAAAACTGAGTTAACTCTGCACACGAATCTTGCTGACATAGGGCGTAACTGACAGTCAAGAGTTTTCAAAGAGCCCTTGAGATTAAGGGGGGTCGAGTTCTGTGAGAGTTGGGCACCTAAACCCTACCAGTCCTGGGGAGCCTGGCACCCCCTGCCCTTCTCGCCGTGTTCTCCCTGCCCGAGGCCGTGGGGGGCGCCAGTGAGCTGCCCCTGGGGAGCAGTGTCCACCCCCCAGCCACAGGACACCCCAGAGCCTTCTCCCAGCCGGAGGGGAAGCGGCTCTCGGGGCACACGGGAGATTTCTGGGGTCCGACAGTCTGAGAACTGCGCAAAGCTGTCCCACCAGTGCTCCCTCCCGGCCCAGTCCCCCCGGGTCCTGCCGACAAGCGATGGTGGCTACGATGAGCAGCAAGAGGCCGGTACGTACAGCAAACCAGCCGCTGCAGGAGCAAACACGAAGAGCATGCACGGGAACAGGGGCTACGTGCTTCTACAGGGAAGAAAACCACCAGAATAAGAGCAAAAATGGGGCTTAAATAATCTATGGAACTGAAGCAGAACGCATGCTAATTATGTTTTCGCCCTGAAGTGCCACAAGGGATGAGTAGCATAATATGAGCGTTATCCCCCATGCAAGATGGGAAAGCATGCAGAGAAACCAAGCCATACACACCTAGTAGGTTACTGGGGTCGGAACGTTAGAGCTGCTGGGACATCACCCACTAAGACTAGAAAAGTACAGACAAAGCAGGAGAGCAGCCCGGAGCAGAACCAGCTACGAGAGAGAGGAAAGAGAAGACAGAGTTAGTTAATAAGGTATTACAACCTCTTTGCACAGTCATCTCCAGGTTCTCCTCACTATGTCCAATAAATTATTTATTACACTCTTTTCCTCCTAACTTGGAGGAAGAAGAAACGATATTCAGAGAAGCCAATCCTTAAGGGAAAAAAACCCCAAAGTGGTTAATCTGATTTGTTATCAGTGATCAACGCTTGCGCGTTCCTGTGAGACTTCCTGTTAATGTCCTCAATCAGGGAAAACTCTGGACTGGAATGAGGATTTTGAATGCTACGAAACTGGATATTGTAGCCAAACATTTTAAAACACAGAAACATAACACATGACACTCCCAGAAATGAGAATAATTATTTAGGCATGCAACTTGAGGCCCCATTTTTGATGGATCTGGAGCCTCCAAATGGCTCCAGACCATTCCATCGCACTCCATTCGGCCGCTTTCTTTGTCCTACCTGTCTGTAATCTAATCCTCCGTGAAACCCAAGTGAAAGTAGGTTTGGGGATATCTTAGGTCTTCTGCGTAGCTCTGTAAACCTCTGATCTGTTTTGCCTCAAAACATTTAGCGCCAAAACTTCTCTGGGTCAGCGATGGCAAATTTAGTACCTGTTTTTGCTGGAGAGGGTACAGAACAGCATCCCTTTGGCAGAGGCAGGGTTCTGCGAAGCAGCGTGTCCCGTTTGAAACTACTGCCACATCAGAAACGCTGCAACCACACGGCAGGAAGGGCAGAGCCAGGACAAACTCGCTTTGCTGGTACAAATGGTTTAGAACATTTTCAGAGTCATTCTGCCCCAGCAGGTTTCATGCCTGACCAGGTACCGCCTGCCTTCCTGAAGCCAGCATAAACACAATTTCTTGCGTTTCAGCCAAATTACCAGAAATACAATCCTTTCTTTGCATAGATCCAATCTCAAAGGGCATGGAACCGTCAGCCAGAAGACTCATTTTTCTTAAATTAACAGAAGGAAATTCTGTGCTCAAAATGTACTAGATATAGCAAAACCACGCAAAGATATGCCCAAAGACGAAAGTCAGGGGACAGCGTGAGAGAAAGACCGATTCTCAAGTAAATGACCAGAGTGAATAAATTAAGCATAATTCAGATTCTACAGACAAAAGAGCAACACTTTGGAAAATAAAATAAAATAAAAATATATATTACACATTACAAATTCCAAATAAACTGCTTCTCAGACCTTATGGTGAAATCTATCTCGAGCCTGCCTCCTCGCGCTGCTGCTCTGCTTGACTGAGTTCTAATTTGACCCTTACGTGACAATCCCCACCAATGAATAGCAATGAGGAATTCACAAAGAAAGCTATTTCAATATAGCTCTCCTAGGCACGGACAGACATACTGTGCTGGTGTCAAAAGAAACAAACAAAAAAAAGGCTGGTTGGGGTTTTTTTGTTCCTTTGGACAGAAGCAGTCTGTGAAACAAGGCTTTAACTAGGGAAGGAACAAGGGCAGAGGAAATGCCAACAGGAAAACTCCTTGAGGAGGAACTCTGGATCCTGCAGCCCAGCAGCTCTGTCTCTGCAGGAAAAATGTCAGTGTGCAGTATCTGAGGTTTGACATCCTTAGGAAATTTCACGCAACCATCCAGCAGAAATCGTTTTGTAGAAATAAATAAATTCTGCAGATAAATTTGCAGACTATCAACACTACGATCTGGGTTTGGCATCACCAACAGAAGAACGCAGACACACACATCTCTGAAGGTGCCACACGGCTCCCTGCAGCACCGGCACCGCAGCATCTCCCATCGCACCAGCACGGCTCCCGGTCCCCTACGAACTAACACTGTCATTAACCTCTTAGTTAAAAGCACTGAAATCATATTGTATTGACTTACAAAAGATACAGTTCTCAGCAAAAACGGAGACAGAACTTTCTTATCTCTCATACAATCTCCCTCGTGGATTAATCGGTGCCTGTCTTTTAAGTGACACCAGTCGCCTTCCCACGGCTTCCCTTCCGTAACGATCCCTCTCTTCAGCAGTTTGCTGCAAGGAATTCCTCAGGTTTTCCTTCCAAAATTTCATGCAGTGTTTTCAGGGCTGGGTGATAGAGTGCCTACGTAGCTTTAATTATACTGAAGCTCTATTTCCCTAATAAGATACATTTCAATTGCTATAATGTCCTCCCAAATGGGAAGGAAAATAAATTAGAGCAATACGGGACACCTTCCTAACAACTGCACACATGTAATAGCATGAATTATTCAGTCATGCATTACGCTTCAAATTGAAATATTTTTACAAGGGCGATTTTTAAAGTAAATGTTTTAGCCTATGATTACTTTTACCCAATGTAAAAAACCTCCATTTCTCCTTGAAAGTTATCATTTTTAGAGCCGAAGAGCGTAACAGCACCTTTCTGAGGCAGGTCCTTGCTCTCCGGGACCTACAGCTCGTCTGCGCTGGGTGAGCTGAGCTCTTCCTCACAGAGCTCTCGTTACACCACCCTTCCTTCAAACATCAGCCTTTGTGTTAATTAAGCGTAAAACAGCGCAGCAAAGCGGCATCCCGTTACCTCACACCCACTAAGCGTCCACACTAAGGTTTAATGGAGTACGTGATAGTCTATAAATTCACACTGGGGCTGGAAATTCTCTGGGCAAACACACACTCCCTGTGTGTTTCCAAAGGAGGGTCCAGGCGGAACAGGCTGTTGAGGGTGTTGTGACAGTCGTCAGACGGAGCGGGGCAGAGGCGGCCGAGTTCTGACTTCGGGCGGCCTCTGCTCAAGGGGAACGTGGCAGAATCCCTGGCTTTGTTCTGTCTCAGTAAGTGCTAAATCCCTCAGCTCAGACACAACCATGAAAGTATTAGCATCGTTAATACTTCATTCTCTACACAAAGAGAATCACTGTTTTGCACAACTTACTTTCTATTTATCTACTTTAGTTGGGTACCATCTGGAAGGGAGCGCTCCTCTCCCCCCCCATATGAAGAAGCCGAGTCCGAAGCAACCAGCTGAGCTGAAGGATGGGCACAAATCCCATGGAAAAATTCAGAATATTTTGATGATTTCAGCAGTTCCATTTGCTCCTGTTGCATGAACAGGCCTATGTTCACACATCCCCAGAAACTTTTATATTTTCCTTTATATTTTTTTGTTTTTCAACAGTAATAAAATGCAACTTGGAAGTTGAAGCTAGAATGAACAAGGTCATACTTCGCTCTCTTGTGGAATGTGAGTAGCAAATTTGCTGCTTCTCAGAGCTCTGACACCTTTTCTTTGGCCTCGGAACATTCCAGACTTGCTCGTTCCCAGCTTGATTAGCCATGGGCCAGTGGCTGTAACACCCAGAACACGTGGGGCTGCATCCTAAAGCTGCTGCACGTCATTGATTTTTCACAGGTCTCCCCCAGTTGAATCAATAAGGAGTTCTACTTAAAAATGGATTGGGCTTTGTGGGCCTTTTCTGGTTCATGTATATTCAGGTTCCCAAGTATCCTCCCAGCTGCTCCCAGTAGAAGCTCTATCTTCCAGGCTTCCCCCTCCCACTGACCCCAGTCTGGTTCTCCCCGACACCAACAGCCGCTCCGACCGCTGAGGGCAGAAACAGACAACCTGGGAAAACTTTTATTAAGTAGAAAATTCCACTATAACCATTTTACTAGAATACTGCCTTCCCAGCAGCGAGGGGAAAAAACCCTCACGCGGCTCATCTGAACGCTAGATAGTATCAGGCGTTAAATTAACCATCAGGGCACGGGGTTGTGGGGCTGGACGGGGTCTCATCTCATTTTCAGCAGAAACCTTCCCTCACCGCGGAGGCCGCCTTGCACGCAGAGCCACCAAAAATCAGTACCTCTGTTCTTAGAACAGGGCTATTTCAATGAGAAAAAGCTAAAGATCAAGAGCAGCACAGTTCATAACCACATTCCCCACTTCTTCCCCGAGTATTTTAAAGCTTGGCTTCATTAATACACAATCCAGTTTGGCCACAAACAAGCCAATCACATGAACAAACTCTCATAACCCGATGCAATTACTTCCGCAGAATACTTAAAAGATGTCACTACACAGGATCATAGAAAGGGTTGGGTTGGACGGGACCTTGAAGATCATCTAGTTCCAATGCCCTGCCAATATCCAAGTATCCTCATTTCTCTTGGCCTCTAGATGTTTTGAGGTTGGTAAAAGGGCTTCCATTTTAAGAGAAAAGCTACTGAGAGTTACACAGTCTGAAATTGTGTGTGTGTGTGTGGCTACAGCTGAGAACAGCCCTGTATTTCCAGGCGTTAAACCTCCAGTTCACAAGAGGCAGGGAGAGGAGAGGCAGTGGGGAGGCAGCAGTTTCCATGGCCAGACCAGTTTATCACTGGCAAAATGGAGTAACCGAAGGCTGGAAAATCCTGCAAATGGTCATAATAATTCTTTCATAAAAGATACTGCTGTGCCATCTTCTAACAGATAGTAAGGGAATGGCAAGCAGGGAAGCTCAGGCGAGCGGTGCGGAGGGAGCCCAACTGCCCGCTCCAGCTCCTCCGAAGGCTGCGGGGACGGTGCCCGCTGATGGAGTATTTAAACTAATGGCCATTAGTTGGGAAATCGTCATTTCACTGCACAGTTTGAGAGGAGAGGGAAACAATCCAACCGTGACCCCACCGAACAGCGAGTGTTTAAGCTCAGCAACAGATGTGTCAAATGACTTATCCCGACCACGAGGAGTTAATTGATGCTATAAATAGTACTCTGCAGACAAAAAAAAAAAAAAAAATCCACTTAATTCTTGTACCCACTGCACAGAGTCTAGCTTTGCTTATCAGTGAAACTATTTTCCTTTAAAGAAGTGGGTTCGGGTGTTTTACATGTAGATTAACACAGAGAGATAATTTGATTTCAGGCTATTGAGAGATTTCCTTCCTTTTATGTTCCAGAAGAACAGGGCTCTGTGCAGCTAAATGAGATCCGTAGATTACAGCAGAAGAAAGGCTAATAAAACCGCATCGCTACATTCCTGGGTAATAACGAATGGTTTTTAATTCTAGGGCTCCAATCTCAGGGTTTATGAGGGCATTTCCAATTACTACTTTTAAGATTAATGCAAATAAATGCATCAAAATGAAATAGATCTTTTAACCCATTTGAATCAAATACTTAATATCTCCCATAGCATTTTATGCGCCAATAAATAAACTGGCATTGCTAGGGAAAAACCCTCACGGTTCTGAAGTATTCAGAGCAAGCATCTTCCCTATGGTTTTCTTACTCCTTTCAGGAGAAAAAAAGCAAACAAACCCCATTGTCTGCTTTCCTAAACGTGTGTCTTATTCAAATCTCCCAGTCAGACCGCGTGGATTGTGTGGCTGCTCTATTGCTCCACCAGGAGCTGAAAAGATCAGTGTAAACAGGAAAGAAAAAATGTCAATATTCATGTTTAATTCTTGAAGGTACTAAATCAAATGAATTTTATTAGCTGCTTACCAACCACCCCTACCACATCACTCTCCCGTATTTCAACCGCTCTCATTAAGAACAACCAGATTTCGACCTCACGTTGCTTTAAACCAGGGACGGTATCAATGAAGAGGAGATTAAAGCAACACAAAAGAAGGGAAGAACCAGAACGAGCCCCACGAGCTCTAATTCTCTCCAGTAACATCTGTCTCATTCTAAATCAAGTAATTTTTTCCACCGTGCTAAATTTGGAAGCCAAGGCACTAAAGTAAACCTACTCCATCAGACCAGGCTAGAGATCTCCTTTCCGCAGTTCTGCAGGTTCAAAGTGGGCAGCGAGAGCCCCTTCACTGTTCAGCATCTGCAAATTCCAAATGCAATCCAAGTTCATTTCACCCTTGGAAGTTCAGGATGTGATCCAAGTTTGTGCTGATTAACGCCACAGCCTTTTAGTATTACAAGGCAAACATGCATTTGAGAACTAATAAACAATATCTGAGCAAAAGAAAAGCATTTAGCTCATCTGATGTCTTGAATAATCACCCGGTTCATGCATAAACATATAAAGGCAGGAAATCCAGATCCATTTTAATAACAGTCTCGGAGGGACTCATCATTCCCTGTGATGGATTTGGGCACGTGGCATCCCTCTGACACTGCCGAGGGGACAGTCTGTGACACTGTGGAGACCTCCCGCTCCAGAGCGCGGCTGCTGTTTGAGGGCAGGAACCGTGTCTCGGGGGCTGCCAATGGACCCCAGCTCTTCTCCGGGAGAGACACCGCTCAGTCCTCACAGCAGGAGTCGTTATGACCCAGAAGCATCTTCTGTTGCATTAACCAAGGGTATTGGCTTCCCTTGGGTTACACTGGCAGCCAGAAAAGCCTGCAGAGAATCATGGCCAGGACCCGTCTCGCTCCTGTCACTGGGAAAATCAAGACGCCGTCATAACCCCATTGATTAGTCCAGACTCGAGCATTCTTTACTCGTTTAGATCTTCACTTGCATGAAGCAGAAAGGCAGCGTTACGCTTCGTCTGTGAAATGTTACATTCATACATTTATCAAGAATTGTATTTATTACATCACTGCAAGTAGCAATTTTCACAACTAAGATCCACATCTTTACTGTAAGAGCTTTTTATTCATTGGCTTGTAGCTCCATCAATATTTAAAGATTTGGGCTGCAGTTTTCCTGGGTGGATCTTCCTTCAGGCTGAACTTCTCCTTCAGGAAAACGTCAGCTGGAAGAGCAGAGCCTGAAAGCAGAGGTTCAGCTCCAGAGCCAGAGCCTCCAGGGCTGCCCTGGTCCCTGTCCCTCGCTCCTGCCCATAAAACCTGCTCTGAATTTCACCTCAGCATGAGCCTCCAGTTCAGCTGGACAAACCACCAGGGGGAAACTCCATCTTCTGTGCGGAGGTTGGCTCAGACATGAAAATCAATCGGAATTGGGGAAAGTATTGGATTCACAGGGCCACCATCAATTGTCTTCTGGACAGGTCATTTTCCTCCAGGTAGCTATGGTCAGACACTGAGCTCATCCCTTCCGAGGCTGCCTGCTTTTATGTCTTTAACTAAATCTTAATGCTTTTTGTAGCTTGTATCGCCCATCAATATTTCTTCTTTCCAGGAATGCACTTATCACTAGTGCCTAATTACAGTTATTTGAAAGCAGAAATATTTCTTCCAGATCACTGAAGATTTGCTCCAAGAACCAACTTTCCATTCAAACATCCCCTTTTAATGACCATTCTGCTGTGCCGAGTGAGAAAAATAATAATTTTGCTTTAACTGTGTAACCACTTCAAATGTTTAAAACAAATTCCCTCTATTATTTCAAAATGCAAATTCTGCACTGTATAAATCGGAATGTATTTCAGCTAAAATAAACACTTTCAACTCATTTCATTAAGGCTCTATGAGTAACACAGGTAAGGAGCAAACAATTCAGACAGTAAGTACAATGTAAACTCTGCTGAGAATCCTTCCAACAAACAGCTTTGAAACTTTAAAGGGGATATGTACACTTTCAGTGGATATATACACACACACACACACTTTCAGTGGATATATGACATATATAAAAGGGACAATGTTTAAAAATAACCAAATGAAAATGGAAAGAACTTTATAAAAATCAGTAACACGATACTTGTTATTCAGAGGATTATTTTTTGAAGAATGCTTGGTTAAAATTATAATCCACCTACACTGAGAAAAATAAAGCAGTACACAGAAGGGAGTAATATTTCGGGAAAACAAACAACAGAACTTCCATATCTGATGCCATTATTCACCACCAACCCCCAGATTTAACACAGACACAGCAAAGTGCCGAAGTGAGTTCGCAGCAGCTGAAAATGCTCGTGGTCCTCCTGGAAGCCAGCAGAGGAGTGGGCTGCTCATCTCAAGAAAGGCTGAGAGGGAGGGAGGAAGGGAACGGAGTGAGGAAGACTCATCTCCAGAGTATGAGATCACCGCAGAGAGGTGGGATGTGGGACACGACCACAGCCTTTGATCCGGAACAACCTCTGGGGAGACCAGGCAAAGCTGGGGACGGGACAGGAAGGGAAGGCTTTGAGTCCACCTGCTGTGAATGTAGGAAGGGCCATTCCCTGCCCTGTCAGGGGCAGAAGGAAACTCAACGAGAGTTTCCATGGTAGAAGAAGGGAGACGTGGATCAGAGATGGTGTCAATCACAAGAAAGAAAATGGTCGTCCCTGTTTTCCTCAGCTAAGCCTCCAGTTTGGCCCTCGCCACCACCTCAGCTCTCAACACAGCACAGAATTACGCAGGTTTCCGTCTTAGTTCCACAGGTTTAGGATTTATCACAGGTATTCCCTTCTTTCTGCCCCTCAACCATTCTACCACTATTTCAAAACAAATTTCAAGAGGCCTTCAATAGCATGCAACATCTGAGAGATGTAAAGATAATTTGAAAGAATAAAAGGACAATGATTTAAGAACATACACAATGACAAAGCAGCAAAATACTCAAGAGCCTTGGTGAGAAGCTGCAGAAACACAGTACCTTTTATAGTGTCCCTTTCTCGGAGTGGCTTCAAGATCGAAATTCTCCCTTGGTTTGATGATAACTCTGTCAGAGAAACAAAGAAACAAAACAAAAAAGACATTTTTATTCCATCTGGGGGAAGAAGGAAGAGGGGATTATTTTAAAATAATTTGATAGCATTTACATAACACAGTGGGAATCTATTAGTTGTATCTCCCCATGGCTCCCCTTGCCTTCCTGAGTCACGCTGGTCTGCAAAACAGTGTTCCATCCGACATCTACTGCCCCATCACCTGAAACCCCAAGCAAATCCCACAGAACGGAGCACAGAAAGTCAAGTCCATAGGAGGAGCTCGTTTGGGTAACCTCCTCCTGATTTCTGTCCCAGTGCCACCCATGTGTGCATATGGCAAACATTTCCGAACTTAGAATTTAATCCTATATATATATTTAATTCCCCATTGATTCATAGATTTAAAAGCTAAAACCGTTTCCTTCGAAAGCCCACACCACAGCATTTTCCGTCACCCAGGTCTAAATACCATCCAGTGACTCTAAAACTGTCAGCTGTGGCTACAGAAGTACACCTCATCCCCTCTGACCTTTGTTCTTCCAGCAGCAGGAAATCAGAGAAGTTCGGGCAGGAAGACGTTCCCCTTTGGAACTCACCAGACAACCCAACAGTTTTCAACATCTCATTTTCTGTCTGAGCTTCAGGTACTGTCCCCATTACAGCATTTTTTTTACCCTAGAAATTTCTCATATAGATAACGAGGATCCCGTGTCTCGCATTCCCAGCCTCCTCCTCTCTTTCTGAGACCGAGAGCGTTTTGAGTGGGTGATTCCTGCAGACGGGCTCCACTCAGGCTGAAGTTGCCCCGTACACCAGAGGTGCCACCACCCCTCCACGGCCAGTCTGCGACACGGTATGGTGAGGCCAAGGAAATCCAGCGCTCAGTGAGCAAAAACACCTCAACCCTTCACACTCACGGCAACCACACAGGTGCTAAACCCAAATTATACATCTCTGATGGAAGATGAGGGTTTCTTTGAAGCCTAATTTCTTTTAGCTTTTCTCTCATAACAAGAAAATGAGTACCTCCTCTAAGTAGGCTAATTTCATTAAAATATTCTCCATTTTTAAGCCAGAAATAATTCATGATTTACGTTTAGTGTCACCTGGAGCACAAAAAAACTACTTAAAAAATGCTTTGATTTTTCCTTCCTCCTTTTCCACCTGTTTTTTTGTTTATGTTTTTTTCAAAGTTGATTGAGAGCCAAGAAGACAAGCAGCCCAAGGCGTTTGTCTTGAACTGGGACACCCTGGGCAAGCCCCACATCCACTATAGCCTTCATGTATGGCTGTGGAATATTTAACATTTTTTTATCATATGATCTGGGAAGAAACAGCATTTTCCTATTTCACAAGATATATATATATATATATATAAAAATATCACGAGGTACTTCAGGAAAGAAACACCCGTGCTATTACTGGTCTTCTTCTAGCGATAAAGACATTTGTATAGTCCAAAATTCAGTGTTGATTATCAAGAGAAAACTACTTGTCTTTCCAATACAAGTTTAATTGTTTCATTTTATTCTTTAAGCAGAACGTTTCATGAAAACATTCAATACCTTGTGCAACCAGAAAGTTTAGCGATAAGACAAGACGAGATGATGAAGGCAGGTCTTGGGGAGGACGTGTCGCCAACACAACCACCCACCCTGAGGAAGAGGAGGGCGAGGAGGAGCAGGGACAGCAATTCAAGCCCCCGTGGGCACCCCCTCTGGCAGGACGGGCTCTGTGCCCCCTTGTCCCGTGAGTGGCGGGGTCCAGAATGTGCCATCTGGGAGAGGGGAAGTAACTCACCACCTGTACTTCATCACCAAAATGCTGCTTCATTCCAGCGATAGGCTCTTATCTCTGGTTTTAATCAACTCTGTTACAGCTCTCAGATGAGAGAAGTAGAGAAAAACCTGTAACGCCTTTTCAAGTCGCTTGTTATCTCTCGCTTGTCACTAATTACCCCAGTCACACTCTTAGAGGTTCTGAACGGTTTTATGTTTGCTCGCCAACAAGCAACTAATAAAAAATGAAATTACACAATTCGTCTCTAGCTATAATAACTAATTAAGATAAATATTTTCAGAGTAAGGAACTTAACAGAACATCAAGACACTGACACTGCAAAAATCATGGGAAAGTAGAGCATTTCTCAGCAAACAATTTCTCACCATTCAGTGAGTTCCACAATTGCATCCCAACCACCACCTCGCTCTTCTCCCACTCCAGTGAACATAATTAGTTATTAAACTTCTTTCTAACGTGATGAGAATGTAAGCAGCTTGTTGGGCTACAGGAAAGCTTAGGGACACATTCTGATGCTGCTCCATCACAAGTACCTTCTTGGGCCCTTACTCAAAGAGCTTCTGAACACGCACCCAGAGCTCGAAAATGCCTCCTGCGCAGTCAGTTGTGTGAGGAGCAACCTTTGGGAGGGTAAGGCAGAGGGAAATCCACCACATTCCACGGACTTGCTTGGACTTAGGTCCACAGGGCGCTCACCTGCTCGTTAGTGCCACGGAGCCAGCATTAACCCACACCCACTAATGAAACTCCTTCCGTGGCACCACGCGGGTTCCGCGCCTGCGCACAGGAATAGGTGCAATTAAAACTGCCAAGTGTGAGGCAAGCAGTCAAGTCCAAAATAAGTGAGAGATTCAGTAAAACGGTGTGGACAGACAAGCAGATTCCTTCTCAATTCAGCTGCAGTACTACTATGAGCATGAGCTGCAAGATTGTGCCAAGGGCATGAATGGAAAGCCTGTATCTGGGGCTCCTTCCATCACTCAAATGAGCTTCTCTCTGGCATTTCTGACACTAAATAACTACTAAAGAATGTGGACGATATAATTTATTTGGTGGCAGAAGAATTACCTGCAGATTCACTGCTACAGCCCAAAATCAGCCTTAATGGACTCCTGATTCTTGCTTACAGCAGCATATCGCGGACAACACAACTGCAGTCAACAAGAGTCACGCCAGTGGAAAAGAGCTCTCCTGGTCCCGAGTTACATCTGTCTGTCCATGTCGTGTCCGTGTT
Organism: Numenius arquata; assembly: GCF_964106895.1. NCBI lineage: Eukaryota > Metazoa > Chordata > Aves > Charadriiformes > Scolopacidae > Numenius > Numenius arquata. The sequence continues at coordinate 1,350,586 of NC_133591.1, forward strand.
GACTGCAAGAAGCTCAAACCCCCCGATTGTAGGTGTCCCTCAGCAGGAGCTTTGTCCCAGATAAATCACCAGGAGCACAGGTAGAGCTGAAGAGTATTCTTTGCATCTGCTGTGATTTACTTTTCTTAACCACGAGACAAGGAGGCGGAATTTTTTCCCCTTCTTCCTTCACTTCGTATCTTTATTTGCTAAACTGCTATTTTATTTCACAGAGAAACGTGGGATATTCTGACCGACAACACAGTTCTGCTTTTATACGAGATATCAGATGGCAAACATGAGGTACCCACATTACACAGCTCATCTGTGGGTACACACTGTCACAACCTGCATCAGAACATACGAAGCAGTCATGGGAAGGGAGGTCTCTCCAATTAACGGTGTGACACAAACACAGCCCCCCCAGCACACCAACAGGAGCAGCGCTGAACGCTCACTGTAAGGCCTGCCATCAAAAGAGGGGGACTGCAAGCTGTTTGATAGCCTGATGGTTACACTCAATTATCTGCAGAAATTTATTTAAAACAGCATTACTTTTGTGTTACTTATGAGCGTCGAGTTCCCTTATAGACTCCTACTCGTTCTTAATTATGATGTAAATCAGTGTGTTAACATGAAGCGAGGACTAAGGCAGGGGACACAGGGGACACAGGGGCGGGCGACGCTCGGGCAGAGGTGGTGGCAAAACGCCCGGGGAGCTCCATCCCCTTCCCACACGGGTGCCCTGGGCAACGGCAGCTACTGCCAATATATTTTATATAAATATTCCAAAAGCAGCGAAGAGCCCGTGCATCAGTACGCAGACACGTCGCAGATAAGAATGGTGGATTTTTAAAACATCCGGACTGAAAACGCACAACCGCCCCAATAAACCATCGCCCAGGTCATTACACTGACGTCAATCAGTCATTAAGGAAACGAGGCCTGAACTAACTTCGGCAAAGCAGATGCACCTATTTCCTCGGCTACCTTACTGTGTTTATCGATAAAGACGTGGCATATTAAAGGAAAATTTACGAAATATAGAACTACAAAAGCCAACGTGCAGTGATTCACTTTGATGTGCCATGATACAAGCAAGTAAAATTAAAGCTAATCCCTCTACTGAAGGTAATGTCACAGACGTTTGTGTGTTTGGTAAATTAATATTTATAAGAAGCCCAGACAGTTTAATGTTTTTAATATAGGACTAGGATTTTCTCCTCAACATCAGACAGAGAAGTTGCATTAAAACTGCAGTTTCTTGATTGCCACAAACCCAAATGACAGTATTTCCGAGATTTGTTTTCCATCATGTCATACAGATTAGCAACTGTACACAACTGGGAGATTTGCAAAATCCACCAAATAGCCATGAATTATACATTTCTAACTCTTTAAAGTTAATGCATAATAATCTTCCTATCGAGAGCCTGCTGACGGCTGTTAGTACCACTTCCCGAATACTTCTCCTTCCAAACACAGGGATCTAGGGCTGGAAACCCAAGCAGGAACACACAGACCAACACCAGGCGGGTGCAGAGATGTAGGACGGGTCTATGCAAGAAGCCGGGCTTTGCCAACAGCAGAGTCCAGAATTCACGTAGCAATAAAATTGTGGCCGAACACCTTTTATAAAAAATGTAATTTAGAATTTTACAGCCTAATACACATAAGAATTTATCGCACCCAATTAAATTAAAACGCAGCACTTGATCAGCTGTGATGCAAATTCTGAAAAGGAATTTTGTTATATTATATGCTAATATGGGGTTTCATTTAATTTAGCTGATGAATTACCTCATTTTGTTTTCCAGTATACTCAGGATACCCCAATTGAACATGACAGCTCTTCATGGGGTAACCAAAGTCACCTCAGATGTATCACAGAAACAGGATAAATTTATTCATTTTAAATGGGAGGCAAAGGTGATCTTCCAAAAATTTATAATAAAATGTAATCTTTAAAGAAGAAGAAGAAAGCAGTCCCGTGGCATTTCCACTGGGCTCCTGCTGGGCCGGGGAGAGTGGCTGGATCACCGTGCGTGGGGCAGCGGCTACCAACCATGGGGCAGCGGCTACCAACCATGGGGCAGCGGCTACCAACCATGGTGCAGGGGCCACCAGAGCCGGACATGGACCCCAGCAACAGGGGACAAGGGGAAAAACAGCAGCTGCTGGCGAGAGAGTCATGGTGGAGACAAAGCTTTAGGTTCATGATTGTAAATATAATTCCAGATCATTTTTTTAACCTAGGTTAAATCACCGTAGATTTCTTTCAGTAGTTGCCTGTTTTATAAAACCTGCAGACTCAGATCCCTAGAGATCTGGCAATGACAGTGAACTGGTTCATCTAGTTCAGTGACAGCCTGACCTCAGGAGGTCCCAACCACTGCGTTTGTTACCCCTGGAGACACAAACAGGGGACCAAAGATGCCATGGAAAGGACAAATTAACCAACTACGTACTGGTGGTACCGGAGGGTGCAGCACACCCTGGAGAGCCCAGCAATGAAACCTGCTGACACCAACTGAACGTGTGAGTGGGACGAGCGTGGGGACACTGGCAAGGAACAGGGCATCGGGCCACCTGGGAAACCACAACGCAGGAAAAAAGCCGGCAGGTGGAATTTTAGTTTTGCCAGGCTGGAGTGTCCCCCCCTAACCAGCACCGAGGGTGATAAAGCTGATGAACAGGCCTCACCGTGAAACATGCAGAAGCAATAACTCTGCCACACGGGTCTTATTTGCATCTTAAATATTTATAATCTTCAGATTTAAGAGATGGAATTCGGCTGCACATCTGTTGTTTTAATCTGAGCGCGTGCCTATTAAAGTAAGCAGATAAGGAACTGCAGCCACGGCGGTGACACCAGGGCTGGGGCTGCCCATCGTGGGCAGATGCTGGGTTTCTCCTCTCTCATTATCTGATTCCTCCTGAACGATTCAGTGACATCTCTGCTTTCTGCAGCATCCAACACGAACATATCCAGGTGGGAGACATTCAAAACCCGCTTGGATATGTTCCTGTGCAACCTGCTCTGGGTGGACCTGCTTTGGTAGGGCAGTTGGACTAGATGATCTCCAGAGGTCCCTTCCAACCCCATAGCATTCGGTGATTCTGTGAAAATGCAGCAATGGACTGATGAGGCCAAAAATATTGGCCTCAAAAAAACCTCAGCTGGACTGGTTATTTATTAGGGAAAAGAACACAACCGAACTTCATACAAGTACCTTGGGAACCAGCAAGATATTTTGATTTCCAGTCACAGGCTGTAGGTGCTTCTCAGACCTCAAAATCTACAGGAATGAAATGGATCCCATAAATACAGCATCAGATACAGGGACAGCACGGCAGCCTTGCCAAATTGTACAAAAAAATACTTGTCTGTGACTTGCTAGAATAATTTTAATGAATGAACAAATAATATTTTACTTGATGTCAAAAAAATGTAATCACCCAGAGTTGGCTGAAAAAAAATAATGTGCAAAGCTTCTATACATTAAGCTGCTCATATAATGCTAATACACTTCCACCATAAAATAAAACAAGCTGCTGTTCCCTCCAGGCCCCAGCTAAGTCTCACTCTTCTGGTCCCTCAGAAAGGGAGATGGGGTTGTCCTTGGGGCCAGAGACCACCCAGATACCAAAAGAAAGTGCAGAAGCAAATATCCTCTCCTCTGAAACCCTGCTATTAACATACTTTGATTGATAGTACCAGAGTTTTAATAACATAAAGTGAATTTTATGTTATTAAATAAAATTTAATTGTCCACAAAAATGTCCATAAATTTGTACAAATTTTGGTAAAGCCACTGCATATATTTTCTTAGAGTTGGTATATGCATAACCTTATTATTAAAAGCCCTAACAGCCTCTCCAGCTGTTAACCACGTACAGCTCTACAGGAAGGCAACGGGAAATTAGATTGCCCAAGAACTACATAATTTCACTCTAGACGTTAACTAAAAGAAACCACCAAACCCAGGGAGGTTTAAATCGGTAAGACAATAAAAGTTCACATTTAGGTGGGATCAAAATCTAAGGCAAAGGCCACAATAAATCCTAATTATTACTCTGCTGTGTTCACTGGTGTTGAGACCTACAAACTGTAATCCCTGTGCTGGTGGAAGTCCCAATCTCACAGTCTTTTCATGAAAAGTTCTTTAAGAACAGGACTGAGCTTTCACTGGGTCCCTGCGATTCACAGCTTCAAAGGGCAGATTTTAATTGTATGTGTGTCAATCATAAACCCATCCAATTGTCATGGAAACACAGAGTCACTCCAATGAAGAGTCAAATGATTAACTTGGCTGCTGGAAGAAAAGTTTTATTGCTGCAATTTGCTGAAACTGTCTGGTTTGCATATATTAAGCTGAATGGAATCACGGTAATGGCCGTGCTGCTGGACACAGTACTCTGCCAAGACTTCAAATGGATTCCATACTTAAATTCTTTGCAGAAAACATGTATTATTCTGATTGTATTTAAGCTGGCAAGATGTTAGAGGGTATACTTCAATTCTGTAAGACTCCCATGTTTTTGTCTGCCCTCCAACATGACTAACTAGGTTTAATTGGGTCAATCAAGAATTTAAGGGGTAAGCAAGGCATATCAGGCTTAATATACTGCTTTGACAAGTAAGTATTGTGGTTCTTATAACAGCACTTAACATGATATCTCTGTATCTTTGACAAGTGATTGTCAAAGCCGTCACAATAGGGAGGTCACAATTGCTTTCCCATATCAGGAAACCCACGGACTCGGCCGCTGCCACCGATGTGCCCTGGGACGGGGAGTTGGGCTGTCCTGACACCAGCCTGGCCCCCTGCTCCCACCAGTGTCCTTCTGTGGCTGGGGAGGAAAGAGAGACCTGCAGACCCACACTCTCCATGTTCTTTAGGTACCAAAACCCCCACCGAGTGCTGAGGAGCTGGGACTAACTCATCTGATGTAAAACACAAAGCCAAGTAATGCAGAAAGCTTAGAGGAAGCCTATAAGTTTCCTTACAGGTCTTCCCAGATCTTCCTACGTTCTTCTTGCTTTTTGTCTAGGTCTTTCTGTTCTTAAATTACTGCCCCGAACTCCAACCATTCTTCTCCTTCTTACACACCTAAGCACATGGGTTACCTCTCCCGTCTTGGTGTCCATGCTTTGTTTGGGTTATCCATTTTTTCATTAATATTGTGAATAAATTCCAGAAGGAGCACACACTGTGTAGAAACTGATGAACACACACTAGTCAGCAACTGCAATTAAAAAAAGCCACCTTCCTTATTGAGACTCATTCACCAGGCAGCAGGTACAAGGAGGTTCCCGCAGTCTGTGCCCGTCAGCTGGATCGCTCCAACCCTACACAAATGGTTTAGCACCTGAGAAAGACCTGTAAAAGCAGTGCTCTGCTATCAAAACTGCTTTTAACAGGCTGCAGTTACTGGCACTTTTCAAAGCAATTCAAAGCACACACGTCAGGAGGATGCTTGGTCCTTAGTATCTCTAATGACAAAATGATGCAAACGTTTAGACTAACTCTGACTGGATACAACAGAGACGCCACAAACACAAAATTCTAGCATTTCCTTTTAAATCTTCATTTCTCAGCTGCACCCAAGCCCACACATGTGAAAGACTAAGGAGAGGAATCCAAAGAATGTGCAGGAACATTTATTCACACGTGTCAAAAGGGTGGCATCCACCCCTTTCCCACGAGGTTAAGGAAAGGAAGGAAGAAAACTATAATAGCGATGAGTGTGTAGAGCAGCAAACAGCATCTCCAGGCTCCAGCTCCGCTGAACTGAAAGCGTGAAAGAAATTAACCCCTTTTAACCTCTTTCTGAAATCTATCAGTCAGCTATGCCAGAAGCAAAAAGACCAAGTAACGTGATCTAACATCTTCCTACATTCCAAACTCACAATTTGGAAAGATAATTAACTCGCTTGATTCCTCGTCCCAGTCCTCCTCACCACCTGCACCGGCTGCTTCAACTCCAAAGTTTCAAATCCGCACGAAAACTCAAAATACTCTCTGATGTCGAAAAACCAAGTATGCTGAATATACAAAAAGCAGAATAAATGTTTATAATTCCATTCGTCAGTAAGAACTTAATAAAATACCACCATTAACATCATAATGTAAATATTTCACATGTATAGATAGTTTTCAACTTGGGACTTCAATGCACTTTCCAGGGGAAGCAAAGTTATCAGCAGTATTTGCTATTGGAGACACACCATCATGTATCCAAGGTAAAGTGCTCAGCAAAACATGGGATTAGAAGTAATTTTTTACGTTCATATCCTTATTTCTGTTCTTCGATCACCATGCTGAGTTCTCAGAACAGGGTACCTCAAAAGGGAACTGAAAAAATTCCATTAAAACTCAAACCTGAAGATAACAGTACATATTTCCACATGCATTTCCCGCGCACACAAACTGGGGTGTTCAAACACGTTTGAAGTCATTTTCAGAGCCTCTGTGAAAATTTAGTAACTCTAGTCCTCGTTATCTGTAGCGTGGATTCCCGCCAGTGCCCAGGGACCCACGCAGTCACCAGCCCGGCCACAGCCACGGGCTCAACGCCCACACTCACCATGAAGATTTTAACTTCTTCAAGTTTAGCCCAGCTATGGCAGATAAACATCGAGCTTAGACACCTTAGTGAGTCTGCTTCAAGTGATAATGGTACTGTGAAATCTTACGTAATTTTAGAAGAGGAACAGATTTCTTCATGCAGTTTCTACGTATCTTTAAATTCAGCTATTTCAATTCAATGTATATATTACTCTTTTTAATTTACACACGAACTCCAATGATTTTTCGTATCGCAGAAATGAAAAAGATCCCACCAGCTCGTTGGCTGTAAAATGAGACAACCTTAATTGGCTGTAAAAGAATGAAACTACAGAAAATGCCCAGGCTAAATCTGGAAAACCAGGAATAGAAGAAGAGGTTGAAGATTTTGTTTGTTGGAACAATGTAAGGCAGCAGCAAACAACGCGACCAAACACTTCATCAGCACGGGGCCAGGCGTGGGCCAGGCTTGGGGGGGTTTGGGTCGGTTTGGGGCGGGGGGACAGCGTGCCTTTGGGTTTCTTTCTCTGAGGTTTAACCTTTTTTTAAGAAAAGTAACGGAGCAGTTTCATTCCTACCTCGAAAACACATGGCAGCAAAACCAAACTCACCATGAGCGAACCTGTAAAGAACAACCTGTTGCACTGCTCTTCACAATTGAGTCAGCCGTGCTATTTCCCCTCTGCTGACAAACCACCGGTAATTTGTGTTATAAAACTATTTTGCAGTAAGTTTTAATAAAAACGACCCTCTGTGTGTGCCCAATGTGCACGTAAGGGTTGGATGGAAGCAGCAGCGATCACAGCTCCATCACCAACGGCGGCTGCTCCGAAGGGCAGACCGGGAACCATCTCTCTCCATTTCGGCCGGGAAACAGTGGAGTAAAATCCAAGCAACCCAAAGCATCAAGCTGTATCTGAAACTGTGGGACTTTTTAAACTCTCAATTAAACAGAAATAATTAAACTAATTTTAGGGGTTAGAGGAATACTTTTTCATGATTTAGCAAAAAATATCCCCAAGTGAATATCTGCTCATTTTATGTTTCCAGTTCATTAAAGAGGATGCAGTTAAATCAAATGAGGTAAACTGGGTACAGCGTTCATCTTCAATCATATCTAATACAATCAGTTACCCAGTCAGAGCCCTGAAAATTCATTCCCCCGCCATAGCTCTACGAAGTTTTTACATCTACTGCAAAATTGCGTAACCTTCCCATTATTCCCTCTCTACGTAAAACTGCTCTTCTGAGTCCAATTGAGAAAGAAATCAGATCATTAAAAAATCCTCTTTACCCAGAAACACATGAACAAAGCTAAAAATGTCATTCTAAGTGCTGTGTTTTCCTTTCAGTTTATTATACCAATTTACCCAGAATCACTCACCATCAGCAGCCCTTGGACTTAAATTTCTCTGCTCTTTATTAATACACGAACAGCCCAGGACAGTGGGTACCAGTGAAGCTTCTCGTTACACGGGGAACTGTTCCCCTTCGCACTTGAAATTTATAAATAACCGTACAGACCGTGTCAAAACTCACTTTGAAGAACAAAGCTACGACAGTTAACACGTTTTATTAAATAATGAGGAAAGAATGGATGCAGAATCGCACCCTGTACTCACACCATGAGTCCCACTGGAGCTGGGGAAACCGGCCACACGAGTGCTGCTGCCCCGAAGCCACGGTTTGGGCGGTGTGAAATTTCATGCTACGACAGCTAAAAATATGGAGACGCTGGAACAAATTCAACATCGGTGCAAGTCTACTGAAGTACAAGATTGGCCTTAAATATTTCAGCTATTCCAGTACTCCGGGCTCCTACTGTCTCACAGCTGGTGCCAAGGGAAAGGACAGACAGAGGGAAACTGATGGTGGTGCTTTCTCGGGGTGACGCTGCACACAGAGGAACGGAGGCTGCTCTCCAGGATAATGAATCCAGATGTTCTGCTACAGCAGAAGCCGCTCTCCTACGGCCCAGATGCTGCAGAGGAAGAGTTCTCTGAACTCCTCACGGTGCTTTGCCATCCCAGCCCTGGCTGTGGAACCTCTCCGTGAGATCTCCTCTGCAAGGGAAGGCCGGGGATGACACAGTCCACGACGGAGTGCAAGTTACGCATTTGGGGGATGCTGCCCAACACTTGGGTACGGAAGGTGTTAGTTTTCTATATCTATCTACTGCATTATACCAGTTTTCTCAGGGAGAGATTGGCAAAGTGACGTGGGATTTATCCCTCCTCCATCCCACCCCCAGGACGCTGACCCCGGGGCTCCCCCTTTTTTCTCCCTGAGCTTCTCCTCAGCACTGTGCCACAGCCCCTGAGAGCCACAGAGCACAGAGATTTCCAAGAGAAACTTGAAGCCCATTTTGCAGCGTACTGCATTTTTAGGAAGCTAAACAGACCTAAGCCATATGGTCCTACATTTTAATGTGATGTAATCTAAAACTACTTTTTATTTCTATTTATTTTTTACAAGCTGAGACAGTCCTAGGCTTTACAGTATTTTGCACTTCAGATGGGTCTTCTAAAGCTGCCTGGTTTGCCTGCAACCAACTTCTGATGATTTGCTCTGGATGTTCTCCAGGACAAGAAAGAAACCAGTGCACTGCAATCCCAGACATCACCTGGGACTTCCGTAAGGCAATAAAAACAACGTTCAGAACGTATCCCTGCACACTTCACCACCGGCAGAACTCTGGATGCCTCTAAATTGAGCTACATGAGCCCCTCTGCTTTGGTAAATACAGAACATGCAAGTCTGTTTAAGCTGACACAGAGAGATTAAGTTTGGATCTCAAGTCCCAGCCTTCATGGTACCTTCAAAATATTTCACAGTTGGCTATAAATCCCTGTCTCTAAGACCCAAATGCAGTCCTGGTCCATGACTGGGCATCAGAGGTGCTACAAAAAAAACCCAAACAACAAAAAACCCCACCATAAATTTCACCTAGCACTTTTGGGGGCATTCAATAACAATTTCAAGTCTTCATACCTATTTTTAAAAGCAAAATGACTGAAGGGAGATTTAAAAAATTCACTTAAAAAAATTCCCATGGTGATTTGTGTGTGCTAAATTACCTGTTGTTTCAATATAGAAGCCCAGCCTTCCCCTAGGTTACGTGTCTCTCTTAGGCAGTGTCCGAGATAAAGTGGGCCAAACAGGCAAATGTTTGGAAACTATGAACTTCTGTTCCATTTTTGCACATCATTTAAAACTTTGCTTGCTGTTTATTCTGTTTCTCTAAAACTGGAATAATTCAGAAATTTAATACAACAGTCCTTACAAAATCTTCTTTGACAGACAGTGCTTTGAAGATACAAAACCCCCAAATACTATTTAGCCACTGGAATTGTCTCGCAGTGACTAAGCTCCTGCTAGAGAAGCAGGCAGCGAAAGCCTAAAGCGGAATTTCACTTGTTTGGCTTGTTTACTAGAGAGATTTAATTGACACCCCAGCAGGTTATTTTGCTGATCTCACTGTCTGTGCTCTGGTTCCGCTCACGGATGAATCGATGATGTTCAAATCTCGTTACCTGCCCCTGTGGCTTCAAAACATCTGACTGCGCAAATTATCATTTCATCCCTTTTCATTTGGGAGGCTAGCTCTACTATGCACAATATTGTCAGAAAGAGATATTATTTCCTCTTTTAGCAATTCAATACACCTTATAATTAAGAATTATTTATTAATATCCCTGTACCTGTCAAGCCATTAACCCCACACAACACAAATGAAATTAGATCCACCAGGAACCCTGTTAAAGCAGAGAAGGATCAAGATTAAAACCTCTGGCAGCCTAATCTAAAACTTTCATGGTGGTCGCTTAACCTTTTGGGGGCAGACTACCATGAGGAACGCCAGCCCCTAAGAGCAAGCAACCTACCCTAGAAACCGGAAAATGCCAAGCCGCCTTCTGGGCTCGTGCCCAAAATCACTGCAGCTCCGGCGTTACCCCACGGCATAGGGCAGCGGGGGCTCGTCCCCTCCCCGTGTCCCCTGCCCTCCCATGGCAGACCCAGAGATATTCCAGGGTGCCGGCTGCCTGCCCTGGGGAGGGAAAACTAGTCCCTCTGCAAGTAATAGCAACATGTTACTGGAGGATTTTTATTATTACTTTTCTATTAAACATTCATGTACGATGAAGTGTTCTTAATGCTGTAGAAAACACACCGAATACCTATAACTCCAAATAACCTGGCGTTTTTGAATAGGTCTGGCACTGGAGTACATACAGGAAAATCACAGATGTTAGTCTTTGTCACCAAAATGTCCATCAGAGGACCAAGAGAGAAGGGGGAAAAAAAACTCAGAATATAAAACCATGTCTTGGTTTTAATATTTTTAGTTAAGATGGGCAGCACTCCCTAGGGTCCATATCCCCACCCTGCTGAAGAAGCAAAGTAAGATTTTCTAGTCTTTAATGCAGCTTCCATTTAGCTCAACTGAAGGACTGTCTCCATAAAATTCACGCTACTCTCTTTCTCTATAAAATTCTGCCACTGACGGGTGGACAGACAAGCACAAGCAGGTTAGGACAGAAGGGACGCTCTTTAATATTAAACAGCAGAGGTTCAATCGATCAGCGCCTTGGAGCGGGTTCCCCTGAGCAGCCCAGTAAATCCGGGCAGAGCTGCTTGGAAACAACCCTCCTTTGAGAAACGGACTGAGAGAGTGTCGGCAGAAATTGTGATTTTTAACCTCATAATTACGGTGGGTTTAGAGTAATTGCCTCAAAATATTTTATGGGACTCTACTTATTGGGACTCTATGCAATTTAATTGTTCTCAGTAGCTTTCACGCTATTTCCACTTCCTTAAGGATTCAGGCAAACAATTTTTCCAAGAGAACGTTTACAGAAACACTGAATAAACATTAAAAATATATTTGGAAAGGCAAGTTTTGAATCATTAACAAATTACATATGATGCATGAATCTTACGGCCCACGTTCCTCCCCAAGTCCAGAGCAGCTTGAATTCTGAATATTAAAAATAGGCTGTTATTATGGAATAGAAATACATAGATGAGAAATTGATGCAGATAGATAAGCGCTACCTGATACAAAAAGTAAATGTCCCGTCCCTGCTAAGAAACACTCAAGGCAAAGAGATCGAACTGCCTTGTGAAATACTGGACTTTGAGACAATAATACGGAGACACCTCCTAGAGGAAAGGAAGGAAGGAAAGTCCTCTGGCAAAGGACAGATGCGTTTGTGTCTCCTCCTGATCACGCTGCTGGATAAAATGCTTTTCGCTGCCAAAAATGGTGCAAGTCCACTCTAATCTGATAATTAAGTCCCAATTCCCAGAAGCGGTACCTTTGCTGAGGTCAGACATGGGCAGAACCACCTGGGGCAGGACCAGCCAGGAAGGAGTGGCCTTGGGGGTTCTAAGATCGCTCTGAAGATTAAAGCGGAGACTTCAGCAAAGAGATCCAAGCAAAGATTTGTAAAGATCTCTACAAGTGGAAGTACAAGGGAAATGGGCAAAATACGAAACACACATTGTAAGTATAACAGGAAAAATTATCTATTTATGGATTGAACTGCTCTGCAATATTTTAAGACTGTTTTTTCTTCCCTCAGGTTGCAGGAACTGTAAAGAGCCATGACTCCTACCTATCACAGCTCCTCAATAGTTCTCACACAAGCTCGAGTGTTCTATAGTCCCTCTTATTTCCCTTCTCCTGCATCCTTTCTGCATTTTCCCAAGGACATTGCCATGTTTGCACATTTCCCCATACGGAATTACAGCGAGTAAAGACAAATGGGAAATGAATCCACTCCTGCAGAGGGACACGATGCTCTGAGATCAGCAGGACAAGAACTGGTTTCCGGCGGATGCAGGAGCACTGTTCACTCGACACACAGCAAGCACCGCCGTTACACAAAGTAATGCATCGTTTGGAGTTTCTGAAGTGTTACTGCTTTTTCCAACCAGCACAATTCTTGTTCTGTGTCCCTTTTTTCCTCCCTTTGCTTTCCACTGAGCACCAGAACTAACTCAGTAACACTTTGGTTAGAGGAGGTGTCTTGTTCCAGCCTGTTCTCAGGTTCTGTACCACCCATCCGTTTCCCCAAGTCCCTGGAAGATCACAATCTTTTCCCCAGCTTATTTTCTCCAAGGAAAAACGAAAATGACAACATGTTTCTTTTCTCATCTGTTCCCCATTGGCACAGAGCTCTACAGCTGAAACGCTCATCAGAGCCAAAAGCTTGGGCATGACTGAACTTGAAACAAGCTAAACATCAATTGTTGTGATTTATGGCCCCAGAAGACCAAGTCAATCACAAAAGACTCAAGTAAAATTAATTTGCCAGTCAGAGCTGTCTATAAGACAAGCCTACCCTGAAAAATAGAAAGAAACCATTATTAAGCAGATCGTGTAATTGCTTGCGTTGGACAAAACGGCTTAAAATTCCATCTTCACGGTGGTCATACACACAGAACATCCCTTGCTCCATCCAGGCACTAGCTCTGGGATTTTCCCCCCTGTGCCACGCCACTGAGCAGTGCCAACTTAGACAAACACTGAACATAGAGTGTTACACTGAATATACAGCATGTGAAGCTGTACCAGATCCACGGTAACTCTGAAACTGGCTGTCCCTGGCATCTGTTTGGGAGGCAGAGCATAAGGCAGGTTCATCACTTCAAACCTCGCTTATAAATAGACGCTGCAGATGCATTTCAGAGCAGATCCTGTAGACTCCTTATTTTCCACGTGAGAACTTTGCATCTTTTAGGTAATGCACAGACATAAATACAGAACACGAACATAACAGCTTAAGAGATGCAATCTGTGTATTTTAAGCTACAGGAGAATTTGCGGTTTTACGCCAGCACCAAAGGGTTGTTAGACTCAGCTGCAGGTTAACACACGGTGCCCGATCTTCATTTCTGTGATATGCTGGGTGCTCAGCTGGCGTGGCATGGAGCTCCAAAGGTAAGCTGTTGAGAAGGAGAACCCCCTGGCAGACGACTGGCAACCCTCCCGCTAGCAGAACCTCGGGAAGGGCTGTCTCTCATTCTGGGATCCAGCTTCCAGCCACTCACACAGGTCCCTACATGACAAACAGCACATTCACTTCCCGAAACCAAATTGTCTCATAAATTCCAGCCATTCAATACTGTAATTGTATTTCTGTGGCTCAGACCGTGGCAGCAGGGAACGAAGCAAGCAGGAAGAGAAGGCTAATTGTAAAAGGTAAAGTTCTCTTTTATACTGAAATCTTTTTGTTACGAATAACCGGCCCAGAAAGGAAAACAACCATTGATGAGTCAGTGATTGAGCAAAAGCGTAATCATTCGCTGAGGTCATTTAGTTTGTCAGTACTAAAAGATTTGAAAGCTTCTAATTTAGTTCTTCACAAAAGCAGCTCCCTGCTGTTGACAACTTGACAATGAATTTTCAGCATTTAACTTCAAATCAAAATCAGTACTGTAGCTGAATGCTTCTTCCTCAGGCACTAAGTCAAACAGAGAGCTCAAATCCTGGACAGAAAGCATCACTGGCTATTTACAGCTTCGGCAATTTCTTTGTACAGACAATAAATCAGCGTACAGACCTCAGCCAGCTACTGAAGTCTGATTACAGAAGTATCTGAAGTATTAGCTAAAGCACTCAGTGGAGTTCTGCTCTAAACAACAGCTACATTGATCTAAATCAAGTATCCAATCGATAGATATTACTTTAGGTGTCTTTTGCTTCTGTTTTAGTAGTAGCAATGAGAACAGTGGTCACAAATATATTTAAAAAGACAAAAAATACAGCTAAGTTTCTGCAATGACACAGAGCGCGATCAATCTGCTTACACCTGACACCTGAGAAGTTCATGGTGTCCATAAAATATATTACTACCTGTATGTGGGAGAAACATCTGTATTCTTGGCTCCTTACTCTGCTATAAAACAGGAGAGTGGAATCACTCCCCTGAGATTCATAAACAGATTTTGATTTCATCCAGGAAAATCTCCATCTTTCTCTTTGCAACAGAGTTCTCCACCCCAACTCGTTCTTCAACGTAAGGGCATGATTCACGGCTCTGTGGATAGAGCAGTACCTTTACATCACCAGACACACAAAAAGCCCCAAACCCACAGCCAGGAGGAGTTTCTGAGAGCTTATAAAACAAAAGAAATTAAGATACACTTGTTTAATACAAATGTATCTTATCCTCCCTTCTTACGGGTTCCATAGAAGATATTTTATTTCCCTCCATATATTCTATGCTTATGTGTAACGCCAGTTCCATAAGCCCTGACTCAAAGAGAGTAACTTCTATTAGCCAAAGACATCAGCCCTGCCTATGGTCTGGGAGATTTGCCAAAGGAAAACAAGCTCCACAGTAAAGGTCACTCGGAATAAGAGACGTTCCTGACACTGTGCTGAGCCCAGAGACCAAGGCACCCCCTTTGGTCGGCAGGATGCAGGAAGGGGATGAGAAAGCATCAGGTCCAGGCTCTTCTACTCCCGCTTTTCTAAGTACATTCAGGGAATCATCCATTTTGACCTGCTTTGTTTTTGTTTTTGATGTCACGCGCTACAAACCCCAGCATTATGCTTACCAGGACAAATCTATTGTCCTGTGCTGGAAATCCTCTCTAACGGCGTGGGGGATGCGAGCAGCAAGGGCAGTAAGTCACTCGGCTGCTGTTATCATCAATCAAGCATGAAGGCACTGCTATTCTGCAGCCCGAATTCTTTATCTGACCGATTAGTCATAGAGGCCGACTGTATTACAGTATTGCTTCCCAGCTCCCGGTACGGAACCCCTCCATTTGGAGTCCTAAAAACCCAGCTGATGAGCTCAGTGTTGCGTGAAACGTGCTTTGGGGAGGAAGGAGAGGGAGCAAGGCCAACGAGGAGAGAGGGAGAGACACAGCCCCCTCACCCCCTGATCTTCCTGCACTAGGGAAGCGAGGGAAAGCTGGCGAATCAATTCAAAAGCAAATCAAGCAACAAGAGACCACCAAGACAAACCCCAGAAAGCTATTTTAAGGTTCAGAGTGAATTAAATATGCAAAGAAACGAACCATAGCAAGAAAACAATCTTACTGGCGGAATTAGCATTTCTTTCCCTGTTTGTTAGACAACTGAGAAAGGCCTTTCAGAAGAAGAGTATCAGTGACACAACCAGGTTGGATTTGTTTTTTGCTGCGCTCAGGGAGGTTTTCTATTTCAATAGCCCTCCTAAGGAAAAGGAACAGACCCCTGAAAAAACATTCCCCTGTTATTTTCTCTATCTCGCTCTGTGCTGTTCTCCACAGAGACCTGGTGTCAAAGGTGGCCTCTTTTGACTTCAGAGAAAAGTTACTACTCAGCTGTTTCTCCCACCCAAGAAATAGAACAACACCTTGCTCAAGAATCCCATTTCTGGACTGCGACCTATTCCACTCTTCCCATATACCCCTACACAGGCACACACGTCTGCTTGCCTGTAAAGCATCAATTCAGGGACTTGACAAGAAACGATCGTATTTTAGCCCAGAATCACCCTTCTTTCTGCTTCCTTGACCTACACAAAGCTATTCTATATGCTATTCTATATGCTCACGCACTTCCTACCGCATTTTTCTTTTTCCGCTGAAAGTCACACTTTGTTACAAAAACCTTAGAACATAACGAAGTCCGAGCATGTCACTGCCAATAACTCAATCTAAGAGGATGGGCATTTACCATCGCGATGTCGGCACGGTACAGCAGACAGGCACTAAAATAAGATGCTTTACCCATAAACGTCTACCTTTGGATAAACGTCTCTCATCTCACACCTTTGCCAAGCCAAATTTTTTGATTTAGAATGACATCCATCTTGCCTTCAAAGCAGAGCTACCAAACCAGAGATGTCTTTGTGTTTCCCTTTTTCCCAGCACCTGGAACCACTGCCATTTCCAAGCTTTCGTGGACTCTGGAAGTCCTCGTCGCTCCTCCAGGAACAGTCATACCCAAAGTGACTCTCAAAGAGCTTTTCCCTCCAGCGCATCATATAAAGCACCAGATATTATACACTACACCGAGTGTCTCTTCTGCTGTTTAAAATATTCCATTCTCACCATACCTGCTGGTTTCAATATTCAGAAGTTAAAGCGCTGCTGAGCGGGCGCCCGGTGGGATTTCCGAGCAGAATGTAAAGAGGAATTACTCAGAAGCAGCCGCCTGCAGTGATGGAGTCCCGCAGTCAGGACATGCTCCGGCTGCAGAGCCCTCTCCCACCAAACGCTGGGGAGACAAGAAACAGGAAAAGACACAGACGGACCTGCCCTTCCACCCTGCTCAGATAAACCTGCAAAATCCACCTTCACGGGATTGACTCGCTATGCGCCAGATAAATAAAAACAAATCCAAGTACAGTCGCTGTCAATATGCAAGACAAATAAACCCCCGTGCTCTGTATGCGGGTGTTCTGCAGAAGATTGCTCTGCTGGCTTCTGGCACACATCCATACAAAGACAACTGCGAAACAGAAACAGGAATATTTTGTACTTTATATTCTTTATAACAGGAGCTGACTTTTTTCAGTTTAATATGCATCCACAGAGACCTGATCACAACCGTCATCGCAGCTCGATTTTTCTCTAGTGAGTTCCTTGGGAAAGGACTGACTGAATTTTCCTCATTTCTCCTGTGCCAGGCTCGGGCTGGTCCCAGTCCCCACCGAGGCCCCCGGGCACCGTCCCAGCGCAGGCACCAGAGGAGCTCAATGCAAAATTCCTCACTTGTAGTAGGCGGCGTGAGAGACAGGAGGAAAAGCACTGCAACCGTGGTAAACATGACTTGATTGTACTTTTAAAATAAAGCAGCTTACTCCTGCTTTTTACTGCTTACTCCTCCATTCTCTCTCCTGCTTCTGTTACTACCTCTACCTGGGGATATGGCTTACATTTATTATTTGTTCCAAAAGGTGCTTAGCTTGCCCTAGGAATAGCATAAAATAAGAACTATGTACAGTGGGACAGAGGGTTAAAATGACCCTTTTTCATTCCTTTTTTTTTTTTTTTCTTACTTTTGCTTCATTGCTGAATAAAAAGGCTGAAATATTTATATAATGCCAGGATAAGTGTCAGACGTAACACAAAAAAGTTCCACTAGAGCTCTCTGCAGCTTAAATCCCTGTTAAATTTATTCATATTTGATTCCACCCTCAGAAAGCCAGTCCTCTTCTGTCTTTTATTGTTTATATTAGATATAGTGAGTCATGGAAATAAAGTGACACGAAACCACATTTACACTAAAGAAATCATCCCACATCTTTTCAGACTCTTCCCTGCTATTTCCGTAGCGTGCCTCCCATTGAGGCTGCGAGATTGATTACCCAGGCAAGGGCTGAGCGCTTACTCTTGACTCCCGTTATTTAGCTGCTCACATTCTCATCTTGGCACGGCAATTTAGAGGAAACAGATGCATTATCCATCAGTTACAGAATCGGAATGAGTATATACAGGACTATCTATCTGACCTGCGCCTATAAACAACAGTGACAGCAAGGCTAAGTGAAGATAATCATCTAAAAGTGCCATTAGCTTCCTTTTCTGTGTTTGCGTAAGTTATGAATACCCTAGAGGAGATGGCTGTCTCTGCATGTAAGAGGTCAAGGGCAATCAAACGCCCAACTTAAGCACATCAGGTTCTACGAAAACAGAGCAGAACATCTCCCGAAAACCAAAACGGGGGTGTTTAAGGTATCAGGTTGGCCACAGACATCCTATAAGCAGGAATGCATCCTGCTTTGCAGTTTTGTGCTCACTACTTTTTCCAGTCAAACCCGACTTCCAATCTAGTCTCCCGGCTGTGGCAAAAGAGAGAGGTGATTTTTGGTGACTGAATGAAAGAACTGGGTGGCTGCACAGCTGATGGAGAAAATTATCTTTGGCAGGTAAGATCCTTCTATAACAACATTTGGCCTACTCAACATTCATAATACTTTTTAGCTATCACACCATGAAAAATTCTGAATTGTTTCCGCATACCAGTTTGCAATGGTTTTATTTGCTATTTATCTTTGTGTGTGTGATCTGAAATTTCCCACTGGAAGTTCTGTCCCGCAAAGCCCCAACCCCTGCCCAGTCCATCTGCAGGTAGGAATCTCCGCTTACCCCCACCATAACCATCACACCAACCGCTCCCGCTGCGTTTCACAACCAAACATCCTCAAGTTGGCACCGTACGTTCACCACGGAGAGTGTGAGCGCTCGGTACTGGACAGTGGGTTTACTCTCACTGTTTAGCTCAAGCTACGAGGGTTACAGCCTACGGTTGATGACTGAGTCAAACCTAGCAAAGCTCCAAACTACTCACATATGCCCAGCCTTACAAGGATGTCATAAAAGGTTTAAAAACACTGGTCTGAGCAAGGGCTGGACCAGATGACCTCCAAAAGTCCCTTCCAACATAAATAATTCAGTGATTCTAAGACAAAACGCACCCTGGTTTCCAAAGCCTTCAGAAAGAGCCCACAGGTTTAGGCTCTATTCCTCTGAATTTTCAGGAGGTCAAATGCTGAGAGAAACCGGGCATTAGCAATTCCTTTGAAGCCAATGGAAATTCCTGCCCCTCATCCCTTCGGTGGGTTTTGGCTCAGAGATCTCAGTGTGACTGCTAGCAGGGAGGCAGATGTTGGTGTAAAAATTTGGGTGTCACTTGTTTTACTCTGTCCCTCCCACCCTGGCATCCCTTTACATGCAGTCTCACAGAATCATCATGCTTGGAAAGGACCTCGGAGACCACCGAGTCCAACCATACACACACAAAAGACCCCCCCAGTCTCGGCCACTGGAGCATGCCCTGAAGTCTCCACCACCAAACCAGACACGCTTTTTCTCCCTGTTCATCTGCCCCACAAACAGCACTGCCTTTTCCTGCTCAACACCACATCCCAGCCCAGGAACAGGAGAAGCACTCGTAAAGGCCGCCTGGCTCCCCTCGACAGCTCTCCCCATCCTGTCCACCCACCTGCGTGGCAAAGAGCTGGTGCACCCCACTAATTACAGCTTTATCCGGAGGCTGCGAGCATTCGTACTCAGAACTAGCACAAATACTGAGCTCTTTAAACGTAAAAGACAGAAAGAGCTCCCCCTGCTTTTCAATGGCGTGAAGCTTTATTTTAAAGCCAGATATGTAAAGGCAACATGAGCTAACAAGCAGTTTCAGCACCGTTAATTCCATGCCCAGGCTGCACAAAGTCCGAGCTGATCATTCCAAATTAACTTACCCCCTGCAGCAGCAGCCTAGGACAGTGAATATAACACATCAAGCAGGAGGAGTCCTTCCTCATACCTTTTAACTCATCTGCCAATAAGTAATTAACTTAAATGAAATCCGTTTGCAAGTCTCAAAGCACAGTATGTATTTCCAAAGTATTTTTGCAATTACAGTGCCCAAATAACACATTCTAGCTCAATTTTCACCGCCACCCGTCTGTCAGACGTCTGTGGCAGTTCCATCCAGAGCCAACGCTGCCCCAAGGGGCACTGGCGGGATGGAGATCAAGCCCAGCAGAGGGATGGGAGACATCTATTCAGAATAATTCCAGCATTAATAGAGGCAACGAAGGATCCTCTCTCTCTCTCTAGACTCGCCAGGATCTACATCACCGAGACAAAGAGGATGTTGCCGGCTTCTCAGATAAATTGCTCCCCTGGAGGACGCTGCTGCCCCGGGAGCCCCAGGGGAGAGTGGGGGCAATCTCTGCCCCTCACTGAGGGACTGTCCATCTGCCCCGGACAGGACTTTCTGCAGCACGTGTGAGCAAGTTCCAGCTTTAGGAGCAGCTGGGAATTGTTAACAGGTCCCTGCTCATCTCTTTGAAACGTTTTGTTCTTTATTTGTTACCAAACACCGAAGAGAACAACTTCCTTCATTCATTACTTATAATTGTTCCATCTGTTGTGACACAAGAAATAAAATTTAAAAAATAAGTTGGAAAGTTCCATTCTGCTGCTGCAGGTATTCCAGGCTCAAAAAAATAGTGGAGCTTCTTGCAGCTAAATTCCTCTGAATCGCAGGAGAAGGGTGGACTTTGCATCAGATGATGCGAGTTTTTATCACTGGCACCGTTACCGATTGCCTTTATGGCTTCATTTTTATTCCTGCACCTTCGTTCTCTTATTTATAAAATGAGAACACCACCCTTAGAGGTCTAGCTCAATGGTGTAAAAGTCATTAGAAAACAAATTTATTTTGATTTCTATTGCAGGTAATTATTTTTTTAAATCTGGTCCTTTCCACTTTCCTGAAGGAATTCCGAGTGCAGAAGCCAAAGAGCCGTGAATGGAGCTGACGTTCCGTGGATGCACCAGCCCCAGACAGAATTCGCTCCCGAGGGTACCACAAAATCAGAGTCTTCTGGCTGTGCTGTGAAATGGTGATGTTCTAACATCACGTTTGATTTACTTATTTAATAATAACGCAATCAATGGACAAACAAAATCTGGCTGTTGGTGGTGTTTCCAGGAAGGGAAGCACAGGAAGTAATTGCCAATGATCTCATTAGTCACATTGTTACGGTCCTTCAGGTACAGCCCTAAACAAGCTCCAGGGAAAATAAATAACCATTTTTTGGTCATTATGAGTGGGGGAAAATCCTGTACACCTCAAGCAAGCTCTGGAACAAGTTTTCAAACTCCAGTTTTTGAATCAATAAAGATAATGCAAAAAAAAAACCCCAAATAGTAAACCAAAGTATGGATCTGGAAAAAATGTCAAGTGCTTTCTTTATATTTTCAGTGCATAATTAATGCTATGCAGAACTTCCTCCGCAGCTGGGATACACTGTGACATCTCTGAAGGGGTAATCATGGGAATTGAGGTTTTTATTAAGTCTGTTTAAGAAGTATTGTAATGAAACAAGAAAATTTAAAGGTTGAAGGATCTGAACGTGAATTAAACATTACCCTTAACTCTGATGGAAAACAAAAGTGCTTGTTCTTGCTGCTGATCTCACCCAGTACTGCATGAAAGGTGAAGGCTGAACACAGATCGCTCTTGTTTTTATTTGGCTGTACGTCTTGATGCAATGGATATACCTACCCACACGTACAATATTGTTTATTAAGCTCCCGTATCAATTCATCCCACTCTCATGGGGATGGTTTATACTGCAGTGACAGAGGAAACTGTTCTGACACCCCCTCACTGCAGAATGTCCCCTGAACGCTCCACTATTTCACAACCTTCAATCACCCCCCTGCTGACTTCACACTTTCAGATAAGCAATTCTTTAATCCTCCCAAACACAATCACTTCCATTTCCACTTGTCTGTTGCAGATCTACACAAACGGGGAATCAGAGCTTGTGACCTCCTGACCAGCACATAATGCAACACAGTCCTTCATTAGGATTTGTGTTACACCACAATATAAATACAATTACCAGCGCTAACAATGTTAGTTATCCCACAGCATGTGTGCTTGAGTGTACCTTAGCTACAGAATCTTTTTGTCTGATTTATTCTTTTCCAGTTATACAATTTCCTACTAAAATCAGATTTTCTTTCAGACATGAATAATGTTCTGGGGTAGTTGGGCTCAACTCAGAGGCACCTCAAGCTTCAGATGCTCCTGGACAGGTGAAATAGCAGTACATCAAATGGAGCTGAAATCCCTTTCTAAACTACGCCAGAGGAAACCGAAGACGCCCAAGAGAGACCTCATGAGATCTGAACGGTCAGCAGACCGTGCTGGAACCCTTACAACCAGTGCAGAACCCTGAAACTCATGAAGGAGGAAAGGCAATGACACCTACGGAGTCTGCAAATGACAATAGGAGGAAGCAGCCAATTAGCGCATTGCTACAGTCATCTAAATTACAGCTAAGCCCACTGAGGCTCTAAAGGATGCTCTATCATAAGTCACTAACGAGTTATGGGGATAGGAAGAAGACAGCCTGGTAAAAATCCCGAGAGGCAACAGCCAGAACGTACCGAGATGACAGGAAAAACACAAGGCAAATCACACGCACATCTTGCCTCAATACTCTGCTTACAGCAGAAGAGCCTCCCTTTGCCCTTCCTTTCTCTCTCCTTGACACATCTAAATGTCCTACAGCTCTGTAGCTCCTTGGAGCCCCGTATCACACGGCTCCTCCACCATCCCCATGGCAGAGGGTATTCCCTCCAGACATCCATCAAACCCATGCCTGCGGGGAAACACTTCTGAGGGACCGGCAGCACTTTCCAGCTTTTCTCGGAGCTAGCAACTGGCTCTGCAGCAGGAAAATATTCTTTTGATTAAGAGAAAAACCCTGGTACTGAGCTGACCAGGTTTTGATTTGTTCCTCTGGTGTATCATTACGGCTGGAGATAGGCAACTATTTCAAAGAGGCACAGAAACAATTATGCGCTTGGTATGTGGGTCCCAGCAGCATCTATCGCTATAATTTTCTTTGTCACACATCAGCTTTTGCTGTAACAAGACCTTGAGTTAGAGGAAGGGAAAAAAAAAATAAAATAAAAAAAAAATCAGTAAGGGTCACTGAAACTGTGCTACGGCCAGATGAAGTACCAGATTTCACCGGCAGCAGTGTCACACCAATTAAATGATAAAACACTACCTATTAAACCCAATCTGCAGTCAACACAATGGTCGCTGTTCTGCTTATGCCTAATTCTATGAAAACGCTCATTTTCATGTGTGAGCTTCAGAATATACATATTTTATCTGAAACACAGTGACGGTGGCTGTGCACACTCTGCAATCAGCAGCAGAGAATCACTCGGGACTTGAAGAGAGAGAACTACGGTCTGAAGTGGAAAACAAAGACCACAGATTTGTAGGGATTAGTTTACTCTTGGCTAAGGCCCCTTCATTTTCTAGTAGATCCACTGGAACTTCCCCCGAGTTCCAGATCTTCAATCCAAAAAAATACCACCTACAACTCCCCAGAGGATGATCCCTTCAAAATATTATGTACTTGCTGCCCAGTCACGGGATGCAGCCAGCCTCTTCATGCGAGCACTAACACCTGCGATTGCCACATGCACAAACCTCTCTCATCCATCAGAGCGTAAAACCGAGGCACCAGGACAACGGGAAGAATTTTGATGACATTTCTGGGGTACATTCAGTGACAATGATAGCACTGCTGTAATATTGCAATGATCCGCAAGTAGGATCTAGCGCTCCTGATGGGAAAGGCTGACAATTGTTGTGTGTGTGGTACTGGGAAGAATCACAGGAGGAGTCAACTGCAAGTAGATTCCAGCAACAATAAAGCATGGACCTGTATTTCATTCCATTTTTAAAAAGATATTGGCAGGAAATTCTGATTAAAAGCTCCAAATTTTACCTTCTTGCAAATATTTTCTTCTCATAAACCCCATGTCTACATGTACCACTGAGAAATTAATGAGAAGCAATTCCAAAGAACATGGATACATACGAAGCCCCTGCGTTCCCTCTGCACTTCCGTTGCCGCTGTTTTCCAGAGGGCAGTCTCTGCCCACGCTTGGACCACCTGGAAGCTGCAGAGCCATGGCTACGGATCCACGCGGAAGCCCGGGCTCAGCTGCACCCAGGCAGCTCCGCTCCAAGTCTGGGTGCCACGCTGAACACGTCTGCAAAGGTCCCAGTCAGAAACCAGTGCCACCCAGCTGGCTTTGTCTTAAAAGCAACATCCAGGCTTGCCTTGGGAAGCCCGTGCAGCAAGCAGGGTGCTAGTGATGTTATAGATTATCACCGTGCACAAAACAAGCTACAAATAAAAGCCATGCTAATTTTGAGTCCCATGTGTGTTTCAGCAGAACATCAGGGTACCACTAATTTCAAGCTCTACTGGAAATGCAGGAACATCACCAGCCTTTCTGAGACGCAGAAGAAAGCAGAGCCTTGGGCCTCCAAAGAGGTTCTGAACAGGCACGTTTCAAAGAACTCTAAGAGGTGTCAACATGTGGAGAATCCTTCTCAAAAATTATGTCCAAAATGGTACGGAGGAAAAGTTTGAGAGTTAAAAATAACAGGAAGTGAGATAACTTAGGTGAATGATAACGTTCGTACACTTACAAGATATTTTCCTTCCAGAGGACCCAAATATAAACTACTTGTGATCTACTAAACGCTAGCGTGTAGGCACCGTCTTCTTGAAGGTAAATCCAAACACTTAGAGGTCCCGCTCTCCAGGGACCAGTAACCCCCTGGCCCTGGGCAAATACAGCCTGGCTGAGAGGGAAGGGCTTTCATCACCGAGGGATTTTCCCAAAGTAGAGGGTTTTTCTCCACACCTGTGAGCGGATTGATTACGCTAAAAACGTGACACCAGTTTGGTAATTATGAACCTGTCCTTAAGTCAATCTCTAACGGAGTTTGCAGTCTCAGCCTCCAGTACTTTTATTCTCTTACAATCTCTTCAGTACAGTTTCCTCCTGTTCTTGGAATACCAAGTATTATCCAACAGCATCGCAATGTCTGTATCTAGATCATTCTCTGAAAGTTACGAGCTCCGGAATAAATTATTCTGTAACAGAATTAGCTACTGCAGCCTAAAGAGGACACTAATCTTAACTGAATAAAACCTGTGTAAAGAATAAATTTGCGCTGTCCCAAGTGGCTCGGAAGCTCTGCATCCCAGACACAGGTTCAGCAAGTGGCTTCTACATCCCCCACTGCTGCCCAGGAATTTCTCAGGTGTTCACAATGTACAACAGTAATAAAGCACTCAAGGGTACAAATACCCAGGTTCTGCAATTTACTAAAAAACCCAATACAGAGCTGTCAATTAACACTAGACTCCTAATTGACATCATTGGCTTGCAAAATCTCACTGGATATCTACCTGTATCCTTCAATCCCTAGATAACCTTGCAAATCCAGCTCATCCTCTCATATCCTGCCTTTCCAGGGATGGTGCTGCTTTACAGAGAATTTTCCCTCCACCCCACATTACTGCTGCTGACAAAAAGACATTGATATCTAATAGCCATGACCTGCCCTCACTGTAACAGGTTTCTACTAAAGCTTTTGCTTCCGCAGATGAACTTACCACTGTCTGTGCTCCCCGCTGCCCGACAGCGTGTGGCCTTTCAGCCACTGACCCTGTCAAAAGGACCATACAGAACTTTGACCTCTACCGGACTTCAGATAAAAAAAGATAAAGCCTAACACCCCCCACACCCCTCCCATGACAAATGCAATCCCACATTTTCGGTAATGCTGCCTGATACGAGTAAAGGCCGTACAACAACTGGCCCACAGCTGGAGGGCACGCGGAAGGCAGCAAGTGCTGCAGGGAGGTCCATGGACGGGCAGCAGCCTTTGCAAATTCGAGGACAAGCTAAATGTTGCTTAAAAGGGGTCTTTACAGATGTTAAAAACCTGTACCTAATATCTGCAATATACTGTTAATAGTTCTTTTACCAGTGCATCTGGTTTAGCTGTAGTACACCAGGAAGAGCAGAGTGTTTCCAAGAACGGAGTCTCAGCATCTGCTTCCCAGAACCATCGAGAGGTTCCGCAGCAGCCCCGGAGAGCGGGCACTCGGGCACAGGCGGGACAGGAGGGACACAACAGCTTTCTGACCCCAATACTAGTTTGGGAAACCCGCACATTCATTTTTTCATTTGCTGTCTCTACATATTTACATAAAGAAGGCACATACATGTTTCCATGTACCTGTTAGAATTAAATAAAGAAATTCAAGAAAATAAAAATAAAAATCTTCAGGTGGAATCGCCAGCAGAGCGTCACCGGCCTCACAGCAGCCTTACTTAGCAATTACATTTAGAAATTGATGAAAAAACCCTCACCGGAGCCACAAGCTCAGTAGCTATAGCAACGTGCTCAGCTTCTCAGAAGAATCAAATAAGATAACCTGCCCTAAAATAGATGCAAAGTAGCTGTCACTGCACATGTGTAGCCTCCGAGACAGAACACAACCATAAAAATGAAATTCTTTCGAATGCACAATGCTCCCTTTTACAGAAGTCAAAAAGCTACCCAACAGGCAGTGGGTGAGAATTGAGTTTAATTCCTTTGCCCTTAGTGTTTTAAAAGCTCAATCGTTTATCTCAAAGCTTAATTGTGCCTTTTAACAAATTAGACTTCACTGGAAATCATTATCTGTTTTCCCCCTTCTTGTTACAATTCAAAGGCAGCATCTGTTAAAGAGCAAAAATGAACCATTTTCCCCTCATTACACAAAGAGTAAAAAGTCATCCCA
Source organism: Numenius arquata (assembly GCF_964106895.1). Lineage (NCBI taxonomy): Eukaryota > Metazoa > Chordata > Aves > Charadriiformes > Scolopacidae > Numenius > Numenius arquata. The sequence continues at coordinate 1,377,287 of NC_133591.1, forward strand.
AGTTCACATGACTTCAGAAGGTAATTTCTGTTCATCAGAACAATTTGGTGTGTGTTCATCCCTTCGCATCCAGTTTCACAGGCTAATTTCCTCAAATACTTAGAATTAATTTGGTTTGCAACCATTAACTATGATCACGTTACAGAAACTGAGTGTTTAAGTTAGAATTCCACGTCAGTACTGCTAAAAATACCCTCTGGGCTGTAGGTGTGTGATACTGGGTGATCCCATATCCCTCATAAAGCATCACACCAAGAAAACCAAACCCCAGCAGCTCCTGGAGCCCCATTGATGGGCTCCACGCTCTGGGGGCCAGAAGCCTCTTGCTCCAGCCTTCCCCTTCCCAAGGGGTGCGCAGAGCAGCAGCTGGAGCTGCACAGGAACGTGACCAACAGCAGCTGAACCCTAATTAGATGGTGACAACTGGCCCAGGCTGCCCCACCGGGCCCCCCCTCTGGCTCCATCAACCACGCTGCTCACAATGTGCGGGGCGACTGCTTCAGAATTAAGTACAACGCACAGGGTACCGGTACATCAGCAGGAACCGCCTCTGGAGCACAGCTCTTCTCCATGAACCAGAAGCAAAGCTCTCCTGCCCCCTCTCTGCTGCCCCCCATCATCAGGGTTCTCCACGGAGCCCGCTCCTGGCGTCCTTGCCCCAGCAGCTCTCCAGAATGATTCCACTCCCCTCTGCTCTTCCTTTTTTTTTTTAAACCTCCCTGTGCTACAATTAAGGCTGCAAAAAAGCGATGGCGCAGACGTTAATTCTGCACTGCGAAGGACCGAGTCAACTCAATCAACAGTAACGTACTAACACCGCAAGCCAGGGTTTAATTCGTGGCCTTATTCCCAGAAGAACAAGGAGGTATAAACAAGTCAACTAGCAACAAAAATGTCAGCGCTAACTCGGAATTTGAACTTAACAAAAAACCTCACACAACAGCAAAACAAGAGATTTTAGGACAACTAAAATAAACAGAAGCATTCTATTTTTTAAACAAACAGTTTTTTAAATGTAAACAGTGGCTTCTTTTGACGGGCTCTTCCCTTATTCTGATTCTGTTCCTAGATGAGCGAATACAGATTCTGCAGACGTAGCTTTCTCCCGAACTATAAGTATGATAATCCTTATCTACATCTGCCTTTGTAAAAGTTTATAGATCCTTTGAGTATAATTTAAGAAGAAAAAGAATTAATAAAAGCGAGCACAGGCTGCACAGAACACTCTCCCCATTATGTTGGGATTACAGCCGTGGAACCAGCAGAAGCCTGGTCTCAGCAGACAAGCAGTCCCAACCCGTGCAGAATTCCAGAGGAACCGAGCAGGTTTGGATTCAATGCTGAATAACTCTGACAGCAAGGGTTCAGGAAACCCACTGCTGATAACGGAGCGTTATCTCCTGAGGAGGTGTTATTGCTGTAATCTGTCTGCCAGCACCAGCCACCAGCACCGTCTCAGTTTGACAGAAATCCAACGCTCTCAGAAAAACCCCTTTTCCTGCTCGGCTCGGTTCCGTCTTTAACAGAGTAGGAGATTGAAACTCCCAGGGGTCGCGTGGCCCATGATTTGCCGAACAGCAGCAGGGGCTCCTGCAGATCTAACATCGCCGTCGGCAGCAGTGGCTGGTTATTTGCTGTCCATAGACTGTTGCTGTCAGCCCAGGGGAGAACAGCCCGTGCGCTCTGACAAAGCACCGGGCAACGGGAAAGAAGATGAAGCACGTATCTAGGAGCAGTGGACATAGTTAGTATTTCCAGACGTCAAGAACTCCACAAATACAGGTGGCAAAATCCTTTTTAAGAAAAAGGCTTACCACGATTTTAATTAGGTATTTGTTGGAAATGAATAATGCTGATAACTGCAGTATTTGAGCATTTTCATGCAACAGTCAGCAAAACCTGTCCTATTTTCATAAAGCACAAAGAAATGAGAGTCAATTTTACTATCAAGATTCATATACACTTTCCGCAATATGAAACAGTAATATTGGGATCAAAAGATAAGAAGGTGGGATACGATTAAAATTTTCTATATATACTATTTTTTTCAGTAGCTGGAGGTGGTAGACGTTAACCAAGACTCACGTGAGTAGACTCCTCTGACTCCTCGGCTGCTGCAGAAAACCCTGCGACCAAATCTGCCTTTGGATAACGTCAAACATCAGCACTGTGTTTGAAAGTTCTGACCATAGGTCAAATACAACAGATTTTATTTCTCCAGCACTTAGCGATGGCATGAAATAACTTCATTTCCCACTCAGATTCCAAACAGTATCTTTGGCAATTTTTGAAGCTCCTTCTCTTTAGAAGAAGCACGAGGATTCAGCGACCTGTGCTTTGGGAAAACTGGGGCTGGGTTTTCCTGTTAAAGACATGAGTCATTTGAAAGCATTTACAAGTTTTCTTTCCACTTCAGTTTTTCTAGAGGGATGAGAAAAGGGGATTTTTAAGACACAGCAATGCCTCCATAATACCAAATGGTCTCAGCATCTTGAACTGCAGTGATCTTTCAGCTGAACGAAGGATGCGCAGCTACAAAGTTTTAAAGGTCTTCAAAGGCCTTTGTGCCCAGAATTCCTATGGATTTCCAAGTCATGATTCACCTCTTCAGTTTTCTGTAAGCAGCTTTATAGAAAACAAATTATTTATACGAGTCTCAGGAGCATGGTGAAAAAAAGTATTAATCTTGATCAAATACGGTTTTTTCCATCCCACACTTAACAGCTCTCAATCAATGTCAGCAGTATTGCAATTGATCTGAGTTCCTGTCAGTCACTCCCAATGTTATTCAAAGATTTTTCTCAGATATACTTCCTCAAGTGGAAATCTGGGCAAGGAAGTCTTTGGGTTTATTTTTTTTTAATGTCAAGAAACAAGGAATGACAGTGATGAATTTTAATATCCCTAATACGCAGATAAGGAAAAAAAATAAATACATATATTCTTGATCCCCCCCAAATAGCCTTTTTTCCCCTGGTATATTTGGTATACATAACATTTAAAAGGGAAATAGAATCAACTGTTTAAAAGATAATAGAATCAACTATTAGAATGAAAGGCAGCTGTCACGTACTCCATCAGCTCCCAGTTATGTCACAAACGGCAGAGCTCAGCTCCCAGCACTGGAGCAGTTTCTACACAAAAGGGAGGGAGAAGAAGTGGTGGGTGAAAACTCTAACCACGCTCCTTTCTGAACATCAGCTGGAGAAAATGGTTCTTTAATTGTAAACAAGTAAAACTAAACAAGTCTGAAGAAAAATAACAAAGCCAGGCTTAATAACTCCGAAGTTGCTCATCCTCTGTATTCTATTCTTCAGGACAAGTTTAAGCAAAAGATAAATTTAAACACTGACCCCCATCACTTTCTCTCTCTCCAGTGCAAGATCCAATGAAGGCATCAAATGATATCTCATCTCTAGCAATAGCTATGAAAAAGAGACATAACAAAAAAAGACAGTTACATTAGCAGAACTGCTAAGGGAATTTTTAAAATTAGTTCTCACATGGCATGGACCACGAGGAAGGCTCTATGGAAACTCGGACTAAGCAGGAGCCCTCTTTCAAGTAAGCTCTGTGGTTTCTGGTGTTGTAGGCACAGGGAAAAGGCACTGGAACCCAAGAGCCGTCCTACTCCAGGGGTCAAAACGCTTTTATGGCCCCCGTGGGATCACGTTCCACAGCATCAGGGAAATGGCACTGGATCGGGTCTGTGCAGGCAGAACTTCCCAGGTTACACCACTCCTGTTACAGCACATTCACGCCGTCTCCTCCCATTCTTGCTCCATGGACCACAGTATGTCCCCAGCACCCAGCTCCAGCTGGCTCCCAGCACCCACGGAACCATCAGCAGCCAGTTCCACCACATCAGAGAAGCGTAAATGCAGACCCAAGCACAGGCAGGAGCAGTGAGGAAACACACTAATTGATCTCTTGTGTAATACTTAATAAGCCCGACTGTAGTTACTAAATCACGCTGTAGTTTAAACTGTCATATCCAGAGTGCAAACAACACACACGTGTTATTTTGACAGAGACAAGAAGGTGTGTGGCTGGACCGTCACTGCTGCAGTAGCCACAGCCGACGGGAGAGGATGTGTCCGATGGCCCTTCCCTTCCAACTCCACTCGGCCGATTAACCTACAGATGCCTCTCAACATAGAACTTCTCCACAAACCTCTTTTGTATCAACAACAAAAGAGGTTTTGTTTTTCTCACTTTTCTCTAACCACAGACAGGTCTGACAATCGAGTGCCACCCCTGACACGCTCTCAGCTGGGAGAGGAAACAAGACCAACCTGGAATTCCTGAAAGACCGATTAACCTTCCAGAGGGCCTGGCCCTGACTAATTACAAATCAATAGGGGTTTAAAAAAGAAATATGAACCAGCAAAATTAAATTAACAGGTCTTTGGAAGAGCACTGTTGAAAGAAAGTTTAAATTTTCTAAGTAAATGTACTGTTTCCATGGAACTGATGATTTCAAATCTATCATTTCCTCTATAGTTAATGGGTTTATGACAAAAATCTCAATTACTTGAGTAAAAATACAGCTTCTTGTGCAGACCCAGCATGTATGTTCACAGAGATGCTAATGACAGCCGTACAACAGGCTGTCTATACCTAGGTACATAACATGATAAATTTTTACAAGTTAAGAAAAATTTAAGACCATTCTTCCTAAATATAGAGCACAGACAACCAAGTACAAGGACAGGAAGTTTTTTAATGTATTTTTCATATAGAGTACTTAGTCTGATTGAAATCTTCACAATTAAATGGGGAGGCTATTTTCTGCAAGAATTAATCTGTTTATCAATTAAATACGATCCCTCTTGTTAGAAACTTGACAGATAACGGGGCCCTGTAATTTTACAATCTTTACTAACACATTCCACAGCCTTAGACAGATTATCTTATGCTTCATGTTAAAAATAGATCCGTACGATATTAATCTTTGGATCGTGCTACGCGGCGGATCCGGCTGCTGACCTTGTGGTTATTGCAATAACACATCAGTTCTCTGCCTTCCTCCCTGCTGGGAGCCCGACTGCGGGAACCGGCCCCTTCCCAGCCCACTGCGGAGAAGACAAAGGCACGCTCCTCCCTCCACGAGCCAACAGGCAAACGTGCTCCCGAGCAGCTCCTCAAATGTCTGAACAGCAGTTCTTCCAGGGACACATTGTGTAGAATTAAATTTTCAGCAAATTAACATCAGGCACTGGTTGTACCTGCAGCAATTCCTGCCCAGCTTTTATCCTCCCAGCAGGCAAGGACTTGGCATGCCCTCCTCTTCCTCTTCGCTCCATCCCTCTCTCTTAGCCAAGCAGATGCATCTTCGTAATAAATCACTTCACGTTGTTAAACATATTTGTTTCATTTTAATCAGACTATAATTTTTTCCACCAAAATGAATAGTATAATCTTAAAGTTCAGATCAAAAGACAAACTGCAAATTCTCCAATCTCTCATGGAATACTCTCTATCACCATAAAACTTTTCATTTAAAATGCTATTGAAACCATTTTAAATTCTGAGATCCTTTACCCTGGTTTCACAGACAAGGAGCAGTTTGCAAGATTCTGTCCAGAAACCACCACTCCCAGATCAGTACCCACCAAAATTTGAAAGTTTAAGAAACTAGTTATTCAAGAAAATTATTTCAGGGTTCAGTAAAGCTAAACAGGACTGGTTTTGGTCTGGATTTAATGTGAAATCTTCTACTGCAGATTATAAAAGCCTATGTATGATCTGGCTTAATCAAGTCCTCTCCTTACCAATATGAGAATACACAAAATAGGTGTTCAGAGCTGGCATATAGTGATTTCTCATCTGAATTGCTTAGAGGAACTCATACTTGGTTTTTAAGGCTCTACAGGTTTCTTAAGAGAGACATGAGCTTGTCTTTTCAATTAATTTTCAAGACCCGCCTGGATGCAGTCCTGAGTAACATGCTCTGACATGCTCCGGGCAATCCTGCTTCAGCAGGGGAGTTGGACTAGATGATCTCTATGGTCCCTTCCAACTCTAAAAAGAAAATTCAGTGAAATTCAGTGAAATGCACTATTACTACATAAAAGTAAATCCTCTCTGTAATGACTGACCAAATAAATCTTAACAGCTGAATTTGCAAATCAGTTTCTTTATGTCAACAGCTCTGTCATGTCGATACCTAGAGCCCTGAGCTCAAGCAAGGACTGTCAGCCCTCTTCTGCTGTCACTTACCTGCCTACAGCTACATAACTCGCCTGAAAGCACCAGCCAAGATTTACACTCAGCAGTCAAGAACAAAAAGGACCTAATGTATCACAGCTGTCATCAGGTAAATGAGAAGAACTTAACGTGGCTTGAAGAAAAAAAAAAAAAAAAGAAAGAAAATTTCCCTTATGAATCACAGGAATATAATCTGTAATCTTAAAAGTTTATAGAAAAGTAGACAGCAAACCTTGAGAAAGTAACTTTGAATTCCCAATTAGGGAGGTGATTTCAAAGCTTACCATCTTTCTGCAAATTGACACCGTTAAACATGACTGCTGGCTCTCGGCTGTGCTTACACGGACGGGTTCCGGCAGAGTGCTGTCACCCCACCAGAGAAATGACAGAGGCTCGCCCCCGGCAATGTGGACCGTTGTGATGTTCATGACAAGACGTGAACTGGTTCCTCAACATCATGTGAACAGGTTTCAGTGGGGACATGTCGAAGTCTCACACTGGAACTTCACATCAGAACAAAATTTCATATTTTAGTCCCCTGTGGCAAACTAAGAGTTAATAGTATTTTGGAAAAAAGCCACAAAACTGAAAACTACTCCATTTTAAATAGCCTTAATCTGTCAGCAGCAGGCAAAGTCAAAACTCATTTTTATCTAAAAACGTCTTTCAGATTGTGTAAGTCCTATCCCATGTACATAAGCTATGGAACCTGTCATATCAAGAGCTGGTATTTAATATTCATGTGATTCCTTACTTCTGTGTTCCAGTGGGATTGCCTTGGAGCCAGACGGGGTAAAACACAGAGGGATCTCGAGCAAAACCTCCTCCCCAGGGTGAGAGGACACAGACAAGCGATCGGGGCTCCTTACGGCACGGCCGTACCCTCGCTGCCTCCAGAGCTGTGTGTCCAAGGCCATACCCGCCGCTCGCTGCCAGCCCGGGTAGGGCTCCCACCCCACGCTGGCTCGTAGCCACCACCCTGAAGCGGAAAACACGCTCAACATTTTCATTCTAGTAATACTAGTGTGTACTTTCCTCTTCCCGATGCACAAACATTTAGCTAATTCTTGTTATAGTACACAGCGACAACGAAAGACAATTTACAGAGTTGTTTTATTTACCCTTAAAGTCCCCGGTTTATTTGGAAAGGAAATTGGAATTGATATTTTCAGTTACGTTTCCCCAAAATAGTACACTGTATCAAGTATGTTCTGTACATTAAATAAAAACATGTCCCATTTATTTTAAATTAATTCACTGTTCAGTGGCTGAAGTTCTCTCTCCAGAAAGCAGAACTGTATACATGAAATGCGCAACAGAAAGATGATTCTATTTATTAAGTTAAAGCTTGGGGTAACTTTTGAACATCTACTATAAAAAGTATGTACCTTAGAGGTATTTTCCACTATGCAACAGAAGGGTCAAGTGCTTTGGTAAAATCAGAACTCTCTTGTTTTCCTACCACCTACCCCATCAAAGCATGATTTAAAATAAATTAATACTTTACATCCTGTCTTTTTCCTAGCTAAAAGGACCAGAAGTAGTGCCAATATCCTTACTTGAATGAAACAAAAAGTTTGTTCCATGTAATATTAAAGTATTTTATGATGTAATAACACCTATACAAATAACAGCAACGTGCAGTTTCAGCCTGAGAGACGGGGTGATCTGCTGCAGTTCGTGGGACACATTGCGTACCCAAAGGCCATTAGCGGTGGCAGAACTAGAGTATACGCCTGAAATCAGACACGTACTTCATCTGAAAAAAGGTGTTCAAAGGCAAGTACAAGACTGTCAAACCCGAAATACTTACCTGTACTCTATATACACCCTCCTGTGACACAGGGTCTCTTCCAATACCCGTACTGAGTAAACTGGCATCGAAATATAACATGACACCTGAGATTTATTTTTTTTCTCTGGCAAAACCCCCTCAGGCTGCTCCTGTAGCTTCCAGCAGAGATTCCAGCCCTGGCCTGGGACACCCAGCCGAGGCACCATCCCTCCTGCTCACCAGTACAGCCATTCCTTTGCAGGGCTGACCAGTCCTTACCAACGAACTGTCCCCAGCAGTCCCAGAGCTGGAGTCACGGCAGCGGAATGAAGCCCAGCCACGCCAACCCCGAGTGCAAAGGCAGGTGCCTGGGCATTGCCCCGCTGGCCCTAGCCCTGGGCTAGCAAAAGCCTGCCAGCCACCTGCTGCTGCCTGGGGAGCACAGAGACAGGCTCCTGGCAGGGAGGAGACAGAATAATGTCTCTGGAATTACTACCTCCCAACACATCATCGCTGAACTCTAAGCTGGAAGAGAAGATGGGAGGAAAGACTGACCAGTCACTGTTGCTGACTGGCAAGCACCAGCACGGCCTCCCAGCGACAGCACAGCCCTCATCAGCGTTCCTTCCCCGCTCTGCTGCTCCTGGAGAAGAATCTGCTCGGCTTTCTGCAAGTGAGGAGCAGAAACAGCATCACAGAGGCACCTACCCAGCACCATCTCCCTGCTCCGACCAGCACCGGGGCAGGACACGCTCCTGTAGAGCCTGGATCTTCCAACACCTTGCTCCCCCAGACAGAAGGGACGGAGGAGAAGCCAAGGTGACACTATTTGCATGGCTCGGTTGGTGTTGAGAGGGGAGATAAGCCCTAATTGCTGGTGCAAACACACCCTGAGGCTTTCTTCCCAGCACCTTGCCCTCAGCAAGAGCAAGTCCTGTCTAGCAAGTAATTAATGCCCTACGGGAAAGCAGAGCCGACTGCACCAGAGTCCTGCGCTGCATTTCCCTCATTAACACCAACTTCCCCTGGCTCTCAGGGAGCGGATAAGTAGCTCTGAGACAAAGAACCAGGAGAAAAATTCTCATTTATGGCTGGCTAGACATAGTTAAGAATTGCCCAGATAAACAGAGACTCGGGTCACCCAGCCAAGAGAAGATACTTTTGGATTCCAGCCTTATGGAACTTCCTGCCTTAAGTAGTAATAGAAAAGCCAAATGGAATTTATTTTAACTAAGTTTCACAGAAAACAACTCAAACACGCGTTGAATTACAGCTGCTTCATAAACTGAGGAATAGTTTGACATGTGCCATCGTACCCAATCACTAACGATGGACTTGGATGCTCTGCAGGGTGGAAGTGTTAAAAAAGGCCAAACCCTGATCTTTAGTGGTTCAAAAAATTTCCTGAGAATCCCAAACCCCACTAAGATGAGAGCAACCCAAGACCTCTTTTGTAGCTTTACATCTTCAACATAATACAAATAACAAGGCTAGCCCTAGACCTTCACTTGCTCCGTGAGAGAGCAAACCCACCAGTGTTCATTGGAGAGTTAACATCCGTGCGGGTCCGTGGGTTGGGGCTGGTCCAGCCACAGCAAAGGATTCAATCACAAACAGGGAACAGACTTACACTAAAGGCAAACCTTGTCATGGGGATTTCTGAACAGCTCCTCCTCCTAACTGCTCCATCAGCTTAAGCATAGTATGTAGTCGTATAATTACAGACTAAATTGTAAATTAAATTTATTTGCCATAAAATCATAAATGGGTATTTCTAACCAAAGTAAGTTGTTGTTATTACAATAAAACTATATTATATAAACTTATTACAATAAACTATATTATATAAAAAAATACGCTAAGTCAGTCTTTGGAAGAAGTTTTACACCACTCAGCTCAGTGCTAGTTAGCAGGTTTGTTTGGGAAAGATCAACAGACCAAATAAAAGCCTGCGATGTGCGACTGTGTGTGCAATGACGTGTCTAACTCCGGATCGTCGCCCCCCTGGCCGCTGTGGGCCCAGCCAAAGCCTTTCTTACATAAGGGATCCCCGCGTTCTCTTGCGTAACGAGTCCCTGGATCCCAATCACATTAGCTAATACTACCCATATTTTTTCCACATAACTGCACACCTGACATTTGCAAAATCTGGCTGCACATTTTTCATCTTATATCCCTATTTATTTAAAAATACATACTGCTTTTCAATATTCACCATTCACCAATAATTTTTAAAAATATACTTCTGTTTCCTCACTCCTTTTTTTTTGTTATGACTAATTTAAATCAGTTTCTAAATCTGCTGTGTACACGTCTCATTTATGACATTTATATATACATGCTCACACATATACGCTATTAATGCATGCGTTCTAGAGAAAATAGAAAAATAATCTTAGCATAAAATTACTTATGAATCTCCTGAAACACTGTGAGCCAATTACATTTATTTTTACATATTATATATTGGTACGTATGTACATACACACTTTCACCAGGGCAAAGATATCACTACAAATGAAGAGTACAAAGAAATCCATCCTTTTGCTGTTCACCTAAAACACATCGCTGTCTGCCAAAGGGAACCTGGTCATTAAACATCAATTAATTTAATGGCTCTGAATTTGCCCGCAGGTTGTGCAGACTGCAAGTAAGCACACGCTTGTAAAAATATCACCTTTACAGATAAGAAAGTTCCAGGATATACGTGCATATTTATTATACACCAGATTTGCTGAGGAAAATGGTTTGGGTTTCTATTTAAGTTACTCATGCAACAGGAAAGAATTGCCCAACCGTCCCCAATCATGTCCCCTCTAACCCTTCCCCATGTGTGCATCTGTCCATACACTAAACAAGGCAAGATGGAAAGTGTTTTTGGTGGCACTTTCACTGCATTAGGGGATCACAAACCATCACATGTATCACAGGTATCAATACCATTCGCAGGTTTATAGCAAGTAGGCATTCTCTAAGCTTTCACTGCTTACAACGTAAGTCTAAGCTGAAAAAACAGTTGCATCTAATTCTTGGGCATTTTTTTTCCAAAAGCAAAGAGTTAAACTATAATAACAGACACATCATGAGCCCGAGGAGTTGGACCACGAGGCTTCACTAGGACTCTGCAGCAATTAGCCACACAAACCAGACAGAATCACAGAACCACTGAGGCTGGAAAAACCCTTTAAGATGATCCAGTCCAACCATAAACCCAACACTGCCAAGTCTGCCACTAAACCATGTCCCTCAGTGCCACATCTACACATCTTTGGAATGCCTCCAGGGAAGTATAAGTCTATTCCTAGACAGGAAAGAGATTTGTGTATCATCCCGAGCAGGACAGTATGTGGTCATTTTCCTCTGGCAACATCTGTTTTAAGAGAGTCCAGCTGTTTTGTCCCCTTTTTCCCCCCTCCCCTAAGGTGGGCATGTACCTTAATCCATATTACGTGCAGTGGCAGACAACTACAAAGCAGAAGTGGAACTGCTCTTTGATCCAAAAGGTATACAGAATAAAGACAGACAAGTGTACAATAGAGCCATATAATTAACCAAATTCAAGAATAGGAGTCCCTACTGACAATCTGGCATTCTCACCACACTCCTCAGCAAAGACGTCATGACTGAGCTGCCGAAAGGTCTCATATTATGAAGACTTCATTACTTTTATGAAATACCACAGCATAAAAGAAGAATAATAAATTATTAAAATTAAATCACATTTGTGAACATAAATAGACCATAGAATATTTTGTGATGGCATGTTCTTGATTATTTATGGTGTTAGTTCACTTTCTGCGAATCTTTCTTACTAGTATGAAACATCCATGTATCAAAGCCATGAGCAATTTGTCCAAGAAGGGGTTTGTCCTCAAGAGGAGCTCGCAGTATCATTCTGCATCTTACGACTTCTCTGTCTAGAATCTAATACTCTGACACCAAAAATGTAGACTTTAGTGTCAATTTAAGGGCATGACCCAATCCTCAATATCAGCTGGGATAAGAATATACACTGGCAATATTTTAAGAGGAAGAAAAATTGGGTTTGGAAATAATGTCATCACACAAAGTCATAATCACAGCACCAGCTTCAATAACATCCCAGGCACCGCAAAATTGGATCTCATGAATCACAGGGCAGCTCTCTGCATAATCACCTGGGCACGCAGCAAAGGCATGGCACAGAAACTCGGGCCAGAACTGAAGTACTGCAGCACGTCCCCTCCAGCAGCAGAGAGTGTGACCTTCACAACAGGGTTAGGGAACAAGCAGCCAGCCACAGGACGCAATTTTTGAAGCGGGCAGCTGCTAACAGAACCCTGGAAATCTAGACAGTAAGTTACGCACAAACACTTCATCTTTAGAATATCATTAGGTTGACATTTTTTATTCAATAAGCTTTGTTTTGGTTTTCTCTCCTATGAAATATAATAAACACAGACATACATTCTTAAAGAAAATCATAAACCAGGTAGGGGACAAGGCAACATGTTAATTACAGGCTGAGAGACTCAATTATTTATACACAAATACAAAATTCCAGAAATTCAGTTGAGCATCACCATACAGAAGAGTCATACCCATCCTCAAAGTTAACTAATGGCTATCGTCTCGCCAACAGAAGCTTATGGCTCTCTGCTGTTGACACTGATAGACACATATATATAAAAATAACCACCCAGCTTTTCACAGCAGCTACCAGATACAGAGGGTTCAAACCAGGAAGCTACTGAGCACCTCTTTGAAGTCAGTAAAAATTCTTCAATAGCAATGTTCTATAGCCCATTGTATCATGCCCGAGCATTCTGAGCCTGGTTCTTTTCTTCTTTCCCTTATCCCCACCCAAAAAATATAACACGTTCAACTGAGGCATAAACTAAAGCTGAAAATGCCTGCAATTCACTGAAGGAGTAGAAATAGATATAGCCCAATTTGGCTGCTGCCCAACTCGGGAACAAAAGAAGCGCTTGACTTCAAACACCCAATTCAAACACTGTTAAACTTCAGAAAAGTTTCAGTCCTATCCCACAAGTTTAACACAGACAGTGCCCTTATGATTTAAACATGATTTGATTCTAAGATCTACTTAACTGCAGACCGCTTCACAGCAACGGAAAAGCAGTAATTTAATACTACTTCTTTTTAAAAAAAAGGACAATTCTCTGGCATAAGACTTTGAAGTCACTGCATAATGCAGCGTTCAAAAAAGGCAGAGAAGACCATGCTTCTGCTACATAATTATAACGATACTACAAGCAAATTTCTCCGCAATTTTAAGGTGACAATAACAAAAGACCTAAGAAGCTGTCATTCAGGAACATGACATTCTTCGCATAGTCCTTTCTCGGGACCTTCAGAGTTTATTTTTATGTAAATTTACAAAGAAAACTAAGCACTAGAGAACACATGGGAAAAAAAGGCAAAGACTAAACAAACTGGAAAATTTAGAACATGTCATAGAGAACCGATCACAAGTTTTAGCAGCAAATACAACAAGCAAAATAATGAAGTAATTGGATGCTAATCTTAAATTTGCACAGATCATAAGAGGTGTATTTTACTAAATATCTCAGTGGCTAGATATAAATTGTAGTTATTCAAATGTATTAGGATGCGAGGATCCTGTTAAGTGTCCTATTCTCTCTGAAGAATAAACCAAAATTCAGGTACAAGAAGACTGGTACACTACAGGATAATTTTAACACCATCCTGTAGCTAAATTTGTCTCTTATACATGAGTCTAAATCACAAGCTCTTTGAAGCAAATGGACAGCACAGCACTTCGAAAGAGCAGAAAAAAGTGCCCTTCCAAACAAAGGCTAACAGAATGCAGTTTAAACTGCCTAAGGTGGAAACATGATATACATTTATATATCATATGTTATTACGAGGAAAAAAAACACTTACAAATCTAAATTGATAAAACGAGGTACTAAATTTAAGAATATTCGTCCACTTTTGAAAGGCAGCCTTTCAGAGCTAGTGATAAGGGCAGACAGGCACACAATTGCTGCTGAACAATAGGGAACAGGAGCTATAGCTTTAGGATAGAGCACTTTGAATACTTTGAATTCAAGCTCAGAAAGTGTAAGCTACAGTTTAAGCCTGTTGAGATTGGCCGGGTTCAACACCACTGCTGTTGTGGCACGTTCCATCAGAGAGAATTATAATAAAAATATATTTATCACATACCACTTCCACAGATGAGGACTGCCAGCATCCTACAAACTTAAATGCATAAAATCTTTTAAATATTATTAAAGGAGTCATTCAGCCATCAGTGCTACCCCTCTTCATATTTTCTGCTGTTTTAAAAAGATGTCATTAAAGGCTCATACAGCACAAATGCAATCTGCAATGCTGCAGCACATCAACACAAGAGACAGGGATGGACTGCAGACCTCCCAGCACTACATCATCTCTCTCACTCACTAGACCAGGTCTCTGATTTCAGCAAGTTCCATTTCAGACTCTGACCTACTCTCTGAGCTTTAAATGAACACCCCAGACATTTGTAAATTCCTTGGGCAGTCGGGTTCCTCCAAAATTGCAGGAGGCACAGGTTGTCCTTTCGTGTACCCAGATAAAACCCTCCCGTGCTACCAATCAGTTTACACTAACGTAAGCTGGAATCTCAAGGCAGAAGCAGCTGATTTTATCTTCCAACAATGTAATGAACAAGTTCTGTAGCTTATCCCATCTTGTGCGTTTGTGAGAATCTTGTTGATCCAGCTTTCCTAGAAGGCACCATTCACACCTACCAAGGGCTGGATCCAAGGATGGATCTTCAGTACAAAGTCTCTGCTCAGTTACCCCGCTCTGGCTTCTCTTCTCTGGTAACAAGAGAGAAAACCCTGGGCCAAACATCAGAGTTCTGATAAGGTTTTTTTGTTTGTTTCTTCCTTTTGTAAGATTAAGTCAGTTTACTTTAAGAACATGTAAGAGATTAATGGTGCATCAGTAATAATATTTTGTTTTTCCATGTGCTTAACCCCGCTTATCTTTCCTTGGACAATGGGTTGCATCACCCACAGTAATCAGGACCCCGAATGCCGAGACAGGCATTGTCTTGCTGTCACTTCTCCAGAGAAATCTATATCAGCGTCAGAAAGGGGCCACTGTTTGCTGAGATGGGGGAAGATGAGAAAAGCAAGAGGAGGATTAATCAAACGGCAAAAAGCACACAAGCACAAAAACATTCTCTGAGAAAAATTAAGTACACGCAGCCCGGGTATGGAATTGGGCTGGGGGGATATTGTTGTGGTTGGAAACCAAAGAGTTTCCTCGAGTTTTAGAGCAAGAAAGAATGATCACTCCCTGAAATTCGAGGATTATTCTCCCTAAGAAACTGTCAATTAGCATAACTTTGAACCCAGCAAAACTCTTTCTGACGACCAGATGTCACTATGGCAACCAGAGCCAGGAACCTACAATAAATATGATACAGTGTCAATAACCCAGTCTTTTTCATGTAAATAGATAAAGCACCAGGAAGACAGAAGACCACTTCCAGTGCCTTAGATTCAATTTTTAGATCTCTTCAGCGCTAGGAATGTTAGCACATTCCAGTGACTAATAAAATAAAGAGTAAGAGAAAACCAAAGGAAAAGAAAACAACACATCTCTCACGGAAAAACTATTTAGAATTTAAGGAAGAGCAAAACCACATTTGTGGACTTTTTCCATTAAACCTGTGAAATTCTTTTAACAGATATAATCTCTATTAAATTCTGTAAATAAGTTTGAAATTGTTTCAGAACACCTACTCAGTTTAATGAATAATTGAGATCTTTCTTGTGGAATTTTCAAGTCAGTCCTAAAAATAAAATAAACAGAACAGAAAGCTTTCTAATTCTCTTATTTGGCTACACCTCCCCGTTGCATCTGTAAAGGAATGGTATTTTCATATATGGGAATGTTAAGTCAGAGCTTTATACAAAAAGCATTTAGAGTCATGAATCATTGCCTAAACATGAAATTAAGTTCCCTCCCCCATTCAGCACAGCACGGGAACTTCATGGAAGAGTATAATGCTCTTCCCTACAATTTAGAAAGGGCTGATTGATGGCATCCAGAGAGTATTTGGATCTCGGAAAATTTAAAAAACAATGGCTTCCTATCACCTAAAGCCTCCCTTCTCTGAAAGATAAAATAATGCACTACAGCAGAAACCCCCACGTCCTCTGACTAAAAAAATGACGCATATATAAGAGCACAAGGCGTGCACAGTGCTGTCAAAAAGTTAAGCCCCATACCAGCAAACACAGAATGATGTTGTGGGACTGGACACGGGAACAGGCATAAAGCTAGAAACTAACGAGAAAAATTAAAAACTTCACAGCATTACACCAAAAGAGCCGGAAATTAGATCTGAAAAAAGCCTCATAGGTTGACATATATATAGTTTAACATTTTTACATTTCTTGCTATTCAATGACCTATTTTCTTCTAGTGAAAGAGATGATCAATAACCAATGGCACATCAGCAGTTATGTTCTGTCAGGTGTGGGCTCTGCAGCCACTACATCCCGGAGCACCACCTCGGCACAGCTCAGCTTACGTGAGGGGGACATCGTGCCTGGACAGACATCACATAAGTTGCCTTAAGAATCCAGGGTCCTTCACCCCATCCAGCCAAGAGCAGTTATCCATCCCAGGCAGCACATTCTCCAGACAGTCTACTCTACAGAGATCCCACTGCGCAAACAACAAAAAACCCACTCAAAAGAACAACACAGAAAAAAAACCAACAAAACCAAATCCCATCAACACGCTTCCCCCTCCTCCAGTGTCTAAGCTCAAATATCCTGCTTAAAACAGAGAGAAAAACTTAACTGGAGATAATACACTATTTCATTTTATGTCCTAACTCAGGCTGTGTGAATAATTGATTTCTCGGTTCAGCAGATCGAACTGAATTGGAAATAGCTCCTTCTCTTCCTCAAACCCTCTCAAAATTTCATTTTGACATGCCATGTTCCCTTTCAGTCTTGTAAGAGGAGCTAGAAATGAAGGCCAGAGCCACCAAAGGCAGAGGAGGAAGAGGAGCTCCCATTCAGAGACGAGCTGGCTGTGTGTCTGGTGACTCGGGGACAGCGAAGGCCACGCGAGGGCTGTCCCTTGGGAGAGGAGCCATCCTGACCCCCCTTCCCACTCAAGCCACTTGAATCTGCTCTTCAGTTCATTCAAACACAAGACCTGAAGCAAGTTTGGACATTTTAATTCCCTCGGAACAAGAGGAGCAGAGGAAGCGAGTGCCTGGGCCAGGCTGGCCCGCATGGAGCGCTGGCCTGGGGTGGAGGGGGTGTGATTTCCAGCCTCCGTGCTCACTCGGGTCCCCCACCCCGGGCAGTGCTCCCATCAAAGAATGGTTTGGGTTGGAAGGGACCTTAAAGATCATGGAGTTCCAGACCCCTGCCCTGGGCAAGGACACCTCCCACCAGACCAGGTTGCTCCAAGCCCCATCCAGCCTGGCCTTGAACCCCTCCAGGGATGGGGCAGCCACAGCTTCTCTGGGCAACCTGGGCCAGGGTCTCACCACCCTCACAGCAAAGAACTTCTTTCTAGTACCTCATCTAAATCTCCCCTCTTTCAGTTTAAAACCATTACCCCTCCTCCTGTTGCTACACTCCCTGATAGAGAGTCCCTCTCCATCTCTCCTGTAGGATAAACGGCAAAGGATGGCTCATCTCTGGCTTGCAAACCTCAACTCAGGGTTTTTTTTTAGCTGAAACTACTCAACTTTTTTTTTTGCAAACAGTTTCAGAACCTGTGAATTTTCATTTTTTAAGAAATCTTCCTATTTGCCAAAACCATGCAGGATGTTACTCCTGCGTATCAGCATCATTGCTGCCCCGCGTTTCGCTTGTGGATGAAGTGTCCCTGGCTGTAGGAACGAGCATGCTACAAATGGAGATCATGTGTTTCCAGGACACACCACACCTTCTCAAGAAATGAGAAGGCAGGAAAAGTCAGTTCTCAGAGGGAAGAGGAAGGAGGAGAGAACAGGAAGAGCAGAGCAGGAACTGAAAGCTCCAGCTTTCTCCTGGTGGGAGCCCCCGGAGGCGCCGGGGCAGGGGGACAAACACCCGGCCGGGTGAACACAGGAGAGCTCTTTCTTTGAACTTGTTCATGGGGCTTCTGAATTCTGTAGTAATCACAACTCCATTAAAACCAATTCCGTTGGGAAGCATGTGCAATGAACACAGATCCTTTTTTCCAGTACATCATACAGAAACAAACAGGCTATTTCTAATGAGCGGTAACAACTGTAAAATTAAAACTAAAAAACTGTTCCACAGTTGTATCAGGTGTTTATTCACGATGCTCGAGCTGATTATCTGCAGCCGAACAAGAGTGTTCGGGACAACAAAATGCACTTTTCTTTTATAAATTGCTACTTCTGCTTAATTTTTGAAGAAACTCCTCCAACAGCCTACTCTGTAGCTTATGAACAGCCATGGCAAGTACTATCAGGTTTTGCCAAATTAGATATTGGATTTATTAATAATTTACTGTAACTTCTAGTACCGTGGTTAAAAATAGCTCTCCCGTGAGCTTTTAGTCCATATCAGATACTGTGGTAATTATCCTCAGAATCTAAATCATTACAATAAAAACAAGATAACCAGACTGAGCTGAAGCAAAGCCAAATTTTAATCGGAGAGTAACATTTCCCACTTCCACGCAAATCCCTGCAGGTGTATTGAAGGCCATTGAAACAGAGCTAGGTAATTAGAGACGCTAGGAAAATTAAGAAAAGTATCCGTGCACAAAGTGAGGAGAAGGAGCCATCTCAAAGCCTCTCTTTCCACACAAAGGATTTTAAATCACCTCCCTTGCTTTCTTTATAATCCCTCCTGTTTGTTTTTTTCTCTCTGCTCTGCCCCCACCCACACACCATCCCTCTGGAAAATAAACTCATTATAGTGCAGCATAAGCGAGCAACTGAGGCAGAAATTCATCAATTAATCCAAAGCTTCCCCTCAGTGGCTGCCATTTGTGTGACGAGGACGGTGCAATGGCATCTCCCATCGACAGGAGCCTATGCTGAGAAGAGATCCCCATTTCTCCCGATGAGTTGATGCCACCAGAACAAACGTTGTTCTTCCCTTGTCTTCCAGGTCATTCCTGCTACAATATATTCATCTCAATTACTATAGTTAATATCATACTAGATTCTTTTATTTCTACATTAAAGCTAATTACATGCGAAGTGGGGTTGAGGACTTTGTAATCATAGGAGTCAAACTCGGTGTCTCCACACCTCGCTCCTCTCCAGGAAGCGTTAGCCCACTCACCCACCCCCTATTTTAAGTTCCTTTAGCTTTGTCTCTACAGACGTAACGGACAAACAGCCTCTGCATTTCTTTGTGTTTAATTTTGTCAAAGAATCTGGACATGACTCAGCTGGAGTCAATAGAAGGACACAATTAATACGATTTTGTC
This sequence comes from Numenius arquata, assembly GCF_964106895.1. Classification (NCBI taxonomy): domain Eukaryota; kingdom Metazoa; phylum Chordata; class Aves; order Charadriiformes; family Scolopacidae; genus Numenius; species Numenius arquata. The sequence goes on from NC_133591.1 coordinate 1,396,719, forward strand.
TCAAGTTTGTCATATGAGATTTACGTTGCCATAACAGAGATTTACTCAGTAATAAAATTGTACTATTATTAAACTTTCTATAGTGTATCAGTAACAGGGATTACAGAAATCATCTCATATGGGGGAAACGCAAAGGCAGCTTTGCAAACATTGCTAGACGGGAAGCATTTGCATCCAATTTGCAGTTCTTTTAAATAAACAAGGCCCATCTCATTTGTTGCGTTACCATGCAGCATTCTGTGTAAATTGAGAACAATCTGGACTTTCACTTCTTAAGATATGATCAATACATTCATTTTGTTATGGAACAAGTAGCTGGAAAGAGGGGAAAAAAATATTTCCCTGTGAGTGACACTAACTCTGATTTGTCACCGAAACTGGCAGGAATCATTTCTATCAGAACTACTTTTTTGTAGCCTTTAAAATGCTCTAACAGATTTACTTACACCCTAAAGAACTCCAAGGAGGTTCACAAATTATGTTTTCAGCTCATCTTTGCATATCTCCTCCCATTTAAAGTAAATGCTATTTCAGACCTTGGCCAAGTCAAACGACAGAAATATAAGAAGAGGTATCAGATCATTAAAAAAAAAAAAAAAAAGTCTTTAGGGTAAGTTTAATGGGCAACTTTAGTGCTCTTAAAAATCACCCTGTAAATAGCCTCATCTCACAATGAACTCGCGTAATTCACAGGATTTGTGTCCAACAAAATCCAGCCAAAAGTTATTATGAAAGCTCAGATTTAACGACAATTTGGCTGAGGTATTATTCCAACAACATGGTTACATGGAAAGTTTACTTGTTTGTCTGTCTTCCTCCATTCTGCTGCCGTTCCAGCAGAAAACCAGCAGTCCTGCCCCATAACTAACCTTATCAGACTGTACAAACAAGAGAGAAACACATACTTTAGTAAAAAACCAGGTATTTCATAAATTCATTGCAGAGATACAGAAAAAAAAAAAATCCAAGTGATCCTCTGATCCCAGGTTTAGCCAGTGATTTTTGTGACAGCGGTGACCGTTACAATGAAAGCACGTTTTGCAATCCAGGAGACTTGCCATCTAGAATTAGCAAAAAGGAGACTGCAATCCAGAACGGGACAAGTGTGCGGGGAAAGAGAGATCATATTTAAAATTCCTTCCATTCCGCTGACGTGGTTACCCAGCCTTTAGAAATTGTTGAGCCTCTGGAAGATAGTTTAAACCAAGATTCCCAGAGGAATTAAGAGAAATGGGAGGGGAGCCAGCAAGCTGAAGACAAGTTCTACGTACCAAACATTCCCTTCAACAGTTCACAGGGCACGAAATTGCCTCAGATATTATTTGGCTTTGGTCCAAAGCAAGTCTAATTTGCCAATTCCAGAGAAAGCAAATCAATGTATACGAAAGTGACATGTAATGCATATATTTCATAAGGCTTCAGGATTAAAATACGTCATTGCTTTCTCAGGAAAATAGAAGAAACACCGCGTTAGTGAGCCTTTTCTATTCAGACCTTACAACAAATTTATGGAAGGAATAAACACCAAGTGGAAATGAGACTTCATTCATTGGTCCAAAGCAGTTCTATTCTAGCCTAGCTTCAATTTGTTTTACCCTGTGGTATTTGAGGACACAAAATGCACCTGCACCTTGAACACATCCTGTGACAATGCTACAAAGAGTAATTGCAACCTCGTGACCTTAACTTGACTCATCTGTTTGGAATTAAGTTGCACTAACTGCATTCTGCTCAGGAATAGCTGCATGACCAACAGAATTAAATGGCAGTTTAATGAATTATCATCTCGAACAGTCTTTTGAGCAGCAACAACCAACCAACCAGATTCATGAACTTCTAGCTAGGCCCCAGACGAAGATTACGATTTTGGGTTGCTTGATGACATTCTCTCCACCATATAATTGGGGCACGGTGTGTGTCAAAACAAAAGGGGGGAAAAAAACCCAAACCTTCTTCTTATCTGTTGCTTAAAATCTAAGGGAATAAATTGCTGAGATTTAGGAGGATTAGGGCTGTGACACTGGAAGCAGCTGGTGACAGTGGCACAACTGGAGCTGGGAGAAAGACTAAAAATATTCAAGAAAATATAGCAAAATAAAAATAAAAAGCTACTACCTGGAGTTGTAACTGCAAGGAAGAAGAGTGACAATGTGGCTGGATGATTCTCAGATTACCAGATTCTTTCTCTTCTGGGTTCTGTGTCTGTCTGTCTTTCTCCTTCAACTGCCAGCCCTTCCCAGCAGCTCTTCTTCTTGACCTCCCAATCCATGAATAAAACACAGTTTCAGTCTTGCACCCTGCCAGCCATTCATCACTCTGCTAACTCCCTTTGCTGGCTCCATTTCCCAATTTATGCATCGTAAAATTCTGTACACGTTTAACAGAGCAGCAATTTATAAATAGCTTTTATTATACAAGGCAGGCTTGATGCTAAAACTGGAGGTCAGAGATACTGGCACTTAATTCTTAAAACTTTTCCATTCTGCTGTTCCTCCCAATTTCTCACAACTAGCTATCCTCAGAGAAGAATGTTAATGTTGATTTGTAATTATCTTTTCTCTTTGATGGGCCCACTGCTTTAATAGTGGACAATATCTCTTTTCATATGTGAAATATTAGAAAAATGAAGAGAGCAGGCAGTTACCCCCACACTGAGTCAGGAATCAGCCACAGTTCTCCTGCTTGGGAACCCCAAGGCACAGATTCCCACGGCAGCCTATGGATTCTGTGCTATAGTATCATTTTGCTCAGTTATATATTCCGGACATGGGAGAACCAACTGTAAACAACAAAGCCAATGTGCTTCGGTGGTAGACTGAACTGAAGCAGGGCCACCGAAATAGCAGGTGAAGCAAAGGATGGGGGGATGGATTTCACACCTAGAAACCACTACTCGGTACTAGTAGACACCAGCCTTTTTGCAACCATCTATTACGGCTTCTTGCCAAAGTCAGTTTAAGCCCACCACTTTTTGCACACCTCAGAGGGATAAAGACAATGCTTAAAGAGCTACAGGGCTGTCACTGAGAATGGTCCTGGAACTGGTGCCTCCAGAAGAGGTGAAGTCCACATATTTATGTGGGAAGAGGCTGCAGAGTCCCAAGGAGCTACAGGGCAGTGGCCACAAGCTGGTAATTCCCTTTCCCTTGATTAGGGTTATGCATTGACAGAACCCTGAAACAGCTGAATAATGGCGGAAACAAAGAGCCCACAGAGGGAAAGAAATTTTATGCTAATGTGTCTCCTTGAGAGGATCTTTTTAACAGCTCTTGAGAATAACAACCTCTTCTTCTCCTGGCTTGGTTCAGTCTCTGACTCTCCAGTTCTTTGTGCAGGCGTTTCTGTATTAGATACAAGTCTTCTCCACAGCACAACCACCTATCACTATGCTTTATAAAATTAACCCAAAACTGAGGTTTTATAGTGAAATTATCATAAGTAAGTTGTAGGGAAAGCTAATGAAGAAGTGTAAGAACTCAAAACACTTGCTACTCAATTACCATGTTCAATGCTACCTAAAAATACCAAATTATTATTGCTGAGCACTCTGAGACCAGTTTGTTAAGACACCCACTAATATGAATACTTGACACTGCACTTCAGTATTTAAATCTTTTTAAGGTTCAGAGCCCACCCGTCCCCCCTTGAGTTATAATCTGACACACAGCCAAGAGGGAAGGCTGTTCAGAGCTCTAATAGCACAGAAACCCATTTGCAATTGCTCTTCTCATTTGCCCTCTACAAATCAGTCAAGGACCCAAGCTCTTGAAGAAACACTGCTAAATTGGACTCTGGTGTTACTAAAATCGCTCAGGAGCAAGGCTGCAGATGGAAGTAATTCCCAAGGACTAAGAAACTTCAGAGCATCCCAGTAAAAAGACTGACAAAGAGAAGAGGAGGAAAAAATGTAAAGAGAGCCTTAGAGTGGTTTGTGCTCAGCGTGTGCTGAGCCTGTCCCCTCCCCGGGCTGGCTGGTGGGGGGAGCTGGTGATGCTCCATGAGTGTCTCAGGCCCCATCCTCTCTTGTGCTGCCTTTGATTTGCTCGTTCTTCTCTTTGTGTGCGCAGCAGGGAAGCAGAGAGCACCAGAGGTGGCTCACCAGCATGAGAGGGGTGTTCTCAGCGCTGCAGGTCATATGGCGAAGCAGCAAAAGAGAAGGCCATTATGAGCAAGTTCTCCCAAAACTCAATTTTTTTCTTCAACAGAGTCAAAGAAAGAGAAAGCAGGGACAACAAAGTCAAGCATCATCAGGTTCCATCAAAGTTCTCACTAATATTCTTAAATTTCAAGAGTCCTTAATCTATTGCTTTGAAAAGAGGAGCTATTTGTGCTATTAGTTTTGGTGGAAATTAGGATGATTCTACTCATCAGAGGAACAACATCCTGAAAGCATCTCCAAATCAAATAAGCAGGGACAAAACACAAACACTAATTATTTTTTAGGGGGAAGCTTGATACATTCAAATACATAAAGCATGATGGTTGTGACAGAAAAGGACAGGGCTTAGCAACCCTTTTCTAATCAATTCCAAAGTAAGGGTATCTACTTTAGAGTGCAGATGTGCAACTCCTCCCCATCAAGAGGTCCATGTACATGGTATTTGGTTATTATTTTGTAAATGTCTCTTTCCATTTTAGAGTAATACTGCACACACAGGAGACAGCCTCGTTAGAAACATTACACTATAACTGATAAAAACCAAAGGAGACGGGGTCCAAAATGGAGGTTCCAGTAGGCAAGAAACGTAGTAGCTGAGATTAATTCCTTACTTAAGTCCCAGGACTTGAACAGACTGCAAAGTGCAGCAATTATATTCAAATACAATGAATGCCGTAATTATGACTTCAGATATGAGTGGAAATATTTTGAGAAGCAGTAGTTCAACTAAAGCCATATTTAAAATAGGGAGTGCTAGACTTTACCTACTATAAAACAATCTTAAGGGATTAACTATACTTGTATTTTTAATTGTTTATGTCTAATGTATAGTGTTTGAGAATTAAAGAACACACACTGTCTAACACACTACCATTAATAACTGCCACTGTAAAGACATGAAACTCTTCTCTCTGAATGGAGGAGGAACAAGTGCCCAAGTGTTTTAAGGGACACTTCATTGTCCCCCCAAGACCTGTAAAACTGAAGTCTTCAATACTTGTGGTGAATATCAATGGTTAATACTGTCTTCAAAAACAACAGAGAACAAAAGTAATTAATCCTTTCCAGGTAACATAATTTTCTCTGGGGTTATTGGAAGGAGGAATTTATACATCATTTGCAGACTTTGATTTCAAATTATGCCCTATAAGGAGTACACTGAAATTTGTGACAAGGAACAAAGCTTAGGAAGATGGAGCAGAAGATGGGATGAATGTGAAGAGAGGAAGGGGATAAAAAGATTTGTTGTAGAGCTCTTTGAAGGAGACAATAAATAGAAATTAGAGAGAAACACTGAAGAAAGTCCAGTAACCAGCTGGACAAGAAAATCTGTGAACATTATGTTGATAGAGCAAGGGAAGAAATGTCCAGGACTTTACAAGAGATCAGGGAGAGGCAGGTATGGAGCAGAGGCACAGCAAAACATGCTTCTGCGATTGAGAGGCCAGTTTGCATTACAGAAATAAAAATGAAGCACTCTCAGAAAGCAGAGCTTGCCTGGGCGTTAGAAGAAAAGACAAAAGCACAATGTTATACAACTGCAACAAAAAAACGCAAACATAAGCCCACACAAAGCCCCGAGGATCCTAATTAGAGAGACCAGGGCTGACCCACAGTCCTGTTTTCTTTCATATATTCAGCCAACAAACGGCAGAGGATTCCAGCAGCCAGAACAGACAGTGACATTTTAAGTCAATGAGAATCTATTTTACTCTTCCTCCCACAACACAAATGAATAGTAGTGCTAATGAAATTCCACTCCTATTATAAATTGACAAACACAATTCTGCATTTATCCCTTCCAGCAAAATTTGCCTTTTAACAAACTCAAGCTATTCTGAAACACCCTGCAGTCACAATACGACAAACCAAACCACCGCTCTCCCCTGCACTGCCCTTCTTCCAATTAACTTGACTTTAGTGGATCAAGATAAAATACTTTCTACTCTATTTTACACCTACAATTTTGGATGAATCATACTAAAATTTACTATTTTAGTCACAGACTTTAATACAGTCTCGTTATTTATTTCACGTTTGGTCAAATGTTTCTGACTAAGGAGGGGCTTCTACTTCATTACACCAAAATAACTTGCTTTAAAAAAAAAACAAAAACCAAAAAAACCCACACAAACCAAAACAAAAACCCCACCAAAAATCCACACACACTGGCTTCCGGTGCTGTCTTCTTCAACATGCCAAGGAATTACATTATATGCAGAAATTAGCAAAAGTTTACATAATAAGAAGAATTGATTGGTCTCTGGACCAAGATGCAAAGTGTGATCTGTGCATATCATTATTCAGAAAAATGAGAGAAAATATTCTTATTCCTTCCTTTTTAAATTAGTCTCCTCAGAAAGGCTAGATAACCTTTTCCTATTTAATTGTGGTCTACTAGGGAAGCAGCCCTTTGTGTCTCCATCAGAAATGCACCGAGAAATAATTCTGTGTTTCTCTCAGTCTCTGGTTTCTGTGTAACCCTTTCCTTCCCCCCACCCCGGCCAGTTCTGCACCCCAGTGAGCACAGTCAGCGCCCGGCTGCTGGCGAACTCCAGCTACGAGCAAACTCTCCCAGATTCGAGAATTCACGTTGGTATCTGCTGGGCTTAGAGACAATAAATAAACGCAGCATGTCAGCTTCAAAATCCAGTATGGTTTCTGTATTTACCTTCTTTCAACATAGCTTTAACACAAACTGAATGGCATAAGTATTATAAGTATTACCATTCTTTATAAAAATAAACAGCTTTTCTAGCCATTTTGTAGGTCCAGACCTGTACCACTCCAGCCCCGGCTTCCACCATCATCCAGACACACACAAAGAATAGTCTTCCAAATTCCTTTCCAACGTTTGCCTTCACCTGAACATCAAGCATCAATGCCCCCAAGATGTCTTCTCCTGCTCTTGACTTAAATAGCGTCTTCCTCAGGGACCAACCAAGCTTTTAGTACTTAAGAACTGGATCCAAGGTACCTCATCTAGAGCCTCGTTAAGCTGATTATCCCACAACTCTCAGTTGGACCTGGAAACCTGACTTTCCATTATACCACAATAAAGAATAGTAACTTTTACTATATAATAGTTATATAGATGGAATGTTATATAGTTATAACTTATAGTTATATGTTACTAGTTTTATAGATAGGATGAAAACTTCAACCTCAAATACAAAGCCAGGATCCGATTCTGGTCTGATGTAAGCTCTGACAAGTAAAAATTGCTTCCACAAAGTTGTTCTCAATGGAACACGTCCTGCTGTGCCAACATGGCATGACTGGTTCTTATCTCCAAATAGCTCAGATCGCCATGAAAAAGCCAGAGAAGTTTTGTGTTAGCTACAAACTCCTTGGCAAAGATCACACTTACACGGGCAGTGCTATAACACAGGTAATATTTACTGCAGTACAAGAGTTCCAAGGCCAAAGAAATGCACACCACAGAAAGGCATTGCAGAAACACCCAACGGACATCTTTGCCACAGTTTACAACACTTAATTCCCTGCAGTGGGTATTATAGCACATTATTCCCACACTCCTACCTTTCAGGAAGTCGGGACTCTCCCAAATGTAAACTCACATCCCAGCTCATTTCATGGGAACTTCCCCACATAGAGAGACGGATTTCTTTATCATTGTTGTCTTCACTTAGTGATAGATGCTTTGTCCTCATGCTCTCTGGAGGAGAGTTACACATGACCACAGAACTCCCTAGGAACAGTTTATTAGTTCCAGGTTTTGACACTACCTTCTCCAGGACCTTCTTTCCATTCTCAGATAGGCCCTAGAAAGGTAACAGCACGGACAATGGGGAAACAAGAAGGAACAAACGCAGCTGTGAGTCTTCCCACTGTAAAGTAAGCGCCTTTCCTGATCTGCCTCGATACACAGTTCGGATTTACTAACATCAGACAGCTGAAAAATCATCCTCCCATGATTAGCTATTTCCCAGATTCCAGACTGCACAATTCCCTTTCCCACTTTATTCCTGTGATTCAGTTGAGGACCATTACTGCTGGTAACTATTCTGGATAGGAAGATATCAGCCTCTAATAGGTAAAAATACAATTACATCTTTCCTATCCCTTTTTCTTTCTATGGGAAGTATTGCTCATGTTCATTTGAAACAAGTTGGTGGTTTTTTTATGTATTACATGACTATGTAAGAAGGTTGGGTGACAACACCCCAGCAGAGACGGAAGAGCTGACAGGTCCAAGAGCAGTCAGGGATCCATAAAAGAGCTGAAGTTGCCAATTTTGACGCAGCGAGATCCATTACGTTGCAAGTCTTAAATAGCATTTTACAAACCTTCAGCTTCAGTGATCGGGAGAGAAACATCAGGCAGCCCAAGACAGAAGGGTGTCAATGAAGGAGTTGTGTATATATATATATATATATATATATATATATATATATATATATATATTTCCACCTGCTGGCAGAAAGCATTTACACAGCAGTAGTACGCTTTTACAGTGGCTTAAGTCTGGAATAAATCCAATAAATCAGTGGAGTTTTTCTTGGTTAAAATATGAACACGAAGCAGCATTTATCCTACAATGTCACTGGCACACAAAGATTATTATAGAAAGCCTGCTTTTGATAAGGCTGTATATCTCCAGCTCTGGGGCCCTAACATTAGTCTGATGTATAATATTTTTATTATTTTTAATTAACAACCAAGTGCTACCAGTTTCCCAAAACTGCAAGTAATAAGCTTAAATTACTAAACACAGAAACATGTTATGGTGGTGTTCATCAGGTCCAATGCTCAGCAAAGTAAGTATTTTCCAGTCGATGTTTGTTTGAAATTAAAAGCTGTTGTAAGGCAGGGCCGAGAGGAACGAGCCAGGATTCACCACGTACCACTGAACCACTGTAACACGGGAACAACTGCTCTCGTTTCTTCAGAGCTGACTGTAGCAGAGCGTGACACAGTCAGTGCTGCAGATGGAAGAGGCCCTTTCCAAAGCACTACACTATGTCAAAAAACCCTCTATTGTCTATAAACAGAGAGGGTGTGTTAATCTCTCTTCTCCGTTGCACCAACAATTAGAGTATTTCCAAGCACAGACCCACGCTCCCAACCTGGCTACGGGGTTTTCCCGCACTGTGCACTCCAGGCTTTCACCTGATACCACTTTTAACACTTCAGAGTCACAATCCATCATCAGTGGATTTCATCAAGTATATTCCCCCCGAGTTCAATGCTGAAGTTCCAGACAGCAGTGGGAGCTGAACACTTCATGGAAGAGGAGAAACTGAGACTTCTCCAGTGTTCAAAAGGCACGAAGAGACCAGTTTACTAGTTAGCAAACTCTAACATTCTGTGCTCCTTTCACAAAACCTTAGTTGAAATGTTGAAGTCTCCGCTTTCTCTCCCTTCTGACCTTGATGATGTGTGTGACAAGGCTGTTTTCAAACACATTTCCAAACTCAGCTCTGTAAAAAACCTTCCTGAAAGAGATACTATTGCATTAACACATGCTGGAAAGCATCTAGCCTTTGTGCTGCCCCCCGTTATCTATAAATACCCAGAGACTGACGTGCAAGTAGCACACCAAATCCAAACTTCCTCCAAGAATGCGGAAAATTTCATCTGTCACAAAATAAAGTATTACATCTTTGTGCCAAAATAACATCCCATACACGTATAGAGTAAAACTTGAAAAAAAAAATACCAGCAGATATTGTCAAAAATGCCTAGTGCCAAGAGAAGAAATTCTCAAGAAGCGCTGTGCTCCATTCCAGCATTATGAATTCAATCTTCCATCACAGAATCATAGGGCAGAAATGCCGAATGGCTTGGGTTGGAAGGGACCTTTAAAGGTCACCCAGTCCAGCCCCCTGCCACGAGCAGGGACATGAGCAGTTGTCATCCAGCTCAGAGGTAACCATCATTCCGACTCTCTACATCTACCTTAAGGAGAAACACTTCAGGGAAGCCAAAGAATTACCATACAATAGGCTACAATTTAATTAGAAGAAGGAACATGCTGGATACAATGTCAGTGGAAGAACACGCTAATGAACATTTTAATGAGATAAATATGCCCTCACATCTCCCATTAAAAAAGCCCGAGATCCCCCTTTGCAACGGTTGGCAGCAGCTGCAAGAACAGGCTCCCTTTTTACTGATGTGGGCGATGCTAAGGCAGCAGCAATTCCTGGAATTCCAGTCGGGAAGGAGAGGAGGAACAACGGATGCTTTTAGCTTCCGAGATGTATCAGGGCACATTTCCCTCCTGCTTCTGAAGGCGCTGTTTCGGGGAAACAATCCCCGCCAGAGCTCTCACAGGACAAGGCGCCTCCATGGCCAGGCAAGTGCGACCCTCCAGATGGAGGGAAAGTTCAGCTGTAAATCTAAAATGCAAGTGATTGTTTAAATTATTAGAGTTGAACACTCTTGACATTACTCTGTATGGATTTTAAGAGCCTATTTCAAAATTTAACAAAGTCATCAGGTTTTTAACAGGAAGACCCTTTAAGTTGTACAAGGAGAGTCTAGTACAATTCTTACTGACAATTTTCAACAAGTTTCTACTGCAGAGTTGGCAAGTCAGTTTTGGAAGAATGCTTAAAGCTTTTTCTAAAGCATAATTTGAAAGTTTGCAATGGAAGAATAATACCGGAATTACAAGAAATCAAGAAAGTAGCGAAGGCCAAATAAAATTCCTTGTCTTCTTTTATAAAATATATTTTTTAACACCAAAAGAAACAAACAAGAATTAAAAAGTCACCATGGCACAGTGCAGCAGTGGAAAATGGCTGTGTTTCAACTGCACCCGTATCTGTTCTGCAATTTAAAGTTAATTGATGAGGATACGTTTACGTGGGGGGACGTACTAAGGAGTAGGTACTGTAAGATGTTTCTAAGTTAATGTTTTATATTTATTGTTTAATTCTTTTCATCATCTAAGTTTCCTTTATCTGCCTGGAAGGGGCTTTAATGGATCTAAATAAATGGAGGACATTTGTCTAACATGTACACCTTGCCAATTCTATCAGATGTTGCTGTAAGAAATGTAAATCAAGAAATTGGGTCTTAAAGTTTTATTCACTGTAGTTTTAATAGACCATGCCAGTATTACTCCAGTATTGCCAGAGATGTCTCCAAGAACACTGGATGAATACTAAGAAGGGCTACCGTGACTCATGCTATAAATGTACAGATTAAATTCTAAACTTTTAATCTCCCAATTGGATCCACACGGGGAAACTCAGGATGGCTTCAGGGAACGTGCCAGCGGAGACACCACAGAGGAATCACACCATACCTTTAACCAGAACAGAAACACTCACAGGTCTTGGGATCAGAAGTTACAGGTTTGTTTTCAACACTGATGTGTGCAAAGATGTAGGACTCTGTGATAGGTGTACATTAGCATGTTTCCACATCCATATACTGCCTACAGATTATCAGTCTTTTGGGTCTTTTTTCCAGAAAAGCATATAAATTTTGAATACTAAAGCATTTGAGATGGAGCAAGTTTTCTCTGAGCCATGAAGCAGAAAGCAAGAAGGCCCACAATGAAGTATCGTACAGACCAGCTACATGAAAGTCCACTTCTAAGGCCAACCTTATCCAGGCAATTCAATGAAATTCTACTTCAGATAGGTAAGTACTTTTGCAATATGTTATACTAATAAGCAGATTATATGTGCCACTAAAAAAAGCCTGTTTTGATTATCAGTATTCCAGTAGTTCTGGTCCTCCCTGAAGTGACTTATAATTTACTAATCCTACCTGATCAAACCATAAAATACTATTAGGTAGTACAACCTATCTTCTGTTAGTGCATAGGTATCTGCACAAACAGTGAAGTGGAGGAAAGGCAATAGCCCCAGCCTGTTGTGTCGCTGTTGCAGGGCACCAGGCTTGCCCTTGCCACTGTCACCACTGTCCGAGGAGACCTGAGCACGGAGGGCAGCAGCTCCACCATCACAGTGGCCACCCAAGCCTCCTACAGCTCCACAGGAGCCTGGACCGTGTGGCCATCAATAAACCATGCCAGGTCATAAGCAGCACCAAGACAAGTCCCCCATGCTTTCAAACAAGTAACAATTTTTAATTAGGAATTACAATGTGATTCCAAATGAGACTATCAGAAATACATGAAATTAAACTCAACACCAAAGCCACTAGAATTGTGTGGATAATAACAATGGCAAAGTTAGGGCTCACCAGCAATTCCAGAAGGCTGGTAGGAGCATTAACTAACGATAATCACGTAGAGGTGAATTCTCATGCAAACAACACAGAGAAGTCATCAGACTTGGTTTGTAAACCATGTCATGCAGAGACAATAGTAAAAGTTCAAATTCAAGATAAATAAACTTGGTGTCAGATAAACCAGATAAAAATTATTTCCAAGAGCTACATATGAAAAACTCACTAATTAATTTCTATGTATAATATACACTACATGGAAGGGAAATTCCTTTCTAAAATTCCTTAGCTCAGACTTGTTTATGCTGCAAATGTTTATAAACCAAAATGTTATCTTCCAGTCATTTGAGTACTTGGGTTATATCTTGTACTTCCTGAGTGTGACAAAGAATCTGACATGGCCAAGACAAATCTATTATAAACTTAACTGCAGATTTTTTTTTTTTAAAATAGCTTAGTTGCAAGAGATACCAAGCATATTAAGTAGGATTTTGATTAATCTAGAGCAATCCATCAATTAAACAAGAATAATTCATCTTTCTTGATTGTTCCAGAAAAGATGGTAGAAACCCAAAATAAGCAGACATTAATCTATGAGCAATGAATTAGAGAAAAAGAATTAATTACAAGGAAAAAATGTTTATAACAGATAAAAACACATGTTCTGGATGGCTCGGGTCAGAAGTCTGGCAGCCTGGAAGATGTTTCAAATCAAGTCAAATCCATTTTGCACATTACAATCAAAACTGACCATTTAGAACACACATCCACAGTTCCGGAAATACTTACTTAGTATTAATTTCTGATAAGGCAGTTATTTTTAATGTTTCAATATGCTGGCATAACAGAAATAGTTAAAACTTCTTCCTCTTACTTAGGAAATACCTTTTTTTTTAGTCAAGGAGTACAACAGTTACTTAGTCTTCATGCAACCCCAGCTATAGCAGACTATTACAAGCATTTTTTGAAAGAAGAGGAAAAGGCTTCACATTCAGACAGCGTAATGTTACTCCCACTGAAAGCCACAGAAATTCTCCTGCTGCCCTCAGTGGGAGTAAGAGCAGTTCCAAATGTCTCCAGCTTTTCAGATTTTTCACCAAGAACGTCTATTGCAAAAAAATGCATTCTATTTTATCATTAAAAGCCACAAACCAATAACCAATCAAAATAAACCTCAAATTGTTTTAGAAGTCAGCAGTCACAGCCAATGAGTCGCGCTTGTAAAGGAACCAACCCGCGTTCTCCAAGGCTGACAAGCAATAAAATCGGGAGCACCACCACCCTGAGAATGCATGGCCCTCCTGATGAAGGGTGACATCCTCTTTAAGAGGAGCACAGAGCACACCTCACTTCTGAAACAAGCAAATCACTCTTAGTCATGAACTCTGTAAAAACCATCTCTGATGATGATAGCACAATTACTACTGTCTCTGCACTGCAGAAGGAGCAGGAACATTTTCAAAGCTGTACGTTCCTTTACTTTACAAATACACTGCAGAATAATAATAGGTTGCTCGTGTATCTACGAACAGCATCCCATTTGATTGCCTGCTACTTTTTTCCTCATTTTGAAGGAGCAGCGAGGCTGCTTGGCAGTGAGAGCGGCTGAGAGTGGGCAGTGAGGAAGGGGGAGCCAGTTCACCTCCTCTCTGGAAGTAGGACAGGAGCAGAACAAAACATTTTGAAAAGTTCCATTTATAAAGTTTTGGAAGCTTTATTATGAGTTATATTATATGTAGTTAATTCTTCTACGTTTTGATTATGCAGACATTTGGGTTTATATTGCTATTCCAAGCAGACTAATTCAAACTCTTGCATATTTTTGCCATAGTCGGTTCAATAGTCCTACTGTTCGAGAAAGAGGCCACTAAATACTATTACTAAAAAATGAATTTAGTCTTTCATCACTTTACTGTTGGCTAAAGAATGATAATTGTGAGACTGCAACAGTAAACAGCAAGAAGGATTAAATTAGAAAAAAATTTTGCCTTCCAGATTTCATAGACACGAATGTGTGTAGTTAATAAAATAAAAATATAGGTAAGGAAATGTCGACAACTCTTACCACCCTTTCAGGCGAGTTGTTAGGCCCCTTTCTTTCTTCATGAAGCACAACTCAAAGTTACGGATAACCCTGAAAAATATAATAGATAGATCAAACTCTGAATAGAAACTCTGTAATTAATGTGACGAACAACTTGTTGATCTGAGTAACGGGACAACTCTACACACAAGGCCACAGCCCAAACACCCGCCAACACCACACCGCAACCCCAGCTCACACCAGCCACGCCAGGGCTTCCACCAGCCTCTCGAGTTCCCGCTTCCTGAGATCAAAGTTCATGGGAGAAATTTCTCATCTGGTTTGAACGCTCTAGTATGTGGCTGCTTCTACTGAAATCTCTAGAGCACAAAATCCAAAAATAATTTACATGTAAACATGTAAAGTAACAAGATGCAAAATAGCCAAGATATTTCCCCATATTATCTCCTTGCTTAATTTTTTTTTTTGATGATATGCTTGATTTCAGTGACCTAACACCTGTTACATACATACTAGAGCATTTTCCACAGAAAACATACATACTGGAAGTTACAAAGAAACTGGAGAATTTTTCAAATCAAGTTAACAATAATACAGTGTCAACTCCCAGGGAACACAAACACTGTCTTGGGCTACGTTTTATCAAGTCTTGAGCAACTGTTCTTTGTGTTTATTTTAACTCCAAAAATCATAAATTTCCAACTGTTTTACCTATCTTGTTTCCAAACTGAAATCCATCTGGTTCCATACATCACTGCAAGTTGGAGGTCATGCATTCATCCCACGTAGACCAGGAAGGGCTAACAGCATTGGCGTTACACAAGAGAAGATAAATTTTACTCTGAGCTTAAAATCTAAAAAAACTTTAGATCCCTGAGCCCTCTACAGAATTTCAGAAGTTAATAAAAAAGAAGCAAGATACTTGCGTGGTGGTACCACAGAACTCTTGATTATCCCTACATATTGGGCAAGGCGGAGGAATATACACCTGCCAAAGCACCAGTGGCCGTTGCTCCTTCTATTGCTGGTTAGACTGGGGTTGCAGGACAGTCCCACTGACATACTGACATCCTCTGACAGCAGCCATTTAAGTAATCAATGTCACAAATAATCAGGCTTTGGTTTGGGTTGGGTGGAGGGGTTTACAGTCCCCAATGAAAAGTGCTCCCACACAAGGCCCAACCTGAACCCATTAATACAGTAAAAAATTACTAACACTCAGCCCCATAAAAGATATATGTGCACTCAATGGGAAAAATAGCTTTTTGTATCAGAGAAACAGATTTATTTTTAAGAGACCTAAAAATATGAACAAAGCTATCTGCAGACTGCTTTTATGAAGGAAGACTTTGGTTTTTTTCCCCCCGTTTTTGTAAGCCAGTCAGCATTCGGCTGCCTCACAAACCCCATACCTTCTCCATGTGTGCCTTCACCTTCCATGGCAATTTTTATGTTTCGTTTCACAATTTACAAATTATGAGGCAACACTATGTCCTAACACATTAATTCCACTGGCTCTAGGATGACACTTGATGAAAATGTATCTAATTAGTAAACAGGATGCTTTATTTATCTTCAACTCTGGTAAGTACATGCTTTTAAGTACTGCAGAACAAAGGAAGAACCTCCCCACAACCATGAGAGGCGCTGGCAAGTGGAGCATGTAGACGGAAATTCAGTTTGTCACAAAATAAAATTTCATTAGAGGAGTCATGTTGTTCCAGAAGCAGCAGTGAGGGAGATGGTAGAGTCATAAGAAATGTGTTGAATCAGTACAAATCCAACCTCAGGCAAGAATTTTCCTCAGAAGTTTCATTTTTATTAGCAATTCAGGCTTCTCCTGCTGAGCGATTCGATCCAGAGGTTGGAAGCAAAATCTTGCCATCACTCACCCTGTTAAAAATCTTTCCCCAAAAATAAAATAAACATGCAATTTCCTCTAACCAAAAAGAAATGCAAACAGTGATAACAATCAGAAATAATATTAAACAGACATCAGTGGGGTAATAGTAAAGATTAAAAAATGCCACTAATAGCTTGATTAAGTTTTAAAACATTGCAGCAAATCCTAAACTGACCCTTCTATATTTATTTTTAAGTAAGTATGGCGATTCTGTATAAGCCATTTTAAAAGCTTCTACTCTTTAAAGAGAGTGGAAAATTATGGCCTATAAAAAAAAAAAAAAACAAACAACCTCACACCATTATGAATCTCACTGATTAAGAAAATCAAAAGCTGAACGGCAAACCATTTTCATTCACATTTTCAATATAAATCAAGATGTTACTTGAGTTACAAATCTGGGTACTCTGCTACCTATACATGTAGCACCTAGGAAGGTTTCATGAAGAAATCATGATTATTGATAACTTACATCCACCTATGTTATAATTTTTTCCTCTTTTTTGAGCAGCATAGCTCAAAAAGTATGTTCCACATTCTGGTAATTTTTACTTGATTAAAAACTAATCACTATTCAGCATCTAACTCATGGGAAGAAAAATTCAAGCATACGATATCTGCACTGTAAAGAGATCAGACTAGAGAAATTCTTGACGAGAACAATCACCTGATATTAAAGCATATCCCTAACTTTTTGCAATAACATACTCTTAAATTGCCAGGGGTGCGGATGTAATGTGATTTTGGATATCCTTGTACAACACAGCTCAGCAAACCACTGGGTAAGTCAAGCAGCAAAGCAAGAGAACAAGATTGCCTGTCTTCACTTCTAACCTTGTTTAAAGACTTGATTCTGCCAAACCCCAGGTCCTGGAACCTTTCTCAAGATCCAAGCCAACACTGAAACTACAGACGTTGTACAAGTGGGGTTGTACTTTGAACTTGCGCCAAATAACACTGAACACACAAGAAATGATGGAAAGAGAGCACTTCAGCTAGTGCTATATGATAAACTTGAAGAAATCTCCTTCTGCCAGACCAGTTACCAAGAAATAATGAGTGTATACTCTGAAAACTGCAGTAAGGACTACCTTATTAAGTCTCTTATAAATATTCAAAAGACTCACCATATTAGCAGTTCCAAACATAGTAAAAGGTGAAGGTCTCAAAGAACAGTGCTAGGCATAACGCTGCCAGTTCTGACTGGAACCTTATGTTGAGCCAACACCAGCTGACAAGGGCACGACCTTCTATTGATGCTGAGAATGATGACTTGGTTCAAAAATTGTTTCATTTTGCTGCCACAGATTTAACAGCACAGGCTTTGTCCCCATGAGACGAGTAGAACATGCTCATTAGGTAACCTAGTTCCACTGAGACAAGATTCTAAACAAAGGCTAAGCACCTTTATTTTAATATTACAAACATGTTCTCAAGGTACTTCAATGCCAACCATTGTGGAGGTGAAAGCTAAGCATGGATCCCCGGTCCCAGGACTGTGCCACAGCACCACGCACTCAACAGGAGGATGGCACTGATGGAAGTTAGGGGTGACATTGAACACGTCAACAAAAAGCAGTGAGCACCAAGCAGAAATACAGCTCGACACACCAGCACAGCAATTCTGAGGCTCTTCAAAGAGGTGCATAAATAAAAGGAAATAATTTTCGCTTTGTTTATCCAGCCTAACAGACAAGACAATTATGAATTATTTTAGCAACTTCTTTCAGCTTGTCCAAAATATTTACTGCCCATTGTTTTCATCTTCCTAGATACAGACATGCCAATGCCAGACAATATCTGGTACAATCAACTTGGATTTACTATTCCTACCATCTGTCTCAAGTCAAACCAATAAAGTACAACTGAACAAGAAAAGAGGATGAGAGGAAGAGGGGAATGAGAATGGCACAAAGACAGGCAGGCAGTTATTGCTTACTCTGAATGCAATAACAAGAACTCTAGAGGCCAAAACGTTCCAGCTGAGCTAACTATGGCTTCCTGCTGCTCTTACTAACATGGTATTGTACAAAAGTAATTGCAATTATTACTCACAAAGTACAAAATACCAAATGGAAACAAACAACATAATGGAAGAAACATGCATCTACTGGCAAAGCCAACACTCATTAGAAGATTCTATTCAATATGCTTTGAAGCCATCTGTATAAAGTGACAGTGGAAGCCTTTAAATTTAAATACAGCTTTTAAAATTCTTTATTTCACTAGAGGCAGAAGTTTGACTTTAAGTGTTAATTTAAATGGATGCAACTAAGTCGGTTTAAAAAAACCAAACTAATTGGAGATTCATAAACGCAGCTGCTAATGGTACCCGCATCCCAGCCTGCCCACAGCTCTGCCCGACCAGCTCTCCCCGTGCTGGGACATCCGCCCACGGGTTCTACTCACTGCTGAAAAACGTCAAGGGAGGTTCTCTTCCATCCCCGGAACTCCTCTCTGGACCTCCCGCCCTTTGCACCATCAGGATCCTTGCAACTTTGCATCTTCTTGTAGAAGACAGAATAATTTGAAGGATCCTATCCATAGTTTCATCTCAAATAAGATATTCATCTTATTTTCACAGAATGGCAGAACGGCGGAGGTTGGAAAGGGCCACTGGAGATCATCTGGTACAACCCCCCTGGCTCAAAGCAGAGTCAATTACGAGCAAGTCACTCGGGATCTTTTTCTGAATGGTTTTGAAAATGTCCAGGATTTTGGGGATAATCTCCACAACCTCTCTGGGCAACCTGCTCCAACGTACAGTTCACCTCTATGGTAATTTTTTTTTCCTCAGTTTTTGATGGAAATACTGACTTCTCCACTTGGCACCTACCAGCTCTCAGGCTGTGCTGCCTCTGGTAGGATTCTTGATCAGTAGGAGCTGACCAAGAGCTGCTTAAATCACTGAGCTCTGGAAATGGCACTGAGCTGTATAACCACGCAAGGTATTGAGGAGGCCGGCATACATTAGTAATGACACAGCATGGCCTCTGGGCCCAGTAATGCGGAGATGCCTTCATCTTCTACAGACTGCTCCGAATTCCCTACTCACACAAGGACACACCAAACAGACACACAGTGTTTACTCCAGGATGCTACACCTACTTTAAACCAGCTGGGGTTTGTCTTGTTATTGTACATACCTGGTAACCATCCTTTCAATTTCAGTGTCAAAGATATTTTAAATAATCAGTTTCTCAGGAAACGTTTACTATTAACATTCCTTGCCTCCAAAAATACACACAAGCAGTTATTCCAAGGTGGAACTGGGAGAAACCCGTATAAACTCAGAGCTCTGGAGATTTCTATCAGAATCAGTCACTTGATTTCATGTGAAATGGCAAGAATGCACAAGCATATTTTTTTGTTCTTTATTACAAAAGTCTCAAGTGACATTTGCTGTAAGAAAGACGTTAACGGGCAGTGAAATGCCAAAAGTTTCCCAAGGAAAAGTCAATTCCATTCATGACTGTCCTCTTAAAAGATGTAAGTAATTCAGGTGTATTCAGTCAAACTACAGCTGTGTGAAGAGAGAAATGAAGAGCAGGCAGTTGATCACTAATACTAAAACTGCATAATTGATATATTTGTGCATAATTCCTGCCTCATTTTATATTCTCTAGAAGAAAATGCCTTGAGAGATTTCTTTTCCCCATTAGAATCCTCCAACTTGCTGTAAATATTTTATATCTGTGCAGCTACTAAAGTGACTAAATTATCAATCTTGTACTCTAAAATAAGTCAGCCTATTTCAGCGTCCTCCCCGCTCCTCTCCTTCTTCATTACAGCTATTTTCATTCTGGTCTCTCCATACACTGCACGCACCTGTAATCTCTATCTACATTGTATTAGTAGCATCCTCCTAATTAGATTTAATTTCTTCAAGTAGGAGAAAAGTGACATGCTAAGCCTGCCAGGTCTTTGTCGAATGTCCTAGAAGGTCAATGATGTGTATAGAAGGGCTTTGTGATCTCTTTGACACAAGTAAGATAAGGTTGGTCAACATTTCAGATGCCTTCAGAAATGAAAAGCAAAGTAACTGGTTTTGATCCCATTCACATCAAGCTCAAAATGATAAACAAAATAATTATGTTCTCTGTATAGCAGTCTCACAGGCACATGCAGATGTACTTAATAGATCTACAGACGGTAGAAAGCTCATTTAAATCAGACGTGAAATTCTAGTTTTCTTAAATGAGCTACTACGCAGACAGTAAAGCTTCTGAGATCTCTACATCACTGAATTTAACCAAAGTCACCCTATGAAGATTGGAACTTTTCCTAGCGATTACAGCTCCAAAGTTTGTCTACTTCTGAAACAATAGCTCTGTTCTTTAAGAGATACCGGTATTACCGGTTTTGAAGCTTTTACAATAGCAAAATATTTTTACTCCTTTAAAAAAAAACCACAATAAAAATAAAAACCAGCACACTCTGCTTTGTGAGACCAGCTGCTTTCCCCTGATCTTCAACCTCTTTTCAGAGGCAATGCAAAGACCAGTTTAGAAAACTAGACAAACTGTGAATTCAGTGTTTTCTGGAGGTAACGTTGTAGAAAGCTTGCTGCATTTTAACAAGAGGCACTGAAGTCCTTCAAATATTGATACATAAAGTTAAGTTAAAAAGTAGAGAATCTATAGCTTTGGTTTCCATAGAAAGGAGGTATCTTTGTATCACCCCCAAGACTTAGTTATATCTTTCATAAATTTCAGAACATTTAACTTACGAAAATTTCAAGTTCTTTCTAGTCCTTTGTGGCACAGAGAACTTTTACTTATTTCTATGATCAGATGGAGAACGTGAAGCTAATTTCTCATTTAGGACATAAAAAGATTTAATCCAAGAGAAAGGGAGAAAACATAAGGTCAAAATAACATGGGAAAGGAAAACATCTTGTAGGAGAGGGCTTAAGCCTCTCACAGTTCTGTCGGCCAACGTTAAGGTTACCAACATCACTACCCTCCTACAGAGAGGGAAATGAGAAGAATTTGCTAAATATAGCCCCAACTGTTTGGAAGGATGCCTGTCCCTATTTGCGCACTCATCTGTTTAATTGTGGGCAATATAGTCCACTAGACAGCCCCAGGCCAGCAGGGACATTCAATATTCCCCGAGTTACATCATCCCAACTGGAGATGGGATTTAATTACACAGTTTACAATAGTATAAATGCAAACTTTGTCTTTTGAAACTCTTCAGAATTATAAGTACCTCTGAATGTTTTTTACTCAGGTTTGGGAATGTACTAAATGCCTGTGCGCAGCTGTAACCCAGCATGGCAAAAAAGGAAGTCTCATGTTTACTGCATGAGCTCAAGTCTTCCAAATCCCATGAATCTCAGTAGCTAATGAGATATCACAAATGTATACAAATATACATTTATATTTGGACATCAAAAATCCCCTAGGTTAAGCAAAGCAAAAAAAAAAAAGAAGTTTTGTGCTAAAGGCTCCTCGTAGTTCGGTAGTTTGAGAAAACTGACATTTTTCTCAAATTGATCTGCAAATGCATTTTTAAAGTAATTGGAATAATTTAATTCTTAAAATGTACTTGTCAATACACATTACTGAATTAATCCATCTTTATTTGAAAGTAAAGCTGAAGCAACCACAGAAACGTAAAAGCAACAAGCCAAAGGAAGTTTATACCTGTGAACCAAACCTTCGGAAGGATTCCTCCCCTAAATCCCTTGGTTTCAGTGACAATACTGGACTTGAGGAAACACCTCATCAACAAAACAAACAGAGAGACAGCAAGGAAGGGAATAAACAGGTATCTCTGGGATGCTAGGTATTACTTTCAGGGAAAATTGGTCTTCCCAAATTCCTGGTCATAAACTGTACCTTCTGTTCTTTTTTACTGACTTTAGGCTTGGAAAAGAAAATCAGAGGATAGCAACAATCTTTTAGAATTAGAGAAGAGACAGACACATCAAGATGTATCAGTATTAAGAGAAAATTACATTCCAGTTTAAGGACAGAACTGGAAGAAGGGTTTCTGCTACTGATAAAGAAATTCTACCAAGGTTTCAAACTTACGGATTATACAATTCAATAAGCTACCATCACCACATCACATTAAGAACAGCGTCTTCCCCTCCACCTCTAAAATACTGCCTCGGGAGAAGGAACGTGGTTTTTCACTTCCATTATCTTTCAGCCCGCAGTAAGGAAGCGCCTTGGTCCCGAATCAGAACCCACAGGAATTTAGCAAGTGCTATTTCTGCTTGTAGTAAAATCTTCAATATGCAATTTACATCTTGATATGTCATCATTTCTTGGTATTTAACTTAGTAACAGCTTCTCTACAGTAGAGATTTTATTACATAAATTATGGAAGTAGCAGACTGGGTGTAGTGGAGGCAGCATAAATTCCTGAATCGATACAAAATATGTCCCTGGTAGTAGTTGTTATTCTATGCAGGTGTGTTATTGATTACAGTCATAATGATCTCACTTTAGCTGCTGTCAATAACTCACTACTTGTATTGTCACACTGAATTAAAGAAGAACCAACCTAAAAATATGTGGGGAAGTTATATCAGCACAGCATGACCCAGCCTGTGGCGCAGAGCAGCAGAACACTGCCAGTTTATGTTAGGATTCACGTTTGAGACTTCACTTGACATTACATTGATAAAAGTCAAATGTGATATTTATTTGGGCGGAAGAGATTATGTCTTAAAAAA
Organism: Numenius arquata; assembly: GCF_964106895.1. Taxonomy (NCBI): domain Eukaryota; kingdom Metazoa; phylum Chordata; class Aves; order Charadriiformes; family Scolopacidae; genus Numenius; species Numenius arquata. The sequence continues at coordinate 1,419,688 of NC_133591.1, forward strand.
TACCAGAAAACTCTTAAGTACTGCATACAATAAAACTATGCTTTCAATACCTTGGGACCGTTACTGGTGTGCACTTACTGATATGCAAAAGTGAATCAAAGTTTTACGGAGGGTTACTGTCATTTTACCGATCAACAGGACTGAAGCTTCCTTGCATCAGATACGAACTGTAGAAGCAATGTTAGATTACTTAACTTTTTTAAATAGAGTTCATTTCTAAATCAAAACTTGACAGCAGTATACAACAGGAGAATACTAACCATAGGCCAAAGATTCGTGCAGTATCGAAAAGTTAAGTATAGATAATGTTATAATCACAACTGTATGAAACACTTCATTAATGTTAGCATATACAAACACTTTTAAATATTTCAGAACAGACACATAACAAAACAAGAACAATTATTGTCACTGGCCTGTTAAAACGGACAAATGGATCCAGACATGAGGAAAAAAAAAAAAAAAAAAAAGACTTCCTACTTCCAGCAATCTGATCTTTATTCCATTTTAAACTACTGTAGAGGATTAACAAAATGTTAGGATTGTATCTCAAAGGTAAGAGCAGAATATTGTTAAAAATGTCTACACCATTAATGACAGTGTTCTGTACACATTCTACAGAAGCACTGCAACATTTAATAAAACTTGCATTTCATTAAAAAAAAAAAAAACCAACGCAACACCACAGGACTGTAAAGGAACATCATTTTTATGAGACACTACCTGCATTTCCCATGTATCTCCTGTTGATACCAGAGGGATTCTCCTTGACAAACCAAATACAGCACCATAAATCATGCTCATGCCCACCTCTCCCTCCACAGTCAGACTTGTCTAAGGCTTCCTTCTCTTTCCCAGGACCAGTGAAACAGAAACTCTTTCAGTATCAAGCTTATAGGTTCCATGAGACTGTTCTGAGTGGTTACATCAATGCACATCACAAGAAACTCAACCAGCCATCAACAGAATTCTTTCAGAGTTCTGACAACTGCACAAAATTACCAAAACTATTTTCCCTTCAACCTCGTACAATTAACCTCACGGGTAAGGTGTAAGAATAGTTGCCTAAAGAAAATTCAACCTATCAATGAGCGATTAAAATGCCCACCACGTGAAAGTTCTTCAAAGGTTTGATGTATACATAACAACAATAATATTCGTCCTGTCTCACTTTCAGGACCTGACACACGTGCTTCAGTGAGGAAGCCAGTCTCCATGTACTGTCCACATTTGCTACTCAAGGGGGAGGGAGAAAGAGGGAGGCTCCTTCAAAACGCCAGTTAAAACACTTAATTCAAACTCCTGGACTGAATCAGCCTCCAGAGAAGTCCGTCTGCCTCCAGCCATTGCTTTTATTTGCAGCAGAATTGCTTGCCCTTTCTAAACCAGGCATTTAAGTCACACGCCTAAAGTTATTGTAACTACCCCAACTTAAGCGTTACACCTCAGATTCTCCTTCCCCAAGATAGTCCACGCTTTATGAACCGTATTTGAAGTCACTCTGCAATTCGCTTTCCTCTCCGGAATCTCCGCAACCTTTGCTACTACGCATACTGTCAAAAAGATTATTAGTTTGTCATTTAAAACCTGCAAAAATAAGTTTACCCGGTATCAGCACATACATTCAGCTCCCATCAAGCTGTGAATCCAGTAGACATGGATGCTCTTAATTAGCCATAGGAATAATCCAGTACAAGACTGCGCGATTGCTTCTGTCACTGTGCTGGATAGCAGTTACTTAAAATTTTATCACTAAATAACCCAAATTAAATAGAGAATGTTTACTGTAATGAAAAGGTCCCATGGAGGAATTGTGCTGATATACTTCCAACTCATGGATAGAAATTACATCGCCAGAGGAGATGAAGAACAGGCCATTAAATTACTGGCAAGAGTAGCTCTAGTTTCACTAACTTCACATTGCAACGAATGTACATTATTAAGAAAAGACTTTCTTACAGCAACAAGTTAAGGTATCATTATTCTGTACAAGACCCCCATGGCCATTCATTTCATGATAGCAGAAATAAGAGGGGAAAAAATTAAGCGTAGAAAAGAAAAAAGGCATATATGATACAAAGCCCAGATCCTGTAAAGGTGTTTTTTTCCGGCCAGTACTCCAAATGAAGCTACTGCTCAGCACCCCAAAGGCAGTCGATACCACTGCACCTGTAGGAATTCTTATAGGGATTACTTCATTAGATAATTCAAAACATATCCAACTAAGAATGCAGGTCTTGATGTCAATCCCCCAGAAAGTCCACTCTCAAGCATGACTGTGCAAAGGAAGCACCGATGCCTAATTCTATACTCCCACATTATTAAATTCTGAAAGAAATGAGTAAAAGAGGAAATATTTTGAGTTTCCCAGAACTACAACACATCAGCACTGGACCCAAACTGTTTTACTCACTTCTTCCCCCTCGCTTGCAATGTTTAAGCTGTTACTCTTGAGTAATGTATTTCAGAAGACAGTAAATGCTTCACAACTCTTAAATAAACCATAAGCAGCTAAACGGGAACGGTTCTGGAGGACAAAGGCCTGTCGGCAAAGCACCAGACTTCAAGCTTCCAATGGCTTATGACAGCAATAATAAGGCAAACAAAATAAATAATGAAAATGAAATTGTGAAAGATACCTTGACAGTGTCCTTTTAATCTTCAGCCAACTTGAGATGTCATGTAAGCACTGAAGCAGCAAAGAGACAATACTGCTTAGATAGCAAAATATCCCAATTTCTCCCTGACCTACAAATCATAAGCTAATAGACTAGTGGTGCGCTGGCATATATCCACGCAGCAGCTCACGGAAACCCTGTTGAAGATTCTGAAACAAAACGCACATGCCCTGAGATGCAGAAAACCCGTAATTATAAACAACATCAACTGAAGCATGCACCGAAGATTTTGACACTGCAGTCAAGGACCTTACTGAACAAAGATGCTGAACTGTCCAAGAAAGCCATGGTATCTGCAGAGCATACTGCATAGAATTCAGAAACAAAAAGGTCTTCCCAGGGCAATATAAACTGAAGAGTGAAGCAGAGAAGCACAATCTTGCCCATGTGTTCTTAATGGGTCTTGGTATCTTGTGATAACTGCCACCACTACCATTGCCATTAGACCAGTGTTGGATGAAAATTACTTTCTTGGGCTACTCAGCCTGGAATCTGAGATCTAAACATTACAATTTTGCTCTTTCTGAATGTACTCTATATTCAAAATCACTCAACTTGTCTCAATCAGACCAAGAGATCCTTCATGAAGAGGTACTGGAGAGATGCAGAACTGCACGCACTCAGGCCCACAGGTTCCTTCCTCAGTGTACAATTGCTAGTAAACATCTTCTATCTTGTGCAAAAAGTCTACACTTGAGAAAACACAGATTTACATATCTACAGAAGTATCCACTGATTTTGTTTTTCTAGGTTAACTCCTCAGATGGCCTGATTTTGAAAGATATAATTAAGCATATCCCTTGACTTCATCACAGCCAGCCTCTTAGAACCAACTTTAGATGGCTTTTACTTGGAACCAGTGACATTCTATCAATTTTTATCTAGATTGGGTAATAAAAATATAACTACATCGCAAAATACGAGGATATAAACACAGTATCAACTATCACAGAATTTGATAAAGTAATCAGTTTTTAAAAAAGTCAATAAAGCAAGTCATTTCAGGGGTATAATGGTGCTTTACTTAGCTAAGATTCATGATTTTCTGAAAGAGGCCATTTGTTCCAACAGTGGTATGCTCCCAGTAGTGACAACTACGGTAAGAAAATATACTCAGTCATGGTCTTTGGAGGAATGACTAGTGGCTAGATATGAGCTTCATTAACTAAACCGAAGTGTTCTCTACAAGAGATTGAAATATTTAAAAATGCCACCCATATATACATTCCTACTTGGCCTCTTGTACGTTTTTTATCCCCAAGATTAACTGATGTTCCAAAAAAGGTGGGTCAAAATGTCAAACTCTCCCAAAACACAGTGGCAATCAACGAGTCTCATCAGGACTCTAAAATGATGTTTTGTTTGATGTAGTGTGTATAAATTAATGATGAATAATAGATGCTGTCCACTTACTATTAAATGATTAGCAATTTACACACCAAAGATGCTACATCTTGAAAATGTGACTGCTGGAGCAGTGACTGGCACCTCCTCAAAGGACTGGATATTCCTAAATTGAGCTGCCCGTTCTTACAACGTTGCAGAAAAGCAGACACATAAACAGAATTTGATTCACTAGAATTAGTTGTCTTACACACTATTAATGCAGAAGATGTGGACTTCTAGAACCTCAGCACATAGAGGCAGAAGCAGCTTTACAGCTTGGTTTGGGTTGCCTGTGAAATGCAAGGATAGGAGTGAAAAGGGGCAAACAAGGAACAAAAACCTCACACCACAGTTTTTCGGGTTTGGGTTTTACACGAGTTAAGGCCCATTTCCAGGAGACTCATATGAAGTCTCCATAAGGTAACTGTACACAACACATCTGATAAACTCCATCCCTATCCATATTGGTGTAACCCTAGAGTTGGTCATTCTCCGCCTTCTTCTGTAGAGACAGGCAATAGAGTAAAAAATTTGACCCAACCTTTCTGCTTTGAAATTTACTATTCTATTAGGAATGGAACACACTCACGCTACACAAGATCCTGTCATACTCCGGTTAAACTGCAAAGACATAAGCTAAATGTAATCTCACACTTAGCTGCTACAGCATTTGTTTACGGTGTTTGTGTCAATGTTTTATACTCACGCTATAAAATATTGAGAGCAATAAATTATAAACCTGGTAGCACAAGAATTCTAACAGGTTTTCCTCACAGCGTATCAATTCTGAAACTATCCAAGAGCCACCAAAAGCACTGCAGAAATAACGTGTTGCATTACATAAAATCAAATACAGAAGCTGAGTTTTATATAACTGTAATATGCACGCAGATGGTCTTCAGGCTAAGATATCTTCTCTAAACTGCAGTTTGTACAAAATTTGAAGTACAAGCAAAAGGCAGGGATTTTGCCATTCCTAGTGCAGTATCTTAGCTCAATATGATGGGAAACTCACTCTATTTGTAACCAGTTCTTCCAATATTGAAGAATTGCTGACACTGAAATCCATTGCAGTGATTCTGAATGAACAGATTAAAATCAAAGGAAGGAACTGTTTTTCATCCATTCCAGCTAAACAGTAGGTTAAATCTATTGTTATAGCAACTGAAATTCAGTTATTTATGTTGACAGTAACTATGGCATAAAAATAGAATCAAAGTCAACTTTATAAAGATCACCAATGACAAATAAAATACATTCTATGCATCTCTGAACAATGCACGAGGACAAACCATGCAGTGAAACTATGCAGCCACACTGTATTGTTCTTCCAGACCTTGCCCTCCCAGTACATTCCTTTAGCCAAGCAATGGGAAGATAAACCCATTTGCCTAATGGAGCATATAATTTAAATATTTCAGACAAGCGTTTACAGAGATGTTGCTTAAAATAAATTCAACAGCCATCCATCCAAATATCTTGCATGAGGAAGACCACGGCATAGTTCACAACTTGTATTTTTCTGTAGAAACTCCAAATGATCCAGCCCTTTCAGTTACTTTAGTCACCATATACATCCTGTATTACTTTATTATAACAATTTTTTCTTCCATAACAGATATAATATAAAGCTGCAATATTTCTCTTTTGCAATGCCTTGCAACATTTCTAAAAGCCACTAAAATTTCATATTTTACTACTGCATCATGCAGCCCTGCACAAATTTGTAAACAAAATAGGTTTAAATTTACGGAACCTCAAAGGGCTAATGTACGTAATACAGACTGCACCACTTCATCCACAGGAAGATACAATCACCCGATGTCAATATTCTGTCATTTAGACTCAGGATTTTTACCACGAAGCATTCCCATTAATACAAAACAGTGGGTTTTTTCCCCCACAAACCTGTATCTAATGTTTACGATATTATTGGTATAAAACCAAGTCTTCGCTTGATGCAAAAAAAAAAAAAAGTCTGCTTAGGGTTTGGGTTTTTTTAACATGTTAAGAATTACATTTTGTATTCTGAGCTACCTAAGGCACAACAGAATACTGTGAAAAGCAAAGTACACCTTACAAGAATTCCCCCTTCCACATACACAAACAAATGCTTACGTTAAAAAAAAAAGGAGGGGGGAGAAAGACAGTCTTTACTATTTGCATGCTAGAAGTGAACGTTTTAAAGAGTTGATCAAGTTTTGCAAACATTAGGTTTTAATCATGTACAGCAATACTGCAGAGAAAACGAAAAGGAGAAAATTAACTAACTTCGGCGTTTAGGTCTAGTAGATTTCACGTTTGTGGAGAAATAGGTTAGTTTTGTTTGGTCTTTGCTACAAAGCGACTCATCTCCTATGCATGCCACAAATAACCCGAGCAATGACTTCCCTCCACGACAAGGGCTGCCCATCATATTGCAGGACTAATACAATGTTGGTTTGTTCGGGGTCGCTTGTCCGTGTGGCTTCTGGATGGAATTCCAGCCGCTCGCATACATCAACTCCTCGTTGCGCATCTCACAATAAACGGAGGAACGCTGTTAAACAGCAATCTTTAGCAAACAAAGGCGTCTGGTCCGCAACCGTGATGCAAAATCACCCCAAACGCACTGCACCCTGCGAGAACCTCTCCCAGAAAACGCCTCTCCCGGCAAAACCTCATTCATTCCCGCGGCCCCACCATCCGCTCACCATCTCCTCCGTCTCCTCTGATTTCTCTGTCCTCAGCTTATTTTCCTTCCTCCTGCTGGCTCCGAGGGGGCGGGTGCACCAAAAATAAGATAAAATAAAATAAAATAAAGAAACAGAAACCACCACCACCACCCCCCCAACTCCTCAGCAAAGCCTCCGGCAGCCGCTGGGCAGCACCTCGGCGGCCGCCCCTCGCCTCCCCCGGCCCGGCTCCCCCGCGCATCCCCGGCCGCCGCCCGGCCGCCGCCCTGCCCGCCCAGCCCAGGGGGTCGGGCCGCTTCTCCCCTCCCACCGCCACATTCCCATTTACAAAGGGGATCCGCGACCATCCTCACCCGGCGGGGGGAGGCGGGGGAAGCGGCCGTTAACCCTTTTCTCGCGCTTGCCCCTTCCACCGGCATTTCTGGCTGCGTTCTTGGAGCCCCGCCGGGGTTTCTCCTCCCCAGAGCTCCACGCAGCGCCCGAGCGACCAGCTCCCCTCGTGCCCCCGCCGCCACCAGCCCGCCGGGCCCGCTCGCCCCCGCCGGAGGAGCCCCAAGGCCGCTCCAGAACAGGGTCCCAGGCTGAAAAACGCGTGTTCCGCGGAAACGGCGGTGACAAAAAATAACGGCCGCCGCGCCGCCCGAGCGCCCCTCAGGACAGGCCCAGCGGGAGGGGACGGCGCTCCCCCCTCACCCCGCGTCGCTAACGTCTTTCTAACTCTATTTTTTTTAAGTGGGGCGTTATCATTCCCCACCGTTCACACCTGGGGGGGGGGGACGGACACTGACGGAAGGGAGGAGGCGCCCTCGCCCGCCCCATCGCCTCAGCGGCCGGGGAGGGCAGCGCTGCCGCCGCCTGCCCCAGCCTCGCGCTGCGGCCCGGCACGCCAACCGGCCCGCTGCTCCCGCGCCGCGAATTTTCCTATTGGCTACTTCCTCTGCCGTCGCGCCTAGCAACCAAAGCCTCATTGGTGAGTTTCCGCCCCCGTTCCGCCCACTGGCCGGCCGCTCGGCGCGGCATTGGCCGGCGGGACTGCCCGTCACTTTCCCCAGGGAGCCGCTCGGCGTGTAGCCGGTGGCCGGCACCGCTCCTGGCTCTGGAGGGACTCAAAGTGGCTGCAGAATCTCTGCCGGTTTGGGATGGGACCACCCGAGTTTGACTAACAACGGGAGCTGCACGCTGGTCCCCTGGGAGAGGGTCCCCAAGGGACAACAGTAACCGAGCTGGCTTGGGCAGAGCAGAAAGCAGAGACAGGGAAGAGGAGGAAGAGTCAGAATGGCCACCGGATCCGGTGTTCACAAATCCTCGCGGCGGGCTGCTTTTGTGAAGCCTCCAAAAAAAAAACGTTTTTAAACGACTCTGAAGTTATTCCAACTTCCCATACGTATGAAAAATAACGAAACAACTAAAAATCGGTAAAAACTAGCACCATTGAGTTTTAAGCCTATGGAGAGTTTTCCTTTTCTTCTTCCCACGGACGTGCCTCCTACTGCAGGTATGCAGACCTATCACCTGGAGATTTTTCATGGGTATCAAGCGTAGAACCTAAATAATCTTTTGGTCACAGTGATGAGTCTATTCTCTGAGAAATAGAGGGACAGCAAAGAACAATAAATTACATTTAATGCGCATGCATTTTACCAATTTTAACTTGTCTACTTACTCATCAGATAACTGTTTTAAATAACATCCCTGTACCTGAAAACATAAATATATTTTAGATTTATATGTTTCAAGGTTGATATATGTAGGTAATAACTACCATTTATTACTGTGTTTCAAAAGCAAGAGTATGAATAGTGATGATGATACACTCACCCAGCAATTTTCATCAGTAGATCTCAAAAGCCCTTGCGAAGGTCAATGCCATCATCCCGTTGTTAACGATGGAGAAAGAAAGTATTGAGATGAACTTGCTCAATGTCATATGCCAGACCAGTAAAGCTAACAACTGACTTCAGGTTCTCTGCATCCAGGATGAAAGGTTTTGCCTCGCGAGCCACGTTACACACTTATGTACCCCTGGGAGTTCTTTCTGTTAGTGTTCTGTGCTTTGTGTGGGCTCTGTTTACCAGTGTTAGACCCCAGAAGAGCAGGCAAGGCTTTTCTGGTCTTCACCATAAAACATCTTTAATTTACAGGCTCCACTGAAACCCTCTACTGCCACCTGTGAAAAAAAGTCAGGAATAAAGTTTGAAATCTTGTTTGAGAAACCCACGAGTAAGTTAACATTTCAGGATGAAAGGACAAAGAGGTGGCACAGATCCAATCCCAGCCTGAATCTGCACATCTAAGTAAAATTACTAAATGTTTAATTATCAGTTCTCATCATGCTGTGCTTAATAACTGAAAGCAAATTTGACTTTGTGTTTTCCTCAATCCTCAGGAAAGCTGTCCTGGCCTGAATTCATACCATTGCCAGCTCCGAGCTCAGTGACCTCGGGGCCTTTCTGGAAGCAGAGTCTCTCCTGAGGGCAGTCACCTTAACACACATCCCTCATCTACAGTGGCCTCATCTACATCCAAACTCACCAAGAGTGTCAACAACCCGGCCCTGGGTATATCAGTCCTCAGGGGTACGAGCCCTTTGGAGCTCAGATCGGGGCTTTGATGCTATTATTTCATACCTTGAAACAAAACATACTGGAAACGGGCTGAGGCGGTGCTATGGTTTGAGGAACCCACAACAATTTATTGTTGTTGAGACAATTATTCTATCACCCGATGACCCCTCCCCACCCGGGAAGGGGAATTGAGAAAAAAACAAGGAAACCTGAAGTTTGAAATATAAGCAGATTTAATAGAATAAGACTAGATTATTAACATTAATAAAACATTAAATGTCGGACACTGCAAGCGCTATGGCTTCAGGGGGAAGGGAAGGGCTCAGGGCTCCAGCACCGGGGCAAGAAGTTCTCAGGATTGCGGCCACCAAGGGAGAGAGAAAACTCCTCAGCAAACTTTCTAATTGATATTGAATATTCCATTCATGGTATGAAATAATCTTGTTGGCAGCTTGGCCCGGGTCTCGCTCCTCCTCATCCCCACACCCAGGGAGCTCGAAAACACTGAGACCTTGAAACCCGCACCCCAGAACTGGTTATAGAGTAAGTAATGTCACAAATTCAGGCACTAGAGTTTTCTAAAAGTGCCGTTTTCCCAGGCATTAGAAGCTGAATTAGCCCTGGGTCACTCAAACCAGGACAGGCTGCCAAGCAGCAGCCCATGTACGATACCAGAGACGACTTCTCCCGGCCACTGTGAGGGACGTGTATATACAGGGCTGCGGTGGAGGGGCCGGGCCTCCAGCACCCGCTACCGCCTCCTCTCCAGACACCGCGGGGCAGCTCCTCCTCAGGCCCGGCAGCAGGACCCGGGATCGACCGGGGGCAGGAGGCCGCGGCCCCCCCCCTCATGGCGGCGCCCCCTCATGGCGGCGCGGGGACAGGGAGAGGGCGGTGCCCAGCTGGCACCTGTGTCCAAACCAGCCAATCACAGCTTGAGGAGGAGAGGCGAGGGAGCCGCCCCCCAATAGCGCGCGGGAGGGCGGGGCTCCCGGAGCCAATAGGGGCGGGCGTTGTTTTGAACTGGCTGCGCTCCCGGAAGCGGCGCGGAGGGGATGCGGCGGTGGCGGCAGCAGCGCGCTGGGTGAGTGGGGAGCGCGGCGGGCTCTTCCTCTGAGGGTCCGGCGGGACCCCATCCCCGTCCCTCTCGGGGTCATGGCGGAGTCACCTCGGGCCAGCACCCCTTCTGCCTCGCGCTTGGGTGGGGGCCGGACTCGGAAATGGCCTTGAGTCGCCTCAGCTGTCACGAGTGGGGAGCCCGGGCCCGCGGTGCGGCCTGGCCTGGTCGGTCCGGTCCCTCTCCGCCGAGCGCCACAGCCCCAGCGCTCCGAGGCCGCGGGGACTGCTGTCCCCCTTTATGGCTGTCGTCGTCCCCGTCCTGTGTCGTGTCTTTCCCCCCCTTTTAAGGCTGTTGTCGTGTTGCCCCCCCCCCCCCCCCCCCCCCAGTGGGTGGCGTGAAGGAAGAGGCTCCTGAGCGCCTTTTGCAAAATAAAACTTTTTGTCCTAAATGTATCGACGGCAACTACTGGTGGTGGCCGGGTGGAACTTGTCAGGTACAAGAGTTTGATAAAGCAATGGTTTTAGCATATGGTGGCCCTTTGATGGCAGTTTGTCAAGAAATAGTTGCAGAAAGGCACTGAAAGGTGCTGATGTTTCGGTTCGTAGGCATCGAAAACACCGCGTTGGTTGGGGGGTTTTTTGAGAGAGACTTGTTTTGTGTTTATATGAGGCCAACGGGGCACAGGAAGCTCTGAGACACACTTGATTGTGAGCTCACTCTCCACCGTGTATTGTGCTGTTTTTAAGTCAAAATATGTAACAGAGACTTGACCTTTTTTCAGTTAAATAGCTTTTTTTTTTTTTTTTTTTAGTTGAGTCTTTTTAAGGCTTCCCATAGTTGTTAGCAGCAGTTTGCAGTTTGACTGAATTGATCCCGGCTATACAGAGATTCAAGTATCTCAGGTCTAACCAAAGCCATTAAAATTACAATTAAATAAGTAACTTTAACAGCAGAACTTACAAAATTCTGTTGTCTTTGCCTTATGTCTCCTGGAAGGATTATTTGAAGTCAAAGCAATAAGCTTTGATTGAAGCTCCTCTTCTGTTGCAATGTTCATTTTGTGTCTGCTATCTTGAAATAAATGAATGTTGTTTTTTTCTTAAGTAAGGATACTTGCAGGACTGCTTTTATCTACTTCACTGCTGTGGGTTTGTGTTTTCACTTGGTCCCTTCCTCCCCCCAGGTCTGCAGGTTGCCCTAGGTTTTGCTCGGGGCAGGTAGTAAGCTCAGAGTTACTGTAGATGAGGTGGGAAGAGCGGGAATAAAACCACACTGACATAAATGGTGATCACAGCCCTTCCCTCGCAGAAGTGAAGCTGGAGAATGTAAGACCAGCCGTTCTGGGTCGGCTCAGAGGCCCATGTGGACGGGTATTCTTTCTCTAGGGTGGGTCTAGAGGAACATCTCTAGGGAAGAGCATAAGAACAAAGCAAGTGTATATGATTCTTAAACAAAATATTTCCTCCAACTACTTGTAACAGACTTTCTGCGAATAAGAAATGGAAAATAGACTTTCTTGTCCAAAAAAAAAGGGTTCCTAGCTGGTTTCTCACTGAAGAAAACCTAGGTACTGTGAAAGCTGAAAATAAGTCTGTGCCTAAAAGGGAGCAGATGTAGCAAAAGGCTCTGGGTCTGCAGGCCTGTGGCAGGGAGAAGCTAAGACTCTTGAGAAACCGGGAGAAAGGCTGTCTTACTCCATCTCTTGCACATGTTTTTAAAACACGGTGTGAAAGGTGATGTTTGCTGGCCTTAGTTCCTCTTGGGAGCTGTACTAATCTAGTAAAATGCCAGAGAGAAATTGAGGGGCTGAAAATGAAATTAGCACCTTAAACTTGGGAATGGCACCCCCCTCACACGGTATTTTCTGTGTTATTCCTAAGTGTCCTACTGTGCGTTGCTGGCTCTCACAGTGGAGGCTGACCCTTCCCCTGGGCAGGGTTACAGCCCCTAGGTTAGTTACAAACCATCTTGGTACAAAGCAACCTGAAAGGCATCAGATTGTGGATCCATCTATTCCATCTCATCTTTAATGATTAGTGTTCCTACACAAAGGAAGTGCAAAAGCAAATCAATAAAATGCTTTTAAAAATGCAGCTGTGAGACACTTTTCTAGGGGAAAAAAAAAGTGGGTTACCTTTAAAAACTAATCAAGTATCTCTTTTCCATGATTTTAAAGTTCAGTGTTAAAAAAAAAAAAATCTCATTCCACTGTTGAAAGAAAATGCATCTAATTTCATTCTTTTATGAGCACTTGAGGAGTGTAGTTCTCACTTTCCCTTGGACGAATTCAAAAGAAACATTAAAATAGTTTTAGGTTCCACTGACCACGGAGTTGTTGCTGTGGTCCATAAAACTGGCAGAGCCCAGCGAGTAACGATCTGTAGCTGTCTCTTCAGCTGCACCTACCCAAGGGTTTGGGATGAGTTGGGAAGCGAGGGCTGTGGTAACTGACAGATGTTATTTATGATGCCTCATTTGCGAAAACACAATATGTAACAAATGGCTTCATTTTTCAAAGGCTGCTACTGGGAGTTCTTAAGGGTAAAGTGGTTTTATGCCAAATTGCGAGCTGATTGCTTCTAATCAACCAAATGATGGTAGAACCCTATGAAAAGAACAAACACAATATATCACGTTTGGGTCTCCTGATAGTCCCTCTAAACGCTACCTTATGCTGGCGTGTATCCACTCAGGCTTTTAACAGATCGTTAAAACCAGCAGAACAACACACTGTGCTGTCTGACAGAGTACAGTAGCACAGAATAAGAAATGTTTAGTTACTTTAATGTCATTTCCAAATCAGCAGTGCCATTTGGAGCAGATCGCTTAATTACAGGATGTTTGTAATTCTTGTCAAGCTGGTTTGTGTGTACCAGGCGTAAGTAAGTCAACAAACTGGAAACATATTACAGAAACAGGAGATTGTTGCTGTCATTTAACCCTTGGTAACTGTTGTCTTATTGACTAGGAATAATCGAACCAGACTTGATAAAAGCTCATTATGCAGAGAGCAGTAAGTCTTTGCTGTCTCCACCCTGGAGTAAGGTTTTTTTCAGCCATTCTGCAGCCCTTGTCGTGTTGCACATTATGCACATTCTGGCTTGTATTGTCTGCGGAACAGAACACCAGAGGGCTCGTGTTGTGCCACAACTTAGTCCTTTTTATTGGAACTCTTTATTTTTAACTAAGCCGCTTCCTGTGTCTCTAAGGATAGTTCTGAAGATACATTTTCTGCTGAAATGGAGCTAGAAAGTCATCAAAGCTTTTGATGGAGCTTTGGGCTTGCTGTAGGATCAAGTTGCAGGCGTGGAAGCCAGTGCTGACCTCATCTTTTCCATCTTCTCCTGGATTTGTGGGGGACGGCAGCTGAATGCAGAGAGGGCTGAGCTGAGCACACCTGCCTTGTAACGGCAGCTCTGCCCAACGTGCTTCCCTCATCCCAGAGCTGCAGGACCCTCTCCTCGGTGAATGTGAGCTTCAAAGAACGACACCTGTATGAGGATTTCTTGATTAAATGTTTAGGTGCTTATCATGTCTATGGCAGCCTCTTTGGGGTTTTTTTTCCTCATAACGTTTGTTAATTGTCTCAAATTTCAGACTATTCAAATTTGAGTTTGACTGACAATTTTTTCCATACAAACACACCATCAGGCCACCATCCAGCCCTGGGGATAAACACAACAAATGATGCAGATGCAACGTCAGCGCTGGGCAAAGAAGGGACCGGAACACAGTGGTTGCCCCTTTGCCCGTGCTGCATCACTGCTGTTTTAAGGGGTAGCTCGGTTTTATCTGGCTTGAACACTTCTGTCTGAATAACAGAAAAGGCTGGACTGTTTATGTAGGGCCTATAAACACTCGCTCTCCTTTCAAGGCTGGCAGGTGGAGCCCAAGATAAACATTACTGGTTGATATTTGGAGTTACTGAAAGCACAGATGTAACTGTAATGATATCAAGCAGAGTTGATGGGGTGACAGACAATTCTGTCAAAGCAGTGGTACCAAATAATAATGAATATGGATTCTAGAAAGGCATCAAAGTGTTGAAATGATTTGTTGCTCCAGATCATTGTGGTGAGTGTTACAAACGGACTCCGCTGCGCCTTGCTGACTGGCAGCCTTTGTGTAAGCCTCATGTTGACCAGTAGCTTTGCACAAACGGCTGTACTGAATTGATTGTTCGAAGGGAACTCAATAAATCAGCTAATGGAGCCTGAAGTGTGTTTATTAAAATAGTAGTCTTATGAGTGATTGTCAAGAGGGTTTTACTGCGTAATCCATCTAATTACCTGACAGGACACCTAATGAATACTTGGAGCCATATATCCATAGTCAGCAAGAGTAGTCAGTGACAGTTGCCCATTAAAGTTGTATTTTATATCTCTGGTTTCATCAAGTGCATTTCTTTGCACTTTGTCCAAAAAAAAAAAAAAAAGCTTTAAGGATTACCTACTGTATTGATGCTGATGCTGGACATGGGCTCCTCTCAGCTGAAGATTTGAAGGGGATCTCTGCTGAGCTATGAGTGTTGCTTCTGAGATAGTCTGGCATGGCTTAATATTTATAAATGTCAATCTCGATGCTCACACTGAGGAAAAAGTGAAAAGAATGAAGCTGTCATATGTCTGTCTGTGAAGCAGAGCAATAGTGTACAGTGTTAATCTAGCGATTTGCTTGTTCCATGAGCCGCTGTTAATGCATTTTATTTCATGTGCTTTATGGCCGTAAGTCCATTTCTGATGGGCAGCCAGTAATATATGCTTGACAGTAGAAGCTGCAGCCCTTTACCTTCCGAAGGACATGCAAAGCTGTAATTACAATGGCACTGTTTATTAAACTGAGTTGTAAGTTAATGTCTTGTTTTTAAAACAAGTTGCTCAACAAACAGGCAAGAAATTGCTCAATCTAGATTTCTTTCTTTATATAGCATTTTGGTACATTTCTTAAAGACAAACTAAAGCTCTCTGAAATTATCTGCCTTTTATTTTAACAAACATAATCTGCCCATTTTTTTGTGAGCTTCCAGGGGCGATGTTGCACCCTGAATTCTCAGAGCCGTGGTTAGGACCAGCCTTGTGCTGCTGCCGCTTCTGCGCCCGCGGAACGGGGAGGAGGACGTCGGGCTCGGTGCCGCTGTTGTTCATTGACATTCCTCCTGCTCCCAATTTCACGTTCGGTCAGGCTGCTGTCAAGGTCGGAGCGTTTCCATTTACTCCTGGAGCTGTCTGCGAGGAGATTGCCTGAGGAACAGAACAGCAGCAATCACTCAGCTAAAATAAACCCTTGCTCCTAGTTTGACGTTTATTGCCATGTCCTAACGGTAATGTTGGGAGCAGGGGTTGAAAGGTTTCGCCTGTCCTAATTTGAGTCTCTCATCAGTAATGACTTCAGCAGAAAGATTCACTTTTTGAAGGAGGGGAAAAAAACCAATCTCCTGTTTGGTTTCTGTGTAGCCTGTGCACGGAGTTACACACACACAATGACCGCTGCGAGATTCCCATTGTCTGGGAAAGAGGGGGAACTGGTTTATGCCCCAACCTTGCTGGAGGCTTCTGTTCCATAGGGTTGTCTGTCGTTGAGAGGACTTTTGGGAGCCCAGTCTTCTAGTGGGGACAATCTGTCAGACCTGAGGGTACCCCAGGTCCCCACACTCAGCCAGCGCTCGTTCATCCTGAGCTGCTTGGGTTGCCTGATGTTTTTCCCGATGGTAAAAAAGAATACTTTCTCCTGGGCTTTCATAGTAGCTTGGCCTAATACTTTATTTACAGGTTTGGAAGTGTCTTTGATCAGGCTTTTTCCAGCTTCTGCAGCTGTATGAGTCTTATTTTCTCCTTTATTCTAATAGAAGTATTTTGCCTTACTTGAGACGGGGGGAAGTGGTACTTTATTGGTAATGAGCGGAAAAGGACATAATAGGCTTTCTTTCATGTCTTGGTAGCACTCTAGACTTTGTCAGTATTTTCCTGATGCTTGTTTCTTTCCTACCAGTCTGAATTGGCCAAACATAACCCTGAAACAACTACCATAAGAACTTTGGTAGTAAACCATTCATTGAAACAAATCTATTTTGGAAGTCCTGCTTTATTTATTTATCTTTACTGTGAGCTATTATTGAGAACACTGCAATCTTTTAAGCTTCAGCTTAGAAGCAAGGTTATCGTTTTATAATTTGCAGTGTAATAGATAATCTTTATTTACTTTGTAGGCTATTACAGAATGACCTTGCACTGAGCCTTTGTGGAAGAAGCAAGATTTAAACATCGATTCTTCAATGTGCATCCTTCTATTCAAATTTGACCCCCGACCAGTTTCAAAAAATGCATACAGGTAAAGATGGCTCTAGTTAAAACAGATTTGTTTCTATAATTTTTTTTATAAAATTTGTTTTTGTAGCCAATGTTTGAATCACAAACTCAAGTCAGTATTACGTGTTCAACTATGTTTTTGTAACATTTAATTTAATGACTTTCCCCATTGGAGGACTTACTGTAACCTTTTGAGAACATGCTGGGTTTAGACTATGTCAGGAGACTTGGGCTTTGTAATTATGCACCTTTTGCAATTAAAATTTTGTTTAATAAACTAACAGTCATGTTAAAATTTTATGTAGTTAATATTAATTAAAATTTAAAATTTATTTAAAATTTTAGGTAATAAACTAATAGCCACATGTATGAAATCTTTAGCCAAAAGCTTAGGGAAAAAAAATAAGCATCCATGCTTCTAGGTAAGTTGTACTGGATGCGTTGATGTCATACAGTGAGTTTTCCAAACATTAAACTTCTGTAATAATTTTCTCTCTCATTATGGCCCTTAATTTTAAAAGTTCATACCCGACATCAGTATCTTTGAGTCCGTTCAGTATGTCATAGGAAGATGGCCCTTCAGGCCAGTGAGCAGACTGGGGAGTTCTACTGGTTTCTCTATTTATCCATACTCTGTTGGTTCCACGTTACTTTGTGGGGTACGAGCGCTGGTATTCATCTGGAACCATCAGTCAGTGTCCTCTGTAAATCATTGTGCCTTTCATTCACTTGTTCTGCCCTTTTGTATCGAGAAGCAGATGCCATTCCATAGAAAGAAAGGAAATGAGAACCGAAACTGCAGTTGTCCATAGAGCGCGTTCCTTTCTGCGTCTGGAATCTGCCTAAAAAGGGGTTTTGTTTATGGTGTGACTGGTGCTGAATTAATATATCCATTTATTTGGCTTGACTCTCTTTGTGTTGCTGGTTAGCAAAAGACAAATTCATCAATTTGATGCCTCTTGGGAAGATCCCTTGGATGTAAAGCGTAGCTGCTTGCCAAGTGAGCTTTCTGCCATGATCAATATTTAAAAGTAAAACTTGCAGTAGTTTTCTTGCTATAAAAAGTTGCATCAAGATTGAAATTATTGATTTACAGCAGAAAACAACTTGCCATCGGTGTCAAAATAGGAAAATGCTTTTGAGATGCTCTGGCCCCAATTCAAGAATAGTTAATTGTATTTAACTTTCTCAGTACCTTTTGTTAAGTGATGTCTTGCTCTGGATCTCCGAGAGAGATACTCGGCACCATCTGCTTCAGTGAGAAGTGCCAGACCATGGTGTTCTTGGGGTCAGGTTTAACATCAGATACATAACTTTTTTTTTTTTCCTTAACACACCATAACTAAATCTTCTTGCTTTTCTTTATTTCAAAAAATGTTTAAGTTCTTTCTTCTTAAATTGTTCCTAAGGGTTTTTCACCTTTGCCTCAGCTTTCTGCAGGAGGTGGCTGGGAGTGTCGGCTGGGAGTGGGACCTTCTTCGTTCTCTGTGCAGTATTAGAGCCGTTGGACCACATTACACCTCTCTGTGCCAGTCTCTTGCTAAACCTTATTTTTCCCTGACAACATGCGTGTGTTCCACTCTGCTGTATCTCTCTTTGTTTCACGGTGAGGTATTGGAATGGTTCTCCCAAGCAAAAGGGGATCCCTGCAGACACACTAATTTATCTGTCCACATTAAAACAGGCATCTACCACTGCTTTTCCTACTATCCTCTGCTTTGCTTTCTGGACTTCCCTGCAAATTCATCTCTTTAACACGATGTTTTAAAACATGATCATGAGGTGCCGGTCGCACATTAGAAATGCTACAGATAAAGAATTGTAATCAACTATAGAGAAAATAAAAAGGGCTGATGCTTCAGTGGCGTCCTTCCCGGAAGGAAGGTGCTCAGTATTCTGCCCAGCAAAGACAGTGTCTGTTGGAAAGCCCATCTCTAAGTAAAAGAAATTGTCTGAAATAGGCATTAAAAGTTGAAAAGACAAACTGTGTATCATTGGCTGTTTTCTTGTAGCCAATAAACTTTCTCAAACTAAAGCATGTTCTCCATAACACTGAGAATTTTCCATCCAGGTGGACTTCGGTTTCCAGAGCAGTACATTGGCCAATTTTCATGAGCACCTAATTAAGTGAAAAGCTACAGTTCCCCTTTGTGATATGCTAATGAATCTACCTTCCTTTGCCCTTGCGACTTGTTCTTCTGCCATTTCCCTCTGTGTTCTCTCTACAGACCTATGTGTAGTGAGGTTTAGTGCGGGGTAACAAAGCTTTACTCCGGTCCGTTATTACTGTCAAAGGTAACGTGCTGCCTGTACGTTTTTCTGAACTCTACGGTGTGCATCTTGCAAATAAATACACGCTTCAAGCTTCAAAGCTATAATCACAGTGTCTTTTTTTATAGAACTGAATTACATTGTAGGAAATTGCTCTAATGGAATGATTTCTCATGTTTTCATCTCTCTGCCTCAATGTTAAAATAAATCTTAATACGTAAATCCTAATACAGTTGAATTATTTCAGCTATAAAAATAGATGAATAGGCTTTTTGCAATTTATTAGGAGATGAAGGTCACTTAATATTGCTCCCTTTCAGTATGATTATGTTTAATAAAAGACAAAATGAAGATGTTTTGATTATAGTGGTTCTGTATACAGGCCTTGTGCTAAATTTAGGAGTCTGTGTATTAAACTGGAGATGGGGAATATTCAGTCACACCAGAAAGACTTCGCTTATTTTTGGTGTTTAGATACTATGAACAACCCACAGTTTCATGTCAAGAATTATTGGAGGCAAAATATAATTGGAGCTTCAGGAAATGAGAAATGCACTTCAGCCAAACTATTTTTTAACAGTAGAGATGTTTATTTAAATAAAAATCTGTAGAAGGAGGATGCATGCTGTTAATGGAGGATATTCAAGCAAGATGATAGAAATTGGGTAAACCAGCTGAAAGCCTGTAGATCATAGACTAGAATCAGCTAGAAGAGGAGAAATAAGGCAAGTCTGAAAGAATGATATTATGATTATTTGGCACTGGAAAGATAAAAACGTACATAACCTGTGCTTTCCAACAGACGCTGTCTTTGCTGGGCAAATACTGAGCATTGTCCTTACAGGAAGGGTACTTTTCAGGAGGACCTGTCTTGTATGGCCGCTGCTTCTTAAATACGTTGAACTTCGTCTTTCAAGTCTGCAGATGCCATTTATGATAATTATCAAAGCAGAGAGCAGAGGGAACCAGGCCAGCAGAATTTTCTGTCACTGCCATTTCTTAATAATGTCTGGTGGTTTTTAATATCTATATGTTTTCTAAAATAATCACATTTTAGGTGGCACATGAAGAGCTGCAACACACTTTTTGTCAGGACAGCACTTGGTCTTGTCGAGTGATGTGTTTATTTCTAAATATAAATAATGGATTTCATCCGGCAGCATTTTTCAATTGCATATTATTTTTTATAACTGCTTCCTACCTCCTGAATGTGCATCCTCCGGGGCCCTTGTAGTTTCTCTGCTTCAAGGGCTGACTCTCATTAACGATTTGACTATTTTGTCCTGCTGTTGTAGCAGAATTCAGGTAATGCAAGTAACTACACATGGGGGAAAAACGCACAAACCAACAAAAAACTGGGGGGGGGGGGAACCCCCACCGAAATACGGCTTG
Source organism: Numenius arquata (assembly GCF_964106895.1). Lineage (NCBI taxonomy): Eukaryota > Metazoa > Chordata > Aves > Charadriiformes > Scolopacidae > Numenius > Numenius arquata. The sequence continues at coordinate 1,440,019 of NC_133591.1, forward strand.
ATTGTTTCAAAACCCCCTGCCCACCCCCCCCCGTTCCTTCTCTGCCTCCTCGAACATGCCGTCTCTTCTTCCAGTGAGTTTCGGTGGGGCTAGACCTTTGAGACTGTCACAGATTTCTCTCTGTTCTAGGTACTTACACACAAAAACATCTGACTTGTATCTTTGAACCACATAAACAGAGCTTTAGGTGTTCAAGTTAGGTTAAAAAATACTCTATGTGATCCTAAGTAAAAATCTACTAAAAACATATTCTTGTGCTACAGATTTTTTTTTTTTTTTACATTACCTATACATCTGTGGGTTACCTTTAAATTTTCATTAGTTAAGCTGTAACTTCATACGCTGAGGAATCTTCAGATTGCTTCCGCGATCTTCGTTCAGTCTCTTGCACCGGAAGCGTTATTCTTTGGAAATAGTAGCTGCCTCGGTCATGCAACAAGCTCGAGGTGCTGAGTGTCTCGAGACGAGAGAAGGCTGCGTCGGGTGTCGCTCAGCCTTTGCACTGAGCGATAAAGGTGAGGTGGGAGGACGAAGGATGGTTTCACACTTCAAATGAGCTGATGCTGTGGCAAGAATTGGATTCTGTTCCTGCCTGTGCTGTGAAATTCCTATTTGTAAGTAATAGTATCCTTTTCCTCATGTTCCACAGGCTTATTCTAGCAGCCAATCGAGATGAGTTTTACCACAGACCATCCAAATCGGCAGATTTTTGGGACAGCAGCAATGAGATCCTTAGCGGTATGCATGTCTTCTTGTTTTGAGTGGTTTTCATACAATTTATCAGGGAATTATGGCCTGGATTTTTTGTTATTGGGGCGGCGGTGTTGCATTTCTAATAAGAAACTTGCTTCTTCCCTATGTATCTGGGGAAAAGCATGTCATAAGTTTGAAAGATGAGCTGTGCTGTTATTATCTTGTTTGCGTGTTAGTATCTTGTGGTTTCTTTCCCAGTTTTACGTTCTTTAACTCATTTCAGTCCGAGCAGTGCAGTTAATTTGTCCATCACAAACGATTACTTTAGCTTTGACAGATACACTGAAATACTTCTTCAAATAGGTGGAATTAGTTATTCCACAGACTCGTTGTCTGTAATAGCGACTTGAAATCATTAAACCAAGCCTCAAGAGAGTGAGAACTTTCTCATTTCATATTGGTTAATAACTTATAGGCTACAGAATGATTTTAGTTATTGATCCATCAATTTATTAGCTTTCATGTCTACATTTTGCTAAGCTGACAGCAGCGTCACTCAGCTGTTGGCTTCCCCTTCGTAGGGAATCTATCTGTAGTCATTTTGAAGTGTAATCAATACTTCTGCCTTTCCTCAGACACAGAGATGAAGCTCTCGTGACAAAGCGTTGTTTAAATGCAAGATTTTGACATTGTAAATACTCCTTGCTGATGCTGACTGTTACTGTTGTTGGCAAGGAGGGCTGTGGGGACAAACCGCTCCCGCTGCACCACAGCTCCCTCCGTTCTGAAGCTCTGGCTGGCGCTTCTCTTCTGTGCCAGGCGTTCTGGATGCTGCTTCCCCTGCTATGTAGCAGTTTAAAACGAACAAACAAAAAGCTGTCCTGAAAACAGAAAGGCCCAGAATTTTCGTCTTTTATACCCTTGTCAGCTCTGTCCGTATTTGGCATAAGGAACTGGTCTGTTCTCCATCCGGGGGGTATCTGTGGAGATCCCATGAATGTGTGCCTTTGAGCTAATGTTATCTCAAATGAAAGCAGCAACTTGAACCAAAATAAACCAAATTTATTCTTTGTGTGACTTAAAAATGAAAAAATATTTTGCATTTACAGCAGTTTCGGAGAGCATGGCTTGCTCTGTGTTAATCCCCGGACATTGGGCAGCAAAGCTGCGGGGTTTTATTTGTGAGCCTTTCAGTCAAGGCAGAGAACAGCAGTGACAGTGTTGTGTGAAGGTGTGAGATGGCTGAACCCGAGACTGAAGTTCTGGATACAGAAGCACAAAAGGAATTTCCGAATAAGGATCCAAAACCTGTTCTTTTGATCTTCTAATAAAAGTTGTCTTATGACATGATGATTCAGAATTTAAACATTTCTGACACTATACATGTTATATTGAATTAGTTCTTGTTTTTTCCATTAAATCCTTGCTGGTGAACCCAAGCTCATTGCAAATAGGTAGTGGGAGGTTTTAACTTGTATTCTCTTTCAAGAGTTTTGGTTGTGGGCTTCAGTTTTGTAGGATCCCCTCCTCAATGTAAATTACTGTTACCAGAGTCCAGGATCTTTATCAGTTACCAGCCAACTCTAGATTTTTTTCTGGTTACTTATGAATTAAAACTTCCAAATAACATTAATCTTTTGAGACTTGCCTTTGAGCTAACAAGCATTCTGAGCCTACTTAAAGTTTTATATGTATTTTAGCATATAGGGAAAGCTTATGATTTTGCTTTTAAATTTAATTTTCTCATTATCTCTCATCTATTATTGCAGGAGCTTGGAAAATATTTGATAGTGCAGAGTTGGAGGGTGGATAATTGAAGTGAACTTACCTCCCTTGTCCAGGAAGACAGTCTTGTACCTACTGCATTTTACCCAGCCTGATCAAGACACAGGATTTGCATTAAGAATTGTGATTTAAGCTTGAGATTTTTAAAAATGAATGTAATAACCTAATTCTTACTTATTCCCATAGGTCTGGATATGGAGGAAGGAAAAGAAGGTGGGACGTGGCTGGGAATCAGTAAGAAAGGCAAGATGGCAGCCCTGACAAACTACATGCAGCCAAAGATTGATAAAAATGCAAAAGGAAGAGGTATGAAGGATTAGAAATAGAAGAAAATGGACAGATAAAATGGTTATGTGCTGTAAACAGAGTTTGTGAGCTGATGAGTTTGAGTACCTGTGGGGAGAACTGGACTTGGATAACGATTCTCTAATCAATCAGGCAAAAGTAAAACAAGGTGCAGCGCCTAGAGCCTGGCGTTATGTTCAGACAAGAAAGGCAGCTCCAGCTGTCTTCTCCTGAAAGTAATTCTCATTAATGGTCAGGACAACCAGGCAAGCATTGAGCTAGATTTAGATTACAGTAGACTTTTTTCAAATGTGTATGTTCTTGTACAAACACCGAAGTCAAGGAGACACTGCGACTTGGCCTGTGCTGGAGGTTAACATAATAGAGCATTGTAGTCTCTTCTCCCCTACACATTGATAAATTGGAGGAGCAGAAATAATAGGAAAAAAACCTCCTCAGAAAGAGCGCATCTATGGGTTGCTTTCTTTTTTTTTTTTTCTGTAGTAAAACTAGGTGTGTTTGTAACTGTCATAGAGTGCTGCCCTGGGAATAGATTGCAATGGCAAAACATGTTGTACAGAGAAACAAACGAACCATGTCGTTTGTATTTCATTTTATGGTCATACATCAGGGAAATGAGGCAAGACAGGAAAGAGCTTGGGAAGGTGAGAGGAGAGGAAAGGCGCAGCCAGTAGAGAATAGTTGCTAAATATGAATTCTGTAGAAATTTTAAGCAAGAGCTTTTAACTGAGTTCTTCAGAGTAAAAGTCAAGCTCTTAATGTGAATGATCCAATGCTCTCAGGCTTTTAAAGGCTGGGTGGTTGGTCTGGGTTTGGTTTCTCCCACTGTTACACCCTGCTGGTAAGAGGAATCTTGTGTCTTACTGTTGGTTTTACCAAACCTGTCAGAATAGTGAGTTCACATGTACAAGTTGCTCTATGTACTTCTCTTCCTTAGGTGCTCTTGTAACAAACTTCTTGACCGCAGATCTGGACAGCTACTCTTACTTGAAGAAAGTTTCCGTAGAGGGACATCTTTACAATGGATTTAATTTATTAGCAGCTGACTTCAAGTAAGTCTACAAAACATCACAGTTCACATGTCAAAGGGAGAAGGATAATCACAGTGGCGCACATATCCTTCTTAGCACAGAAGTGTAATGATACACAAACTAGAGCTTTTCTGTTTTGCTAATTGTCATGTAAGGTTCCAGTGTTACTCAAGTCATAATTTCCTTTGTTATTTTTCTATCTTTCACTGGAGAGCTATCTTCTATTCTCATCATTGCTTCCCGCAAATCTTGTGACTCTTGCCGTAACAGCCCATAGTCAATCTTTCCCCTGAAGGCTATGTGGCTTGTGTTTTGGAGAAAACAAAACTTTGGCTCCATAATTTTTCAGAAATGTTTTTTTTTTTTCCTCTGAGAGGTGGCTGCTGTGGCAGGATTAGAACAGCTGAAAGCTTTCAAGCTATTATTCCTGTCAGAGTGGCTGTATCATTAATCTTTGCTGCAACATTAAAAAAAAAAAAAAATCAGTACATCTCAAATGCATTAACTTCTTCCAGTTTCTGTAGCTGAAGAGAGAACGTTGGATACTTGATATAGTCAGTGTGGTTGGCACAATCCTGTCCACTGCCCATCCACGTGTGTGCTCACATGCGTATGGAGCTCCGTGTCCATCCACACCACCCTCCTCATGTTTTTGCCCAATTTCCTCTTTGTTGGGATCCGTCACTCCTGAGCTTGGAGGAGGTGGTCCTTGAAGGTTAATGCATGGTGCTGCCTGGCAGGCCTTCATAGATTGGAAGGCTTTCTGGAACTGAAAAGATCATGGAAGAAATAGCCTTTCTGTGTTTTCAAGCAAACGTGATATTCAAGGTGTGACCTAGCCAGCAATAAAAAAGTTTGAGGTTTTGTTTTAATTTAGGTAAATAGAATAGTCATAACGGCTGCTAGTGTAATGATATTAAAGTAGACTCGGTTGCCATTATTTGTTAAGGCAATCATTCATGTTGGGTTTATTTGTTTTATTCCTCCGTGCCAGGCTGTAGGGAATTGTATGCCCAATTGAATAGTCTTGCCACGGGGATACAGGTCATAATTCCTTGCCGAGTACCACGCGGAAAGCTGTACGTGTTGATTAACTTCTCCGTTTTGACATGTCCTTAGCCCTGGGTACGCTGGTGAAATGAAATTCTTGGCAAGCTAATGATGCAGAGCAATTTCTACAAGACATGTAAACTTGTCATTTTAGGAAATTAGGAGCATTCCTGAGAGAAATGTAGTATAGCAATGGAAGTTACTTTTCTATGTAAATGGAAAACGTTATTGTAGTTGATGCTGTTTCATTAGGCCACGTTACTGTGCAAAGTGAAGATGGAAAACTATTCTTCACGTGTTCTTCTGTTGTGTAACAAACAGTGATTGGCTCTGTGTGAGCGGTGTGAAATGGAGAGGAAACTCAAAAATGAAGCCCTGTTTGGGGGGTGGGGGTGTGTGTATCTGAGCCCATGGTACCGCTGAGCGTAAGGGGCACATTTAGAGAGAGATTTACAGCGTTTGGGTTTTCCGATACACGTTTCAGGAAAGAAATTTGTATTGTCTCTGAGTACTGTTATGGTGACAGAATGGGTGATGGGGTGCAGTGATGTGAGGAGAGCTGGAAACCATCCTGCCGCTTGGAAAATCAAATTGTTTATTCCCGCAGCTTTGCGTGACTCTCATTTTAAACACTTGTGGGTTCTGACACTTCCAGTGTAATCTCTTCGCTCTGTGGCATCTCATGATGTCAATTTAAAAGCTATTCACTTATTTGTTCAATAAGAATACTGTATTGGAAAAAATACTTGGTACTTTTAGTTTTCTAATCTTTCCGGTTTCTCGTCTTGCTGTACCTGCGGGGTGTCAGAGTCACGAATACTTGTCCCATTATGTTAAATGTACTGTTATGTTCAATGGATGGCATCTGGCACACAGTCTCTGTCCGGGGTCTCGTGTGGCTGCACAATCAGCTCCCAAGAAGGCAGTGTTGCTGCTCCCCCAGTTGTGACTCTCATAAAGTGATGACAATAGGAGCCAGTAGACTTTTTTGGTTTTTTTTAAATCCTCACCATAGCTGACAGCAGAAAGAGAAAAAACTAAAGCTACGTAAAAATTATGCTCTTGGATACATCATTCTGTCAAAAAAATGTAAGCAATAATAAATATGCTAGGAAATATTCTAGGCAGCACAAATCTCAGTAGTAGTAGATGCTTCACAGCGGCATGAAAGCCACGCAGGGTTTCTTCTCAATGCTGATGAAATGTAAGCAAAGTCCTGCCCCCCTGCCCTGCCTCGGCTGCGGGGCGGCTCCAAGTCGTGGTTCGACAACTTGAAAAGGGAGTATTTAATGCACCAGTAGAATTGGTTGTGTAATTGCTGGTGTCTTAACTAAAAAAAAAAACACTATAATGACCTTAATGATTTTGCCTTTTTAATTTTTTTAATGACCCAGGTCTTAATGTTAAAACAGGCCATTAGCAGCCAACTTTTTTCCTGTTTTTTAGTTTTGCTTTACTTGTTCTCCCTGTGCTTAGTCACTGGCTGTATCGTATTAATCCTTATTTATGGATTATATTTTTTGAAGTATTACTACTTGCTTTTGGGATCCAGTATACATCGTTTGCTCTGTGGAAGACATCAGCTCAGTAACTTGAGGTGACCTAGAGTACTCAACTCGCACACTGCTTTTTCTGTGCCCCCGTTGATGGAAAACTGGATGTGCCAGAGCTGTGAGTCCATGGCTTCTTCCCTCCTGGCATGTGACTAGGGATGAGAAGTCAGGCTGGGCTATTAATGACAGCTCTGCTCAACACTCCCCTTTATTAGCTGCCAAGGGATTCTTTTAGTATTAGTGCTAATTGTGTGCCAGCTCTTACATAAAGAGTGCACCAAGAATGCTGAGGGAAGACCTGCCATTGGCTTTGAAAGGCCATAACGTGCTTTGAGCAAGATGATTAACACCATCCTGGTTTCAGAGGTTTCGGTGTTTGAATAACTGAGCTCAGACACCCAGATCTCCTCCTAGAAGGTCTGCTGATCCTTTGAACTCCATTCCTTTTTCACTCCTGTAAGGTCCTGGGCATCTCAGACACATAGCTTAGTATTTGCAGCCAAATATAGCACGGCTCAGCCTCTCTGGCTGGCTCAGGCTTTTCCTGTCTCCTTGAAGACCTGGCAGAGTCCAGGTAAGGGAAGGGTGTGCGAGAGTCTTGTATTGGAAATCTTATAAAATTCAGTGGGCCTAAAACTTTACTTCTGCCACTAACCCAGCCCCTCAGAACGCAGTAGCCTTTCCAAAGAGGTGGTGGGAAAACGATACTTCCTGTGATGGATTCTCCTTTTGATCTGTGTCCCCTTCCCCCAGGTAATGAAATCCCCGGTTATTCAAACCATACAGATTTTTGTCATTAAGTCTGGCTGCTTCCTATGCAGCAGTTCTGGGGTTTTACTGAATTTTTTTACAGTTATGCTTAAAAATTATAATGGTGCTGTTTGACAGTGGTGGAGCCAATACAGTGTTTTGAGGAGGAGAGTAATACAACTCATCGGTTAATCTGTGAGCTGTGGTGTCAGGGTAGTAACGGTGGGAGAAACATCTTGCTGGGTTTGAAGATTGCATGAAATTAGAGCGTAATCAAATAGAGAAGCTGATGGTTTTTCAAGGAGAAATTCTTATTTATATTTTTCAGTACCACCAAAGGAGATGTAATTTGCTACTATGGAAACAAAGGAGAGCCAGAGCCTGTTTTCCTAAATCCTGGTAGGTTTTCTTCAGAAAGCTCTGAATATTATTCCTGGTTTTAAAGGAGTCAGAACGGTGTGGAACCATCTGGTTGTTATTGCTTTGAAATCTTAAAACTTATCACGTAAACTCTTTATTATGGATTTCATTAATTTGATGACATGTAAAGCTTAAAGGGTTGAAGTTGCTTTACAGAAATAAACTCAACAATATCATGATTACAAGGTTTTGTGCTTAGGTTATGGAACACTGGAAGGTTTCTATCAGTTGTCTTCGGGAGGAAAAAAAAGGCTTTGCTATTTCCCTGATTTCACACCACAGTGTACGTTGTGTTAATAACAGTGCTGAAAATCTCAAATATAGCTAATTTTAGTAAACTTAAAGTAATTATGCTCTGAAGTGGGTATTTTGGATGGGTTTTTTTATGGTTGTGTGTTGGTTTTGTGGGGTTTTTTCCCCCCACTAAACCAGTCAGCAGTAGTGGTCCAGAGAAGTTGTTGGGAAATGGTTAAGTTATTTTAAGAGTTTCACACCCGGGGGATTCTTACTATCTGCAGGCATGTTGTATTTGTTTTATCACATGATACGCATCTTTGATACGTAGTTTAATGACCTCACTTATTTTTGAAGCAAAATGAAAGCCAGCAATAAGATGAATAAGCAAATTATCATAAGAGATTCATGATGAATTTGCTGATGGCATCTGTCCCTTGGACTGTGTGGGATAAGATAATTATGAAGTTATTTTTGCATAGTACATAAGTTAATTTTCTCTGCTCCAGAGCTTAATAAGTTGTTTGGGGTTTTTTCATGTATAGGAATATATGGATTGAGTAATTCTTTGTTGGATACACCATGGAAGAAACTTCAGTATGGGAAGCAGCTTTTCACAGAAGTGGTCAAGAGGAGTCAAGACCTCACCAAAGAAGACTTGGTGCAGGAGCTTCTTACCGTGATGAATAACCAAGAGCCGTAAGAACGCGACAGCCGGAATTTACTCAAAATGCCATGTGACCAGTTTAAAAGTTGCATGTAGAAACTGCTTTGAGAGAAAAGAAACTTTTGCCTTATATTAATTAATTAAAGCTGGGTAGAGAAGGGCAGAAGTGATGTTCTGCTCTGCACAGAGCCTGACGTGCAGCAATGGGGATTTTTCAGCAGCAGCCCCAGTACACACCATTACTGCAGTCGGTGCTCACAGAGCATTTAACTGTCAGACACGAGGCAGGGTAAAGGAGGTGCCGGGCTCTAAATTCATACCATCCCTCACTGACCAGTCACCGTCACGTTTAGCCTGATTCTCCCTGTCTGGGGGGGAGGATTTGTGTTGAAGCAAAGCTGTTTCTGGTGCATAGACCCACTTTTCTGACTTTATCAGCTCAATTTTAATGCTAGTGTTCATGTTTGTGGCATTTTTCAATGGTTCAAAATAAGAACTCAGACACCTGAGTAATGAGTAGTAATTGGGAAGTCTGCTAAGCCTCTTAATTACTTTTTTCTTATGATAGCAGATCAAGTGATTTTTCAAATCCTTTGCTGTGAGGGTGGTGAGAGCCTGGCCCAGGTTGCCCGGAGAAGCTGTGGCTGCCCCATCCCTGGAGGGGTTCAAGGCCAGGTTGGAGGGGGCTTGGAGCAACCTGGTCTGGTGGCAGGTGTCCCTGCCCAGGGCAGGGGGTGCCACTGGGGGGGCTTTAAGGTCCCTTCCCACCCAAACCATTCTGTGATTCTATGACGTGTCAAGAAATTTGGGTGCAAGCTCACCTTGTCCTCTGCTGCATCTACACAAACTTTATTTTAAGGATTGTCCTAGGTATTTTCTGGGTATTCCAGACAAGACTGAAGGGAACGGAGTCCTTTCCTACAGAAAAATGCCAGATTATGTGATGTGCCACAAATGACTTCATCATTAATGTCTCAATTGAAACTAAAATAGAGAAAAGATAACTAAAATACAAAGAATAACAAGGAAAGTGAAAAAATTCTCAGGGTATGAAAAAATTTCTTTAAGTGAGACAAAAGCTTAAGACCTTGAAAGAATGTCTCTGGGAAAGAGCTTACAAACTGGCTTATCTTTGGTGTTCCTTGTACTTTAGTTTTGAACACAATTCACGCTTTTTGAAAAGCAATTGTTATTTATCAGCCACCTGGTCAACACAGCATGCTTCAAGAGGGATGAATGGGTTAATGTTGGAGAATTAAATTTATTTTATTTTATTAATTTAATACTGCTTTTTTTCCAGTCAATTGCCAGACCCTGCGATTGAAGACCAGGGGAAGGATTACATCCGCCCCATACTGAACAAGTACGCAGCCGTGTGCGTGCGCTGCCCGGGGTACGGGACAAGGTAAAAATTCATAGAAATAGAGGGGTATGGGGTCAAAGCATCTCTCGAACCCAAATGACGCTGCTCTAAGTTTTAACTCTATATTGGCTGCTTCAAATTTGTTCCAATATTAATCAGGTGTAATTTGGTAAAGTATTTCCTCGCTCAGCATTTCCCTGCTAGATTTTCTGGAGTCCAGGTTTGCTGCTGCTGAGCATTTTGAGCACACATTATGGTCTGTCTTTAGTGGGGAACATGATGGAGCTTCAGTTCGTCCAAGACAGGAAAGTCCACTTCTCTTGGTTCCCCAGGGGAGCAGCAGATCCCACCACCTCTGATTTTGAGTTTAGTAAAACAGGAAAAGCTTTGAAATCATGTTTTTAGCAGGAAAACATAATTATCTTCTATAGCTGAGGAACTGCAGAAGACATTTCTCTTCCGAGAGCGAGGATAGTTCCATCTGCGTGGCTGGGTTGGAGGTTTCTTTAGGCATGTTGTTGTCTTGTGGCGCTGCCGTTTTCGGACATTAAAAACCTGTTACTCTTGTTTAAAAGAACTTGTATTTCCATTTCTCCCGTAACTGCTGTTGCTGGTTTTACTGAGAGATTCTCACTTTCTGCTCAGGCTGTTCTGCCAAAGCTGCGAGAACAGGATAACGCGACGCTGCTTGCCTTTGCTCTGCTTTGGAAAGCTCCTAGAGAGAGAAAAGTTCTCCTGGGACTGTGTATCAGCGTCCTGTGACAATAATGAACGATGTTTAAATCGGAACAGACAATTCTGTGAAGAAAAACTTGGTTTTATGCTACTTCTGGGTGGAACACTTGGCACTAAAAAAAAGTTAGGCCTTTTATCGTACTGTGTGTCGATGAGCAGCTCCGTGCAGCAGGGAGTCGGGGCAGTGGGGTGATAAAAGGTGCCCGTTTGCACTTGCCAGGCCGATTTCTGTCCTGCTGGTGCGGGGATGAGGCGATCAGGAAAATAAATGGGCTAAAACCTCAGGGGATGAGGGCTGGGACCCTGCAAATTCCTGTAACGGACACAAGGCCTAACCTTCTGCCCCGTTGTTGTTCCAGGACGAACACGGTTGTTCTGGTTGACTCGGAAGGACAGGTCACCTTCACCGAGCGCAATATGATCGACGCGGACGTCGACCGGTGGAAAACCAGCACCTACGAGTTCAAACTGCACACGTAACCGGCCCCTATGGATTCACACTGCGTCCGGAACCAGCCCCTATGGACTCACATTGCTCCCGGGGCAGCTTTCCGCTGGGACGGTCGCAATAAAAGCAGCGAGAGCACAAGCCATTAACTCCGGTGAATGCTTTGTTCCAGCCTCCACGAGCTCAGAACGGCCAGGGAAGCTAAAGTTGAAGCAAGCGGGCAGCGTACCCTCAGCGTACCCTGTCAGGCTCACAGGCCCTTTGGGTAACACCAAAAGAAGAAACTCTTTTCACATCAAAGTAGCAGTTCATCATCAGAAATAATTTTTTAACTCTCGCCCTGCCTCCGGGGCAAGGCCTTCTCTGCCCAAGACAAAGTCATTGCTTTTTTGTGGGTGTGGTTGGGTTTGGGGTGGTGTTTTCTTAGTCAAAGATGTTTTAAGTAGACTCTGAAACACGTTTTCAGCTCCGAGGAGGGGATACATTTGCTGCTTTTGTTGCTCTGGCTGGAGGTTTTACCAGCCTTTGCTTTCCCTTCAACACAACCTGCCGAGATGGTGGGGCTGGTGCCGACGTGTGGTAAATGAGTGGATGTTTCCGTTGCAGCACCGCGTGCTCCAGCGGCACTTACCCATTGCGGCGGCGCTGCGCTGCGATGCTCTGCCTGGGGAGGGCAGGGGGGTCTGTACGTTTCTTTTCCCACAGCTACTGCAGGGAAATACGGCTTATTCCTAAAGCCTGACTGGAGAGGAGGGAGGCAATTCAGTTCAGCCTCTGCCCAGTTTTACTGAAAAAAATCACAGGAACAGATTTCTTATCTTTCACCTGAATAAAATTGTTTGTCTTGTGACCCCTTGTTCCCCGACAGTCTCATTAGCAACACTGGGGGTTTTATTTCCCTCCCCGGCAGGCAGGGAAGGGGCGGGTAGCTGTTTGCAAACAGAACCTGAATGGGAAGTTCACATCCGTGGGCTGGATTGTACGTGGGCAATTTCGGCTTCATTTCTTTATGGCTGTAACATGTTAAAGCCTGGAGCGAGAGAGAAGGCTCATAGATCTTGAGTAAAAATCGCTCTTTGTTGTCAGGGGACATCATTGCAGCCTTACATTGCTGAAAACGTTGGGTATTGAGGTGCACTTCGTGTGTTCTGACATGTGTGAATTAAAAAGCTATTGAAATGCATGCTTTTTGCAGTTACTGAGTGCCAGGGCAGGCGACAGAAGAGTCTCGTTAATACCAAGATAATTTAAAACCCTGAGTTATTTTGCTGCTATTGGTGTCCTGCTTGGACTTCGTTTGGATGCTGAATATTGTTAGTAATGGATCACTGATACTTTTTTTTATATATATATATATATATGAATGTATTCTTTTTACAAGCCTCTGATTAGTTATTAGGAAGCAGCAGGATCTCTGATACTCATCCCAAAGCTGTGAACTGCTCCTCTGTGCCCGCCCGGAGCTGTTGGGGTGTTCCCACGTGTCTGTCCAGGAGGCGGCAGTAAATCCGAGTTACCTCTGAGGTGATGCTGTGAAAGGCCAGTCCCAGATTTCTAATTGCCAGGAGATGCTAAAGCAGCATTTAGTCAATTATTTCCTTTGTATTTGCATATTTAAATAGCTTCTGGGTACCGGGCTGTTGGCGTGACGGGTCGCAGGCGTGGACTGAGCGCGAGATGAAGGACTTTTTGACGGAGAGGATGGATGGAGCCCTGTTGGGTTCCGCACCCGGAGCTGTCTCTGCGCTGCCAGCGAGGGTTTTCCCGTCTCCGTTTTCTGCTCATCGTTTAAACCGTGTGTTGGTGTGAATAAAAACGTTATTGTTGTTTCTAGATGCAAAGAAATAGCCAAAGCTGCCTGAAGTTTGAATCTGGCAAACGCGTATTTAAAAAGCAAACGCTGCTTCGGTGGCTTTGCTCGGGGGAGAGGTTGTGCAGCAAAATTTTATGTATCTTAAGAAAAAAATTACCAGTGTAAAAGCATTTCTAAGTGTTAGTTTTTATGTTGTCCTGTAACAGTGAAAACTTGTTATTTTTTATATGTAGGCAAAGGAAAAGCAAGTCAGAGCTTAGGTGTGAAATCAGGATCATAATGTATTTTGCTTTGCTTGAATCAAAACTTTAAATCTGGGATTTGCTTTTTCTGACATTTAAAGTAAACAGTAAAGAGCCAGACCCCCTGATGTTGTTTTATTATGTCAGAATAGTTCACAAAGTGAGCTTTTTAATCTTCTTCTGAAGCTTACGAGCGTGTTGTCGCTGGCTCCGGCGGCAGCAGGCGCGGGACAGAGGTGCCCCAAACGCTGCTGGGCCCTCGAAATGCTCAGGGGTTCCCCGAGTGCGGGGGTTTCTGGGTGCAAATCCCAGCTGCAGGCAATCCACTGGAAAAAGTCAGCTGTGGCTGAAGCTAACAAAGTATTTTATTTTTATAGAAGTATTTTTAAGAATTAAAGGGGATTTTTAAATACCAGTTTTAAGGGATATAAAGGAAAAAAGAGTGTATATAGGAAACCATTGCGTGGCATTTTATTAAGTATAGAACATCTTTTCAAAGTCATAAATTTGCAAGAGACTCGTGTTTCCTGTCTGTTTTCCATCCAAATAGTAGTGGAAGAAATGTTAAAATATCTGTAAAAACTCAATTCTATTTTATTTTTTTCTTTTTTTTTACTGGAAGTTGTTTCGTGGTGGTTGGTTGGTGTGTCCAGAACCGGCCTGGAATAAAGCCCCTCTGGTGACCGCTCCGTCTCGGCAGCGATGGATTCTGCGCTTCTCCACGTGTTTATTTGCTTGTAACTTTGTGATCGAGATGAAGTAAAATCTTTGGGGAGGTATTAGAAATGAAAGAGCTTTAAGTCCATTATCGGGGACCTTGAAAATAAACATAAATAGATGTTGAAAGTACTTTGAGGGGCTGAGGTTCCCCCCAGTGGGAATGATGGCAGCAGAGAGACAGGACGGGTGACACGGAGGGAAAAGCAAACCCGGTGCTTCCGAAGTGAAAAGCCAGAAATGCTCTTAAATCCCATTTTCTTTGCTTTTTAAAAAGAATTCCGTGCAAGATATTTGGTATCTCTCTCTCAGCTGCGACCTCGTACTGGTACTTGAACCACATCGGATTCAGATTGATTTTTCTTTCTGTACTTAATGGATGCCATTTTATAAGAGCAGAAAGGGAGAAACACCTACTGCAAAAATTGTATGGGGGGGGGGAAGGAGAGAGAAACACCTCCCGGCCTGCAGGCAGAGGTGGCCGTCTCCTGCGCCGGGGCAGCATTTCCACCCGTCGCTTCATCCTTTCTCAGCGTTCTCGCTCCCTTTGCTCTCTCCTGAAGTTCTTGCCCTTTGGTTTCTCGTTACTGGGTCGTTGCTGGTGAAACCGCAGATAATTTGGGCGAAGTGGGTGTTGCTGGCGGGTCCCTGGGGAGGAGAAGCTCCAGCGGCAGCTGATGGACCACGAGCCGCAGGAGGCGAGTGAAGGACGGTAGAGGAGGTGCCGACGGGAGGCAAGCTCCAGGGACTGGTGCAAACTGGGGTGGACTGGGCTGGGCTCCCCAGGCCCTACTTTGGGGTGATCAGTTACTGCCTTTGAAGAAGTTCCCGACGGCTCTTTCCAGCCTCGATACAGAAAACCCTGGTGAAGCCCAAACCTCCGCGTTTGGCTCCTGAGCCACGGGGTCAGTGGCCGCTCTGAGTAAATGGCCGTTGCCTGAAAGTTCCAGCCTCTGCCCCTTTAATCCATCGTAAACGCCCGGGAAGTTGAATGTCAGTTCTAAACCCTGACTGTAAAATAAATAAATTATATCTTTATTTTTCTTGTAAACACTGATACGAACTCTAAGTCTCTGGGGATCCCTTCTCAGGTGTACTCGTGCCCGGCGCTTCACAGGGTGAGAAAATTCACCTGAACAAGCATCACTTTTTTAAAGTGTTTCAGTTGAAGGTGCTTTAATTCAGTAAAAATTAACCAACTTGTTAAATGCTTCGATTAAAATATAACCATTTAGACCAATTAAAATGTAACCACTGTTTGACTTTGCTTAATCAGTCTAAAGACACCTGATTTGGGGCCATAGTCAGGAAAAATGCTGGAAGTTGGAGCGAGTGTTTTCCGCCCCGGGACTCGGCGAGGCCACGCGATGGCCAGCGCTCCTGAGCAGACACGTCTTGTACCGTCGGGTGAGAGGGCTCTGGACCTTGGGGGACTTCTCCCGGTTTCAACCGATTCTGCTCTGACCGTGTGTCTTACTCTTTCCATCCGCCCCTCACCGCTCTCTCCAGAGTCTCTCCGCAATTCCCAGCTCCACGGAGTCACGTTCTCGATTGTTCTGTCTCAAAACCCTGTGTATTTCAAAATCTTGCCGTTGCCCAAGAGCAGAGACACCTGCTCGTGCCGATGGCTGTGGATGAATGACCTTTGAAACAGCACCAACCACAAATGAACACAAGCTTAGTTTTATTTTTTCCTGTTTTATAAGCCTTAGGTAGTGACAGACACCAAGCCGTGGGGTGCGGTGACACGCTGGAGGGACGGGATGGCACCCAGAGGGACCCGGACAGGCTGAGAGGTGGGTCCACGTGAACCTCATGAAGTTCAACTGGGCCAAGGGCAAGGGTCCTGCACGTGGTTGGGGCAACCCCAGGCTGGGCGAGAACGGCTGGAGAGCGGCCCTGAGGGGAAGGACCAGGGGGTGTTGGGTGACGAGAAGCTCAGCGTGAGCCGGCAACAGGCGCTGGCCCAGGTTGCCCAGAGAAGCTGTGGCTGCCCCATCCCTGGAGGGGTTCAAGGCCAGGTTGGAGGGGGCTTGGAGCAACCTGGTCTGGTGGGAGGTGTCCCTGCCCAGGGCAGGGGGTGGCACCGGGGGGGCTTTAAGGTCCCTTCCCACCCGAACCATTCTGTGATTCTCTGAAAGATAGTTCTTGCACAGACTCCTCTTCTGCTGCTCCGTTCAAGCCCAGCGTGACACTAACGCACTCTAGAAATTTTTACAGTCTTGTTTTTCAAAACTGCTGTATTTTAAAAAGAAAAAAGTAGTGCAAAAATACACAGAAAGAAACTTTAACTGCTTATTTTGAAAACGCACATGTTCTTTGCTGCACCCATCAGCAGAGCTGTGACTGTCACACAAAGCCAAAGAAGAGAGATGGCTTGATTGTGATTTTTTTTTGAGAAGAAACTGGAAGAACCATCACCAGTTGCCCCAGCGCCTGTGAAAGGTGAGATGTAACGAGGAGCGGTGCCTGGTTCTGTACCAGGGTGGCCAAAGAGACCCAGTATCCCATCGGGGTCTTTTCCAATGTGCTCTCTGGAGACACCCAAGGACCTGCTGCAGAGAGTGTCCTGCTGTGATCCACATCTCCACGTTCAGACTGAGCTGGTGCCCTGGGATCTCCTCCCCATGCTCCCCCCCTGGCAGAGCGCAGGGGCAGGACCCCGCAGGACGCCCCCGCAGCCTCCCTGAGAGCAGAACAGACGGGACCGGAGGATTTCCTCAGGCTTTACGACGTGGGACTGGAAGACAACAAACAAGCCACGAAGAAAACCAGTCCAGAATAAATAGTTCATGAAACAATGCCCAGAAGTCAGTTGTATAATAAGCCCCTTAGCAAGTACCAGCAGCTTTCTCCCTAATCCATCTGTCACATGTTTTTACAGCTGAAAATAATTAACTGCTCGCTATTGCTCAACAAGTAGGGGTCTATTCAAAATCACTTAATAACAGAAACAACGGGAGCACCAAGACAAGGGACTGAGAATTTCAGCCGGTGTCTGAAAACAGAACTTAATCGTATTAATTTCTGTGTCAGGGAGCCCAAATTCGGGGGCGAAGAAAGGCGTCTGGGATGGGAGTTACTGTTTGGGTGGAGGAGAAATGTAGAAGAAACTCAGCAGAAATTTGCTCAAGCGTTGCCTGGTGGTGGTTGATGATACAAGGCATCGTTCGGTCGCTCTCTAATATGGATTCTAAAATGTGTATCTGTTACTTTGCACTAAAAACAGATTATTACACTTTTGTTGGGATTTATCAGATTGAGTATCTCTTTTCCAGGTGAAACCCCTAAGGGTTGTCCCTAACCCCACCTCTGCCCCGTCCCTGCAAGAGAACTCCACCGCTGCTGCCTTTCCCCAGGTACCAGACTCAGCTCTTCTGCTACAACACGGTGGATCTGATCTCCTCGGGGCCTTTATAAAACCCCGCGTGGGTCCCAGCCTTGAAGTTCCGTTTCTTGAACTCCTCTGAGATCTCCAGGAAGGACTTTCCCTTTGTCTCGGGAAGGAAAAACCCAACGTAGAGAGCAGTGCAGACGCAGACCACGAGGAATGGGATGTAGCAGAAATGCCCGAGGCTTTTCTGAGGAGGAGGAAAAAAAAAAAAGAAGAGAGCATTGTTGACATTCTGTACGATGACAAACAGGCCACCAATCCCAGTGTCTGCACGGACCAACTTCACCCAGGGGGTAATTCTGCCGGCCCTGGTAGGGGCCTCACGTGCCTGGAGGCAGCTGCTCCCCAGCACAGTTTGGGAGATTCGACACAGCAAGAAGAGCACCTCCAAATGGCTTTTTCTGTCTTTCTCACTCTCTATAATGGTACAGAAATGAGGAGCCACAGCAGGGAATGAGACAGGGTGGGATGTTGTGGAGTTCCGCTCCCTTTTGCTGCAGGAATCACCTTAGGAAACGGTTCTAGGGTCCGGCCAAGGAGAATTAAATCTCCTCTCCAGGCCCAGCTGCTCTCAGCTGAGGCCAGAGGAGGAAAATCAGCCATCCCTGCCCCAAATTACTCTCCTTCCAGCCTGACATCGGAAATCACCGCGGGGAACGCGGAGGAAGTCTGCTTTAGAGAAGTTCTGGGGACTTTCCTCATAAAGACACTTCTCACGTCAGGGCTGTCCTGCTGGGTCTCTGCTGTCCTGCACCTGTCTCTGCTCCCGGTGACCATCAGAACCTCCGGTACAAACCAGGGCAGAGCCGGGGGGGGACGGCTTTGCTGCGGGGACCCACCACGATGAACGGAAAGGCCGTTCCGACCAGGAATAGGTTGAACCAGAGCAGGGAGCCACAGATCATGTACGCAGCCGGCCGGGACAGCTGGTCAAAAACCTCGGTGGGCAGAACTCCTGTTACACCCGCTGGAAAAGAAGCGGTAAGAAGGTTAGTAATACTGTAGATACTACATTAAAAACAAGAGAACAGACACTAACGAGCAAAAGCAACATGAAGCATATGAGAACAGTAAATTATTATTCACTAAATTATTCTCACTAGATAATAACGCCCAAACAAGTGGTAATAGAGAATTACTGCACCGGGGAAGTTTTAGGTTAAATATTAAGTACTGGCTAATTATTCAAACTCTCTCACCTTAGAATGAGCTGCTGGGAAAGGTTTGGAAATCCACATTATTTTCTCTAGGAGCCAACTGGGAGAATGGCTTATTATTAATTCAACCCTATGACACTATAGGGACAGGGACAAGAAATCACTGCCAGCTCCTGTGGCACATGCCGCTGGCAGCTCGGTTCTTCTCTTACCCACCTCCCTTCAAGCTCCCGGGAACAGACAGAGCCCCACGTCTGCTCACACCCCAGCACACACACAGCCTGCTGCTGCCCCGCAACCACAGAAACTCACAGGTTCTGCCAGGAAAATGCCCGTTAGCGGGTAACGAGCCAGTGTGACAATTGTGCTGCCAGGTGTCTGCACGTGAATAATCGGGTGACGTAGGCGTCAGTCTCTAGTGTTAGGGATTGCCTTGGTCTGAGAGTTCCCGTAAGCTCCTTGCACACATCTCCGAGCCCCGGAGGCACCCAAAAGTTTCAGTGAAAACCCTCGGGGAACTGACCTGGTCCGATTCCAAAGCTGAGGATGTAGGCGAAAATGCAGGCCATGCTGAGGTACGGCATCCAGCCGATCTGCGTCTGCAGCCACAAAGAGCAACGGAGACCAGGGAGGGCACTTAGGGTTATTGGCCACCACCGAACACCCCACTCATACGAAAGGCAAAGCCCAACTCCATTCCCTTAAATAATTCAATTAGATTTGTTACCTGCTGGCTCAGAGCGACCATGAAGACCACGGCCCATCCAGCCATGAAGATGTATCCCCCCAGGAGCAGCGGCCTCCGACCGACGTAGTCTATAATCATGTTCTGCACAAAGGAACACAGGGAAATAGAGCAAGATCTTTAACTTTTGTTTCTATTTCCCACCTGCTCCCTCTTCCTATTTCAATATCCTGCGCCTCGCTCGCTCTACAGCTACTTTAAGGATGTTGTCCAAAAAAAGAGAAGTCGTTCAAAGGGAGGGATCTGCTGGCAGGAGTCAGGCAGGGAGCGTGTTCCGGGCGGATGGGAAGGTCCCAGCTGCAGCCTGAACCATTCCACTACCCACAGTGGCAAGAAGTTATGCTTTTTAGAGTTTTCAGCCAGCGCTGAGGACGCAGTGTGTGACAGAACACTTCTGCATGAACCCGCCTGAGAGCCTGCCTGGCTGCTGTGCGGGAGGGGCTTCCCCAGCGCCAAAGGCCCCCCCAGATCGGTAACAAACAGCCTCCTCACTGCCTACGGGCTGCGTGTCAGCAGAGAGCGTTAAGGGTCTCACACAGGTGACAGACGCGATCAGTTCACAGCTCCCTGTGCCGATTACAACATACGGGATTTTGTCCTGAGGAATTCCAGCCTCTCGGAACACATAAGCTGCATAGAAATACATCTGGGGAGAGAAGAGAGGAGAAAGCAGTAAGAAAAAGCATCTGGAAATATATCCCATTGTTGTTCCTGAGGGACCACAGAGAGGATGACGACTGTGCCGTCACACAGGCTATTCTGACAGCACCCTCTGAATCCTGCCATGAGGCACAGCCGTGCTTTGGGAACTGAGCACCTGGGGTCTGAAGGTCTCCACAGGTGGAGCAGATCACGATTCCTCCTTCTCCTGCAGCAGGAACGTTAAACCCCAGATCCTGCACCCGTGTCTGTGAATGCAGTGGCTGCCGTTGCTCACCGAGTCGTTGCCGCAGAGCTGCATGGCGCTGCTCAGCACCACCACGCTCAGCACTTGCCACCGCAGAGTCGGGTTCCTGAAGAGCTCCCAAGGGTTCTTTGCTCTCTGGCCTTTGACGGCAGCCTGCTCAGCCAGCATCTCCTCCAGCTCCGTGCCGAGGTCACTGCTGCCTCGGAGCTTCTGCAGGGCTGCAAGGACAAGGGAAACTCTTACCCCCTGAGCTTCACCTGCATTTTGCCGGCTCTGCAGGGCGAAGGATCGAGCAGCAAACCTTTCTGATGGCTGCAGAAAGCTGTAGGACAGACTCTGTGACGGTGGTGTCACCTTCACGGAGGTGGCCAGTTGTGGTTGTGAAGGATTTGGGGCAAAGGGAGTGCAAGTCCCTCACCGTTGTTTGACAAGAGAACATTTCCAACCCGTGCCCTTTCAGCAGCCATGCTTCTGACACAGACCTCAGGTGACTTCCCTGGGAAACGCAGGCAATTAAGATGTTCTAGGTACCCAGTACATATTTCCCAGAAACTAATTCCAGCCGCGCTGGATACAGGGATTTGTATGCTACAAATCTAAGCAAATCCCTTAATATGAATTGGCTTCAGATTTGGTCATGAGCTCTTCAACCACAATTTGTTTCACTTCATAGTTACAAAACATACTTGTCATTGTGAACACAAGTCCCACCTTCTGACCCTGCCGTTGCAGCAGTCTTTTGTAGGAAGATGTCTTTCAATTATCCCAACAGATCAAATTATTTAAGATTATAGAGTGTTCTTTAGTTTGGAAAGAGGAAGTGATCATCTTTGGAACTTGATCTGACACTTCCTACAGGTAGGAAGTCGGGCACAGCCTGTGCACAAGAGCAGGATGCGGAAAAGCATAGATTCCTCTGTGTTCAGAACTGCTGTGGTTGTTCACACACACACACCCCCAGCCACCGCCTGGGCACTGATCAGTGCTGCAGCAGCTCATGCAATTACAAACATAGTTTGTACAGACCAAACATGGTCCTCTGGTTTAGAAAAACATTATCTGTGGGACCAGTGACATAGCCACAGTATTGGGCTTAAGGCTTTTCTGCTCAGGAGGCTGGCAGTCACCAAACAGGGTAGTTCTGTTGGAAAGAAGTCTGCTTTGGAGCAAACACACTAGGCTGTATTTAAGAATATACAATCTTCTCAGTGTTTATCTGCCCGGTCGGTAGATCTCAGGTGCTCAGCGAGAGGCTGACAGTCACCCTCAACTCACCAGAGATGCAGGATTCTTTATCTCCACGGTCAATCAAGAGGTATCTGGGACTTTCGGGGAGCCAAGGCAGAGCCGTGAGCTGGATGAGGGCAGGCACGGCATTGCTAGCTAAGAGGAACGGCCAGCTCTCCTCCCCTCCTAGCAGCTCCCTGGAGGAAAAAACCCAAAACATACTTTGCTCAGTACATTTTACAACATGGCAAGAGCCCAGCGTCCTCTGCCGCATGTGGGCACCAGAAAAGAAAGAGGGGTAGGAAAGAAAAAAAAAAAAAAAAAAAAAAAGAAAAAGAAAAAAGAAAGATTTAATAAGTATAAACTGGCCTTCTTGCTCTACCTTACCTGAGTCCAACAACCTGCCCCAGCACCAGCCCCAGAGCTGTAAACGATGCCGAGGTCAAGGCCACGGCTCCCCTGAGCTTCTTTGGGGCGCTTTCTGCCAGGTACATGGGCTGAATGTTCATGCTGACACCTGGGCAAGGCAGAGAAACGGCCACCTCAGCTCACAGGCTGAGGACAGGAGAACAAACGCAGTCAGCCACCTCTTCTGTCACAGGCCGAGTAATGACTGATCTACCAGTGCTTATTATTTATCTAAACCTTCACTTTCACTCCTGTTCAGTGTGTAAGCTACTAAACACACATTTCCACACTCCTAAGTAGACGTGGATAATGACACTGAAACCTGCCAGTGCCTCACTCCTATGGTCTGAGCACCAAATCCAAGGTTATAAGTGATGCTCCCTCTAGTCCCCCATTTTGGGGGGAAGATCATATTTTAAGTCACTTGTATCAATCATTATTTCCTTGGATGAGCTTCTATAAAAGCTTTAATGTTGGTGCTTGTGCTGGTGAGTGACTGATAACGTTCTTACAAGCAGAAAGGGCTCGATTTTCAGCTCAGTTTCTCCCAGGGCTGCCCTCCCTGTATGCAGAGAGCACACAGACACTCTCATATACATTACACAAGCAAATCTGCCTGTTTATGCTTTTAAAAAAAGACCTTAGAAACAAAATATAAAATCTGTACATACAGCTTCCTCATTCATGTACATGTGTGTGGTCAGACCAGAGGACTAATTGCTTTAATGTCTTAGATCATTCCTATTTAAATATCTCCTATTTCTAATTGATAGTTGTTACCACGTTTGTCCTGTTGTGTTTCCGGCCTTGCCGTACCTGCGTTCACACCAGTGAAAAATCTGCTGAGCATAATCATTTCAAAGGATTTTGCCATTCGGCTGAATCCCGACAAGAGTGCGGCGGTGATCACGAAGACGTTGTTCAGCAGCAGGGACATCTTCCTTCAGAGAGAAAAGACACGGCTGTGAGCACGTGTGTCAGGTTCAGTTCAGGTACCACATTTCACCCGGTGGATCCAACCTGCCGCGCCTGGAAGTTTGGCTCTGAAAATGGTCATTTTTTTGAAACAGGTATTTTTCATGTAATACTACGATCCTTACGAAACTTTTGTCAGAAAGTTTTCATGTGTCCCAGGAGGAATTTCTGTGCAAAACCAGGAAAAAAAGAGAGAGCCAGTAATTTTCTCTAGTCCCAGCCCTCTGCCTTACCCACTCTTCAGCAGTCAGTCTTTTTTTCTCGTTTATGATGGGATAGGATTTTATTCTAAAGCAGTACAAGGGGAAAGCTCTAAACTTTTGACAGAATAAGAAAGCCATATCCTTTGCAGATCTTCACAGCCATAAAGCACCTGGG
The DNA here is from genome assembly GCF_964106895.1 of Numenius arquata. Lineage (NCBI taxonomy): Eukaryota > Metazoa > Chordata > Aves > Charadriiformes > Scolopacidae > Numenius > Numenius arquata. Next base: position 1,463,017 of record NC_133591.1, read on the forward strand.
CTGTGGGAGACGGTGCCCCAGCCCCGGCCCAAACCACAGTGGTGCTGCTTCATCGGAGGAGAGGAACAAACCAAGGTGACAGCACAGCGAGGAGAACTTTGGGGTCAAGAGAGAGGGAGGCGAAATCTAACTTCCTACTAGTCTGTGTTAGTAACACTGGTTTTCTTCTGAAGAGACCTGGGGGTAGAGCTGTGTATGAAAGTGGTGAGGAGAGACAGACATTTTTCAGAGACTCAAGCATGGGGAAAAAAAGCAACTGTGAAGATTTAACAAATACCTCCTGAAATATTTCAGTCAAAAAGGTGGGTTCGGATACACAGCCTGTGGGATGTGAGGACCGGGGATGCAACAACTGCTCTTTGTGAGCACCCTCTGTTTTTTCAGTGTCATTCCTATCAATTCCCACAGTTAATTTTGAAGGAAAATCCTTGGTTTGTTCCATCGTGATTTCTTGTTTAAAAGGACGGCAGAAAACTGGGCGCAAAACTGGTGGGGATTGTGCAGGTGGTTACTGTGATCTGGAGCTGAGCTGAGATCCTTGTAGCTCTTCAGCTGGGTCAGAATACGATGAGAAGGTAAGATGGGAAAAGAGCTGTTTCCCTGTTGGGTTTTGAGACATGAAATACTGCCATATCTGCTAGTTTCTCAGTTCAAAAATATCCAGTAGTTTCTCAGCTCAAAATTTTAATGGCAGATGATTGATCTGTGACAGAAAACGTGTTTTCATGACTTTTAACTACAGTGGGTGTTGTGCTGTGGGGCTCATAATTCCTCCTGGACTCAAGGAAGATGCAAAGCTTAAAATTACAATGCAGCAGCCTCTTACCTGCCCACCACGATGGCCATGGGACCAGCGACCAGCGCCCCGGCGAGCCCTCCCAGGGGGTAGGCAGAGACGGTGAGCGACCACAGCAGCAGGAGCACGTTGCTCTCCAGGGGGACACCCGTGCGCTCCAGCCAGGTCTGGTTCATGAAGGTCTGGATGTACTGGGAGGGAAGGAGAGTGCTGCGTAACCATGACATGGAGATGAACGACACTGAGAAACATGGAGGTTTTCTTATTAATCTATCTGTTTATTCTGTGTTCATGCCTCCAAACCTTTGGTTGAAAAAGGCCTTCAGTTCTTAGATGTGTTTTTAACAGAGGGTTAAAAGCATAAAACCGTAGCTGTTGAAAAGCTGTACTTGGTTTGTCTCTATATGTAGCTATCTTGGGTAATTTAAACATGTATTTCATGGGTCCAAGTTTGAATTTAAGAGCAAAAGTTGATATCAAAGGCTGCAGGTTGGAAAATTTTAGAATTAGATTTCCTAACGCCTTGAAACAGGGCTTTTGAATAAATTCTTGTGACACTAGTTGCTGCTCAAGGGTGGCTCTCAGCAACAAAGTCCCGAACCTCAGGTGTGAATTATCCAGAGGGACCAATGTATCCTTCCCTTCCAGCCCCCAGCTCTGCTCCCAGCAGCAGATCCCTGTCCGCAGCCAGATGGGGACAGGAAGGAGGAGCCTGCGCTCGGACCCGCAGCACTTACCGCAGTCGGAGCATTGATGATGGAGATGTTGTAGCCGTATTGGAAAGTGCCTCCAATCCCAGCGGCACATATCGTCAGGATCAGGACCTTGCTCTGGAGCTGGAAAAGATGGAGAGAAAACACATGGCTGCCTCGCACGGCATAAAATGGCTCAACAGACATTTGCTCCATTTCCACTTTGAGTGGTGTGAAGTGAAGATCAGAACAGGCTATGAGTGTTGGCATAAAATGGGAGGTGCCAAAGACAGACAACCCCCCTCCCCACCTCCTCACTCCCAGATTTTTAAACTATCTCCTTCTACTGCAGAATAGTATTAATTTATTGCCATTCACAAAGAATTTGGGACTGCTTTGGGGCAAAGGCCCGCAAATGTCTTTGGTTTAATATTTAATGTGTATGCTTACAAAAAGTCAGTGCAAAACCAGTAAATACTGGTAGAGGCTGGTGTTATAGCTTCAATTAATTCAATTCATTACAAGAACCTGTACTCACATGATGAATTATTCAAGGAGCATTGCCAAAGTTTAATTTCTGCCACATTTCTAGCTGAGCTCTATGGGATGGAGCTTCCCTGTGGTACGGGAGATTTTCTTGTGGCCATTTATCTCCAGTGCATTTCTGATTCATGGCATGCTATTTCTCCTACCTTTTCATGGTAACGACACAGATTTTAATTTAAAATAGAGTGTCTTTCCTACGCTGCTTCACATGTTGTACAGAGCAGACAATGTCTCTCTGCTGAACTGTCTCATCACACAGTTGTTCTCACATGGTCTCATGTTGAGCCGTCTACAATAGCGCATTCAGCCAGAATATTTTCTGCCTCTTCAGTATGATAATACAGCTGAAGTATGTGGCAGAGAGTGGGTCCTCTGCCATCTTCTGGTCTCCTGGAGGTTATTCTTCATCAGCATTGCCCACTGATAACATTGCCATCTCACGCGGCTGCCGTGCCTTCGGAAGCAGGGGCAGGGGAACGGGGCTGCTCCACACAGCATCCCGGGATGAGGGTGTTGCTTTAAAAGCGGGGTCTCTTGCCTTTCTGAAGGGTGTAGAACAGGCTGTCCTGGCTGACACAGGATGGCAACTGAGAGCCCACTGCCAGGGTTGCCAGCAAAAACCATGCGCCTTTTTTCCCTTTGCAGGAGGATGCCCTGAACGTCACAGTATAAATAGATGTCCTGCACCAGGACAGCTCTGGGACTGGCTGTGGAGAGCCAGGGACACTGTGCAGAAACTGTCCAAACAGTCTTGTTGATGTTTCCTCCTCTGCCATGTGTGCAAGCCTCAGGCCACTATTGCCTGGACACTTTCCCGTGTGCCTCTGCCTTCAAATTGACCTACAGCTTCTGCAGAGCAGCAGAGCTGAGTGTGAGCAGCATCACATCTCCGTGTTCACCTCACCACCCTTCCTCCTTGACGCCACACCACCCCCTTGGCTGGTCTCTCTCTGTGTCACCCCCCATCCTTGTCCTTCTCAGTTCACACCTATTTTGTGCCTGTGCCTTTAGTTTCTCCGCCTGTACATGAGATCCTGTGACTGGCAAACTGTGACCTGATGGTGTACTTGGACTGGGAGCACTGTCCCATGTCTCAAGACCACTCTGAGCTTGCTGGGGGCCCCTGGCCTTTACCCTGTCACCTCCTGCACAATGTTCTGGGTGGCCCAGGGCCAGGATGGCCCTTGCCAGCCCCCTGCTTGCAAAGCCCTCCCACTGGGAGCCATGCTCAGGCTTGGCTCTTCACCAGTAAGTGCAGGGCACTTCAGGCCTGTTTGTGTTTTGCCACATGAGTATGACCCCTCTGACCCCGAGAAGAATTTAGATGAACCAGTGCTGGGGAGCTCTTTCTGCTCTACCTGCTCGTTTTCTTCTTACAGAGCCACCTACCAAAGAAAAGTTAAGTTTTGCCTAGTTCCCAATAGCTCCAAAATCACAAATTCAAATAATCTTGTATTTTTCCTTTCCTCAAAGCCTTTTGTTGTAAATAACTTCCACACCAGCCCGAGACAGGATCTTCTCCCAGGACAGAACTGAAGCCAGAGGGTTCCAGCCCTGCAGCACGAAGAGGCTGAGCTCTCTCCTGTCCCGGTTAGAAGCGGGTACATCTGACTTGCTGGGACTTTCCTTGGCTCCACCACTTCCCTGTCCTGTTACTGAGACCTGAGCTAAGGACTGCACACCTGAGATCTCTGCTCTTCCCAGTTATTCCAGTTCTCCAAGTGACAGTTTTCCTCTCCCTATAACAGCACGCTTCTTGCTTTTTAATCCCAACGCCTAGGATGTACCACCCCCTGCTCCTTTCCTTGCTTTGATGACAGAGCCCATCCCCTGCCAGGTCCTGTATCACAGAGCTCTTCAGTGGCCATGGGCTATGGGAGAACGGTTTGCTCCTTCCTCCAGGAGCCACCAAACAGTTCTGTGCTCAGATCTGAGCTGTAGTTACAGGGTTACCTTCCCAAACCTTCCTTAACACCCGGTTTCTGCACTATCGTCCCAGCCACCGTGGTGGCACGCAGCTGCCAGGAGAGCCACTGGTCTGTCAGCTTTATCCCAAGGACTGTGATGAGTTGGACAAAGAATTCTACAAGAATCTGATAGTACTTACACAGCCTTCTAAAAATTAAAATTAAAAAATTGATCTGTCAACAATAATAGTAAAATAGACGTTTTTTACCAGTTTCTGCAGCTTGTTCATCCTCTTTGGTAGGTTTTCCTCTGTCTGCCAAAGCCTCTGGTACCCTCAGCAGTGCTCTAAAGGATTATCTAAATCTCCAGCATAGGAATGTGTATTTAGTCACCCATTACATTAGGATAAGACACTTGACTTGGCAGGTGTTTTGCCAGCTGATTTACATTCTCCAAACGGGGCTGTACGTTCATTAGCAAGACAGTTCAATTAATTTTGTTGAAAGTACAGGACAGTTTGGGGAAATGATTCCGCGAGACCCAGAGCTGTCTAAATCCTCTCGAAGGCCAGTGTGGTTTAGGGCATGAATTCCCTCGCCAAGCGTCTGGCACGAGTAGCACTTTTCTGATTAAGCGTGAGCAAAGCAGGAGTAAACTACAGCTTTTTGTCTGGCTGTATTTGTCCTGGAACCCAATCTAGGATCTGAAAGACACACCAGACTATTTCCCTTGGTCCTGTCAGTGACAGGAACGGGTGAAACCCAAACCTTTCAAATCCCTTGTTATGCCAAGCCCTTTCGCTGTACTCCTGCCCGTGGCCTGGTGACACCCAGGCCATCAACAGGGGACTGTACTCTGCTGCTGGTGACACACAGGCAATAATCAGGCTGTGACTGACAGGGGACTGATGCGCAGGAGGCTGCAGTCCCATTCCCTCTCCATAGGCTGGCAGAGAGCAAACAGCAACGCTTACAGCACTTGATTTTGTCACCGAATGATCATCTCTGGCTTTCACTTCACAGGAGGCACAGGGCTTTGCTTTTACAGATGCCGTGTGACTTTTTTTGCTTCTAAAGCGCATAATACATAATATGTATTACATTATATATTATGGTTGGAACTAGATGATTTTTAAGGCCTCTTCCAACCCAAACCATTCCCTGATTCTATGATATTAAAGTGCATATTACACAATATGTAACACACATAATATGTAGTGTTGGAGGTAAACCCGGTGCTGAGGTGGGGAGAGGAGGCTGCTGGGGGAAGAACGAGTATCTGATCAAAATGTTCTCAGCTCATTTTGAGCTGTCACACCCTCTCACACACCATTATCCTGCTGTTCTTTAAGCCTTGTTCTCCCCACAGCCTCAGAGGCGGAGAGAAGAGCCCTTCTGAGCCCAACAGGGGCTGATTAAACCAAGGACTGTAGCTGGTTTTGTGCTTGGGGGATATTGATCAAGGAATCCACTGACCTTTCCCATAGCTGGTCACAGAGGCATGGTGGAGACGCCTTCGTACGATGGATTTAGGTCACACCCTGGGAGTACAAAATTAAAACTCAGTTATTTTTTAATATCTTGGTTAAAAATTAAATAACTCTATGCAGTAGAAGCCCCTCCTCTACCCCCAAGAGGCTCCAGCTAAATTCTAATGAGTCGAAAAGGTTTCATCCCACTGTAATAGTGGCTTTTTCAGTGACTTTTCATCTTTGTCTTTTGGCTTATCTTTCACTAGCGTGTTTTACACTCTTCCCTTGTTAACTACACATCATTTAATAAGGACAGACTAGCTGACAGGCCTTGTGTAATGGGTTTGGCTCAAGTAGTAGGTGTTTATTGTTCCAGAAATGGTTCCCTTTCCCCTGTACGCTGCAGCAGTAACAGCAGTGACAGCCTTGCTGCTTCTTGTAAAATAGAAAGGAGCTCCCCGACAGCGAAAAACGGTGTGTTCTCACAAATCCCAGAGATGGGGCCTGGCAGAGATGGAGGCATATTGCGCTGCCAGCAACAATAGCAAAGCTGCTGTTTCACAAAATACCTGGCCTTTAGGAGTAATCACGGTATTTTAACATCCTTTCATCCCGCAGAGTGCCATTTGTGAGCGGCCTGACAGATTACAAAGTATTCAAAATAAGTGAAACTTTTTTAAAAAAAATTCCATTGTCCCTACTCAAGTTTTACTACACCTGAACAGAAATATAGACCTGCTCTGCATCGCAGAAGTATCTCTTATAAATGTGTAAGTAGAGATGTGGTGCTGCATCAGCTGCCGCCACTAAGTGGCAGAAGAAGTTCAAAATTTCCTGTATCAGGCTCCGAAGGAAACATGCCTCCGGAGTGTGTGGCGGGGCCAGAGGACTACTTCTAACAGCTTCCCGAACGGTAACGTGTTCTCTGGGGAAATCGAGGTTAACTCTATGTATCTGTACAAGTTAAGAGCGAGTGATGTATAGTTCAGGCAGCATGTTTCAAGAACATGCTCTAGGAGAGCTCTAGTTTCTTCCTGCTGCCTGCTCAGGATGAGACCAGGTTTGGGTGAATCTCTTCCAGGAAGAAAAACACACCTTCTGTTCTAGGCAAGAGCTTTCTCCTTTTTCCTGCATCTTATAAGCAGGGACCGCCCAGTGCAGGTCTTTATCCCCTGAGGTGATGGGGACAGGAGTTTCAGCCTGCAGCGACCAGGTGGAGTGTCCCTGGTTGTTCTAGTCACAGAGATGTTTCCTGGGAGTCTTTGAGGGAATATTCCGTTTCCAGCTCCTTAGACAGAGGCCAACGTGTCAAAGCACAGCTCTAGTTGCACAAGAGGTGAAGGAATGCAGCTCACCCAGGCAGCCTGGTCTCCATCCATTCCCTGGGCCTCAGCACCATCAGTCTGACCCATCTGTCTCGTTTCTGTTGCAGTCAAACACAGAAATGGATCCATCAATGACCTGGCCAAGAGCTGCCTGCTTAGACCACTGCATTGTCTTATTTTTCCAAGGCAAGTATGTGCACATTCTCCTATTTAACAGAAGATGAAGGCAGTATCTGTCACAGTCCAAAGGAAGTCCTAGAGGCACTGGACACCATGCACGAGGGAGGTGCTGGCAGGGGATGTGTTCGCACCTTCTGCTGGTGCAGCCCCCTCATAGGGGGCTTTCCTCAAGCCTCTCCTTATCTCACCTTCCCTCCTGGTTTCACCTGGGAGAGAGTTCATTTTCTTCCCAGTGGCTGTTGTGGTTTGGATTTAATATGAGCATAATATTGATAACACATATTGGTTTAGTTGTTGCTAAGTAATGCCTATATTAAATCAAGAACCTTTTCAGCTTCCCATAGAAGCAGAAAGGGAGAAGGCAGAAGCAGAGAGGGAGCACAGACGGGACAGCCAAAGGGACGTTCCATACCACGGACACACACTCTGTATAAATGGGGGTTGGCTGGGGGGCTGGGATCTGGGATCACTGCTCGGGATGGGCTGGGCAATCGACCGTTGGGTGGTGAGCAATTGTATTGCATCACTTTTCTGTATATTCTTTTACCGTTAATATTACTACTTTCTCTTCCATTACTATTCTATTAAACTATCTTTATGTCAACCCATGAGGGGACCCACCACCCCCTTTCCCTCAAATACTTTTTCACTGAACTCAAACCTGCCATAATCAAGGTGAAATATGATGCACGAACACGGGAGACAAGTTTTTTGAAGAATGTGATGGCAGTCTCTGCCTGTAATTATCCGCCTGCCGGAATCAGCAGTAATCCTGCCATTAGGAAGGACCATTGACACATGCTCTTTGATCTGCCATGCACTGAGATGTTCCTGTGTTTTAGAGTGTTTCACCCCAAGATCATCTGGACCAAGTGCAATTACACTGCAGGCGGAGAAAAGGGGCCTCATTTCCCTCCGGGAAGCTTGGATCTACAGGTTGAATTCTGCCTACAAACGCTGCTCTGTAGATTGCAGAAGAGATTTGGAGCTGCTGGTTGCTGGCTGTCTCCCAAGCTCTAGCCTGGCTATTTCTGTAAACCCTTCTCTCTTTCCTGTAAGAACCATCACAGTGAAATATGGAATTCTCTCTCTGCTTGCCCTGACTCTTGCAGGGCCTGCTCAGAACACAGAAGACAAACAACATCATCTACAAACAAGCAGCTTTCTCAAGAAACATCCAGCAGGACTGCTGTTTTTATGGGAAAGCAATGTTTATAGAACTTAGCTGTTAAAATGGATTTTCTTTGTAGGAAATGAGGGCCCTGCTGTGACACCGTTATTCTCAGTTCCAGCAGTTCACTAATGTTCCTTAGAAAAAACCCACAGTTTATGTAAGTTCAAGACACTGTATAAGAACTTCAGAAAATGGGCTTCATTGCAAGGTTTCTCAGGGCAGGGACCCAGTGCTGACAGAGCTTCTGCTACCACACAGAGTCACTGGGATGCTTCCCAGAGCAGTGGAGATACAGGGGAGCCAAGTCCTCTGAGGACACAGGGGCTGATGCAGCCAAGGGAACTGGCTGCTGTTGGATCAGCACTCTGCATTTCCATCCTCCTGATAAGCTACAGAGCTTCTCTGGGAAAACTGAGAAAGCCCAAAATACTAAAAATAACTGAAACAGCCTTTTCTCCGTCCATCGTGAGCTGTAGGCCATGCTGCAGCTGAATTATTGCCTTTCCTCCCTTCTTTGTCTCAGACCCTGATGCAGGCAGTTAGTTGAAGCTGGGTGACCTGAAGGCCAGAGAGAACAAACTGCTCGGCTCAACAAAATCTCTGTCCCTGTGTGCAAGAGAAGAGCGTTTAGACTCTGCCAAATGGCAGTAAATGTCACTGAATGTTCCCATTAAAGGACAGGAAAATCTGTGCAGCAGTGTCCGAGTGTCAGACTCAGCCTGATTTCTCATTTAACACTCACTTCAAGTAGAGATTTTCATTAGAGTTGTCCCTGGGCTTATTGAGAGGCACCTGGACTAGGACACACAGTCCTGCCTCTGGTGAAAACCAAAGTACAAACACCATTTCTGACTCCTTGTAGGGGTCTTCGACAGCTGACAGCGTGCTCAGACCTATATGCTGCTATCGTGAGCTGAACATAGACCACTTTTTATAACAAACAAGCATTGTTTTTCAGTTCTCTTGCTGATTTGGCCACAGTGCTTATGAAATGGATGTTACAAAATAAAGGCCCTTGAAGGATATTCCCCGCTGACAGCTGTGGGAGGTGACCTGTGGTGTAGAGGACAGATCACAAGGCAAAAGAATTTAACAAGAATGATTAAGCACTGGCAAAAAATAACTCTGCAAAGAGACAGATGTTTTCTTGCTTGATGTCTTCAACTCATGATCAGAAGCTGCTTCGGCAGAGGCGCTTTATTTGGATATGTGATCAGGCTTCGCTCACAGAGAGTTAGGTGAGATCGTCTTTCTCATGATATGCCAGATGCAAAGCTACATTTTTGAACTAAAAAACATAGTAAATAAAAATAACATAAACTTTGATTTACAGCAAACCCTGTGCAAACCACATGTCCTTGGAGGGCTGAGCTCTAAGTGCTATCTTTAGTTTCTTCCTAACAAACAAACAAATAAAACCCCCATCCAATTCTGTATGATTCACTTTCTCCTGACTTTAGCCATCACACTGTAGAGTTAGCTGATTTGGGACAGGAAATCCTTCAATGAAGGAGAAAGAATTTATATATGGCCATTAAACATGGAAAAGTAAACATCTGGAGTGCCTGGGGCGGTTATGATTACACAGCTTATCTGCGCACAGCGGGTTCACAGAGCCTTCTTTCCAAAACTGGAGCAGAAACTCTCCACAACCGCTCTGTGGTGGATCTTGGCACCTGCTGCCCATCCACCGAGGGCAGAGTCCCAGAGCTGAACTAACCTTCCAGGAAGGTCCTGCTGGCTTCCTTGTAGGGGAGCTCAGTGCTGCTCTCTCTGAATCTGTCCCCAGTGCCAGTCCATCAGGCAGGCAGCAGCCTCTTTTACAACAGGGCTATCAGGGATCTCAGGCGTAGAGTGTCCTGGGGAGCACTGGGGTGGGTGAGACCTTGCACAGAACTTGCAGTGTCTCATATCCTGGTGGGGGGAGGCTCTGCGAGTGGGCGGTTGGGGGTATCTATGCTTTCAAAGAAAATAATTGGGGCTCTACCGGAGGATGGAGCATTACTGCAGGCAAGGGTCTTGGGGTGGCCAGGGAATGAGCTCTCTCTGCTGTGTGCCCTGTAGCCCCACTAGAGGAGGTGTCTATGTGTCACCAGGCCACATACGACTTGTCACGGCAGGGCATATCGCAAAAGGGCATCAGATGAATTTACAAACAAAATGCCAGCGGCATTAAAGAGCAGAGGACACGTCACCGGCTGGACACTCACCAAGTGGGTGGCTGGGGGCTGGTCTCCTGCCCCATCAGCTGCTGGAGGGGCTGAGCACCCCTGGCCAGGGCGCCAAGGCTCGTTATGGCCTGTGCTGACACAGCACACGGCTCCTTTCATCCCGCGACCTCGGCGAGTGCCGCGCTGGGCAAACTGGGGGCTGCCGCCTTCAAACAAAGCATCTGTTTATTCTTGAAACAATTAGTGAGGGCAGTTAGATCTTGAACTCGTTACTGAGCCCAAAACAATTATGATAAAAACAAGTTCCAGATGGGCTCAAAAGGAATTGTTTTTGTCTTTACTAAATTAGAATGGATTTCATGTCTTCAAGTTCCTCTGGCATTTATGGACAGGAAACATGAATTACACACACAATAATTTACTACAAACAAAAGAGATGAACACTGCAACAGCCCATTTATCTTTGCTGATGTGCCTTCTTGAGGTTTATGTGCTGTTTAACTCATGGGGGGAGTTAATAGCTTTCTTCTTTGTTTCCTAACTCGTTCCTATTTTGGTTTGCAGAAACTGAGACAGGAAGCTGTGGAGTTTCTGTTGCGGGGTTAAGCTTACCTGCGACCCCAGGCAAACGCTTCCGTGTTTCTTAAAATCACCTCAGAAATAGGGAAAACAAGAAGAGAGGTAACAGGAGGGTCCAGTAGTGGTCTGTCACTGTGTATGTGCAAAACCATTCCCTTTCAGGAAATATGTATCTTTTTAAATCAAAGGCCAAATGAACTCACAGTGGTGAGTGTGCAACACACACTAGTTCTTCTTTTCCCGGAATATTCTCTTGTGAGTGGGTTTGTGGATTGTAAACGTTTACAGCACAACAGGTTACTACCACTAAGCCTGCAGATGCAGAACGGGTAAATACTGTCTGGAAAAGAGAGCTGCCTCGGGTACCATCATTTTTCACGTCTTCCTGTGAGTGACCTGAGCACAGGTCACAGATGGGAGTTCTTCCAATTTGTTCCTCAGGCAGCTCCAGGAGCCCCCAGACAGAGACCTTTTCCAAAGTCCATCCAAAACGGACCGAAGTCTGGGCATCAGACATATTTTTATGGAAACTCTGAGTTTCTGCTGCCTTGGGTTTTGAAACTGATGCTGCACATTGACATGAATTCAACTGCTCCCAGAAGGAATGGGAACCCAGAAGACAACAAGCAGCCCCGGTACGTCACTGCTGCTCAGACCTGTGCTTACATCTGCTCTGGGTCCCTGGGCAGGGAAAGGACAATAGGATGAGGCAGGAGGAAATCAGCAAGGAAACTCCTGAGCAGTGGTTCTGTTCGGGCAGGCCCTCATGCCTTCTTGCAGCTGAGACAAAGAGTTTGGGATTGCTTTTTTTTTTTTTTGGCTTTTAGTTAGATTCCATGATTTGATAGAAGGCGGCATGTTGGCATCGCTACAAAGGTATAAAATGTGAACGCAGCTACACGGCCAGGCTGATGTGAACTTGTGGAAGGACATAATTCCCCAAACCCATAAAATGTGACACGGATTGTAATAAAGACTAAAGCTGCCCCTGGGCGTACTGTAGCACATGAAGTCAGCTTGGCTGAGCTCTGAAGGGAGTGAGGTCATGGGCAGAAAGCAGCCTGGGAACCGGTGGTGTCACCAGGATTTGTTTGGCCTCTTCCAGTGCGAGATGGTGAGCTTCCCAATGCATTTCATCACTTCTTCCTCTTCCCCCCCAAGAATCTTAGAAAAGAAAACCTTAAATAGAAGCCGGGATAACCAGAGTTCTCCAGTTTTGGCTGGCAAACAAGGGAAAAGAAGAAAAATGAGAATCTGATGACTTTTTTTTAGATTTCTTGCAATGCATGATTTGCACATAGTCCTCCACAGGGAGTAAGTGGGATTGATCATGTGGATTCTCATCTCTGTGGAGATAGTGGGACCCAGCTCCAGGGTGATGGCCTTCCAGCAGAGAGGCTCCCAATGTTCATCTTCAGCCTCGGTTCAAACAAGGAAGTGGCAGGAATCACAAAGCTTGAATTCAGCTTCTGGCTGGCATTGTCCACAGGCAGTGAGAGCAGATACGAAACCTCTAATCTGCCCATCCAAAGCAGCAGGATATTTATTAATTTCTTTTATCCGTTATTCATTCATTCACTCTCAGTTCTGCAACTCAGTTGCCCTTTCTGCCGGGGCTGCAAGCTCTGCAGCAGCGGGGCATTTGGGCTGAAATGGCCACGTGAAAACAAGCAGCCCTTCTCAGAGCTCCTGGCCCTCATGAGGAACTGTCCCCTTCCTTGTAAGCTCAGCTCTTCTCACCTGCCAGAGCCCTCGCATGCATCCCAGCATCCCAGCTTCTCCCCCGACACCTTGCTTTAACCCTCCATCTCCTTGATGTACTTTAAAAAGGCAGAACGTACTTTTGAAAGGCAGAATGTACTTCAGAAGATAGAATCTCTCACTAAGCAAGAGGAGAGAGTTGTAAAAAGGCTACACGGCCTTGTGAAACTGGACACTTTGTATAAACAATAAATGTCTTGCTAATGAATATACCCTTGAAGAACAGAAAGCTGGTAACAAGGGAACATCCCTCCGCAGAAGGTGCCAAAACCAGCTGAAAACCGCACAGCTGCTGGACAAAGCATAAATTTAACAAAGATTTGCAGTAACTGGGGGAACGGTAAAGGCGGCAGCGGGAAATCGCGATCGCTGACTCAATTAGACTGAACAGACCTACTCCCCCTGGTACTGGAGCATGCACACACCAATTAAAGGACACTGTAACTTTAAATGAGAGCGAGAGGCTGTACTAACCAACAGAAATTGGTAAGGTAAGGCGCTAACCACTAATTATAATTAAGGGTGTGTATTTCTGTGTTTTGAACTGTATAAACATTGCGAGGAGTTTGTAGGCTGGGGTGCTAGCTGTGTGGGTTACCACCTAGCACCCCTCTCTGCAGAAACGATTTAAAGAAATACCTCTACTCTGCATGTACACTGGCGTCTTGCACACCGGGTAAGCGACCCCGCTTTGGCACAACACGCTCATCATCCAGCTGGGCTCTGTTCTTCATCACAGGCGGCGGGAAACACACACTCCCTTCCTCGCCGGTGGTTTTAAAGGGAACTCTCGGGGCTCACAGGGCTCGGAGGCCGCGTCAACCCCCTCCTGCGGGAAGCCAAGGCCGGGCCTGCTCCCCGCTCCGAAGCCCGGTTGGCAGTAACCAGGGCGGGCGGCTCCGGAGAGCACCGTCACGGCGGGCTGTCAGGGTTATTGCAGGCCTTTGTCAGAGCATCCTTCAGAGCGCGCTGTGACCCATCCGACACAGCCAGGCGGGGAGCGGGGCCAGGCCACCCGTTCTCCCCTCAGCACCCACCGCCGCCATTGCCCTTCCGCCCATCCCCGTCGGACCCGCCTCGCCTATTGGCCCCTCCCAGCTACCCCAGCTGTCACTCAACGGGGCTGCCCGATGCCATTGGCTGCGGGATTCATCCCGCCTCCAGTGGGCGGTGCCCCAGGGGCTCGCCCCCTCCCTGCCCGTCACCTGCTGCGGCGGGTCCAGTCCGGGTTGGCGGCCGGTGGAGGCCGAGGGCATGAGGCGCACGCCCATTGGTCGGCTCGCGCCGCCTGTCGCGTCGGGATTGGCCGGATGCGGCCCGCGGGGGCGTGGCCGCGGCGGCGCGCTGAGGGGTGTGTGTTAAAGGGGCCGCGGCGCGGCTGGACGCTGTCGCCGTGCACCATGGCCTACCAGGGCTTCGCGCAGGAGTACCTGGGCATGCCGGCCGTGACGCGGGCATACACCACCGCCTGCGTCATCACCACCGCCGCTGTGGTGAGGCGCGAGGGGCCCCTGAGGAGGGAGGCTGGGTTACCTGAGGGGGTGCCGTGGCGGGAAGGCTGGGTTACCTGAGGGGGTGCCGTGGCGGGAAGGCTGGGTTACCTGAGAGGGAGACTGTAGCGGGGAAGCCGGAGTTCCTGAGGGGATGACTGTGGTGGAGAGGCTGGGGTCCCTGAGGGCGAGGCTGGGTTACCTCAGGAGGTGCCATGGTGGGAAGGCTGGGGATGCCATGATGGGGAGGCCGGGGTTCCTGAGGAGGAGGCTGTGGTGGGGAGGCCAGGGTCCCTGAGGGAGAGGCTGAGTTACCTGAGGGGATGCCATGGTGGGGAGGCCAGAGGGCTGGACAGCGGTGGGTGGCAGCTGCTCTGCTTGTCTTTCACAGCAGCTGGAGTTCATCACCCCCTTCCAGCTGTATTTCAACCCTGACCTCATCTTCAGGAAGTTCCAGGTGAGGCCTTGTCCATGTGTCGGGGCCCCTCTTGCCCCTTCCCAGAGAGGGGTGTGTGTGATAGGTTGGGCCTAGGGTGTCTTGCTCCCTGGGGGGGTCAGGGAGTGCTGTAGGATCCCAAGGGACTTTTTTCCCACTACTCCAGCCTTCTCTGGTTGGCAGTAGTGGGGTCACCACCATGGTGTCCCCTCTTGTCACAGATGCCTGGATGGAGATCACTTCTTCCAGCCTCTGCCTGCCATATGCCGTCTAGGCATTTCCTTTTTTCTGGTACTCAAACCCTGTCCCTCCCCCCTCTGTGATACTGAGTGAGATGTTTGGCCAGCCAGTCAGGCTGGGTGGGGAAGGCTTTATTGTAGAGTGGCATGAACAGGGATTTACTGTGGCTCTGGGTGCTGATTGTGGCTGTTTGTCCCCTCCAGAAAAACAGGGGAATCTTCCCCCCACCTGGAGGAGCAAGGTTCTCTGATGCGGGCAGTGGAGGGAGGTCCCACATGCAGGTGCCTGGTGTCCTGGGGTGGTTCAAAGCAGATGGGTGCATGAGTGGGTGTCCCCAGTGGATAAGGACTGTACACGTGACGGGGAGAGACCTGTCTGTCCACCTCCTTTTCTCTCTCCTCTCTCTTCTCTTTCAGATATGGAGGCTGATCACCAACTTCCTCTTTTTTGGGCCCCTGGGATTCAGTTTCTTTTTCAACATGATATTTCTGTATCCTTTGGTCTCAGTGAAGCTCTCTGCTCCCTTTTAGGCTTAGATGCAATTTCCCCCCTGTCCATCTTCCTCCTCAGCCTGACCTGTCTGGGCAGCAGTCTAGGGCTGTGGATTCTTCCCTTGGCTCTTTCGGTCTGAATTGAAGCCATTCCCCAGGCAACTGTGGCCACCTCCTACCCCCTCCATCGCTGCTTGCTGCAGGGCAGCCCCTGCCAAAGGGCTGAAGAAGCTGGCAGTGCTGCTGTGGCTCATGCTGGAGAACAGTGCCCATTCCTGGGGTGAGCTCTGGCTGGAGCAGAGCAGATGCCTTTTTCTTTCCCTGGGGTCAGGGGTATGAGGTGAAGTCTGCACTGTTCTGCTCTGGGGCTTGGACACCTGGCTGACAGCTTCCTGGGATGAAAGAGCTTGCAGCTGGCTTATTCCCTGTAAAGTTGTGCTGTGGGGACACAGGGTGGCCAGCTGTTAATTTCCTATACTGCAACCCCTCCTTCTCTCCCGCTCCCAGGTACAGGTACTGCCGCATGCTAGAAGAGGGCTCCTTCCGTGGAAGGACGGCTGACTTTGTCTTCATGTTCCTCTTCGGAGGGTTTCTCATGACAGTATCCTTTTGAGTTGGTTGAGGTTCTTCTGATGTCTTCTGAGGTGCTGTGGATAGTTTGGGGCTGCTAGCCCAGCTGTGTTGTGTGCTCTGTAGCAGGTACCTGCCTGCTGAGCAGTGGGACAGTTGTCTTATGAACCTCCTTGGTGCCACGGGGCAGAGCGCCTTATGGTGCCCCAGACCAGTCATGCTTGTGGCCTGAGGCCTGGGAGGGCTCTGCTGAGCACGTGGGGCCCTTCTTTGATGAAGGGGCAACTTCTGGCTGTATGGCACAGCTTATGACCCTCGTCTTACCCACCCCTGGCCTGTGCCTCACCCAGAATGCCTAGAGCAGAAGACAAAATACAGGAAAATCTGCCTGTACTTGTGCTGGTGTTTGTGGAAGTGAAGAGAGAGACTGTCTGAAAAGCAGCCCCTTGTTCTGCTCTGTGAGAAGCTGTCCAGCTGCAGCAGGGCAGTGGTGTCTGAGCTTGGGTGGGGAGAGTGGGAGGTGGTGCACAGGGTGGACAGGTTTTTCCTTGACTCGGTAGTTTCTAGCTATTTGGACTCTTTGCCAGCCTGTTTTTCCTGGGCCAGGCATTCACCATCATGCTGGTGTACGTGTGGAGTCGCAGGAACCCTTACATCCGCATGAACTTCTTTGGGCTTCTTAATTTCCAGGCCCCTTTCTTGCCCTGGGTCCTGATGGGATTCTCTCTTCTCCTGGGCAACTCCATCATCATCGACTTACTGGGTAAGTCAAAGCTGGGGGGTGCTGGGAACAAGGGCGCTTTGCAGCCACAGTGCTCTGTAGGGAGCACTATCATGTTCTCTTGGTTTCATCTTATTTAAGAACTAAGATGGGGGTTTCCTAAAGTGAGCTGGTGGCCAGCCTCGTGGCTGAGCTCTTGCTTGTGCCCTGCATTTTGCCGTGTCTTCCCCAGCGGCAGAAGTTGGGTATGGTGAGCTCTGCCTGACACTTGTGCTGTGTCTGGTCTCCTGGGTGCTCCCTGCCTGCTTCTGCGCCCATCACAGCAAACAGCCTGGCCCTCACGGGTGGCTCTGGTGAGAGCTGGGGCGTGGGGATGCTGCTGAGGGATTCTTGGAGCTTCATCCTCTGGTTCAGCTGGCAAAGGAGTCACAGCTGCGCCTGACCTTGGTGACATCTCTCCCCAGGGATTGCTGTAGGTCATATCTATTATTTCTTGGAAGATGTTTTCCCCAACCAGCCTGGAGGAAAGAAACTGCTGTTAACCCCTGGCTTCCTGTAAGTACAGCTGATTCTTTCTGGGCTTTGCCGTGTCGCTCCCCAGCCTGGGTCACTTCCGTAGCAAACTGCTCTGTGCCGGCTTGGGGTGACCACAGGATGCAATCGCATGCCGATAGGACCTCAGCTCACTAGTTTATGCCTCTGCTGCAGAAAGCCCTGGCACTTTGCACATTATATACACACACACACAGGGTCCATAAAGCAACTGCTGGTACCTTCAGCTTTGCTACTTGAACTGGAGCATTCTTACTGCTCGTGGAAATGCGAGATGCTGGTAGGATTTTTTTTCTGATGTATTTCTGTAGTTCAATAAAGCAGAACACGTTCTGCTTCATGTTGGGGATCAAAGCTGACCCAGAGATCAAGGAGGGTACTGTCACTGTCACACATTGAGCTGAGCCAACAGTTCGTGTCGCACAATAGGGGGGTGGCTGTGACATATAGCCAAGCCCTGGGAAGAGCCCGGGTGTTCCCAGGAGGGCTGGGGTTTTTCCGTGTCCTCAGCTCCCTGTCCTAACCTGCCTGCTCGGTGGGACGGGCATGTCCCTTGCCAGGAAGATGGTATTTGACACACCTGAAGAGGATCCCAACTATAACCCTCTCCCTGAGGATCGTCCAGAAAACCAACCTAGAGACCAAGACCAGAACCAGCAGCGGCATCCACAATAACAGAGGACTTCTCCCTGTGGCCAGATTCCTCTCTCCCGGCTGGACTTACGCTGTGGCCCAGAGATCCTACTGGAATAACACCAGTTGCCATTCCAATGTGTGATGTCTCGCTGTCTGTACGGGTAACTCCTCTTCCCCTGGTACCCAGCGGTTCCACAGGGCCCTGCACGTGAGAACTGATGAGTGCTGTCGGAGGTGTTGTAGGGACAGGGGCTGGGAGTTGTGATGGCTCCTCAGTTACCCAGGGGGGAATAAGTATCAAATGGGGTGTTAAACCAGTTACTCCTCCTCTTGCTGTTAATGACTTGCTATGTGTCAGATCACTCTGTACAAAGACCAATGTTCTTGGCTCTCACTGTTTGTGAGACCTCTCTGTGGGCTTTCAATGAAGTAGAATTCCCTACTCTACCGTGGTAGAATGCAGCTCAGCCTCTTCCTTTCCTCCAAGTCTCCCACCCCTTTTTTCGGTTCTTGTTTCCAAAGAGTCTTTACATTAAAATCTTTATTTTTCAGTTGTGTCCGTTTCTGCCAGGGGCAGAGGTAGCAGTTCACCAGTATTCATTAGGACTTTGCTTAAAACTGCCAGGCTGCTTGCTTGGGCTTTTCTTTTTTTGGTGGGCAAAACGAAGTCTAGGCTCGCTGGAAGATGTCCTTCCCCTCTTCTATCAGCAGGAGAGCAGAGCATGGGGAGGGTCAGGGGTGTCTGGTTGGAGACAGGGATTCCTGGGAAAGGAGAGGGGACAGAGCCGGACACTTGAGCCAGGCAGCAACTGGAAGTAGCACTTGCCACTAGTAATAAAGGCTGTCTGCACGTGCAGTGTCATTCCACTCTTGTTGAATTCTTTCAGTTCTGAAACATAAACATCTGAATTTGAGAGCAAAGCTAAAGGAGCTAGTCCCTGCCATGGACAGCTGTACTGCATGGAGGTGATTGTCGTTGCTACGGCAGTACCAGACCTCAAAGCCTTCAGAGTAAATCTGCAAACACTGTATCTCAGGACAGCTCATTTGGTGACGTTCCGGTCTGCTCAGCTAGACAAGCCTGTGAACTACCACCAAAACTACAAAGAGAAACGTGAGTAACCAGCATCCGCTTAGGAAAAATGATGCTGAAGCCTTGTGGCAAAGGAAGATTGAACCCCAGCCCCCACCACCACCACCTCCTCCTCTGTGGGCTTCCCATGAAAACACCTTTTTTATGAAGACTCAGACTTCATTTGAACGAGCTGTTTTGCTGCACTTCTGTATCCCTGTAGGAAGAGGATGAAAGAACTGTTCAGATGGTGATCTTCCAGAAGAGACAGCGGTACCAAGGGCTAAGCAGCCTCAGATTCAGCAGGTACCTGCTCATGATGTAGTAACACAGAGCTGGTGTTTCAACCCCTGGAAAGAGTTTGGTTTTAAAGTCTGCAGATGTTCTGTTTTAAATTGCTTCTGAGATGGGACTCTGAAACACAAAAGCTGGGCTGTGCTTTTAGCTAGGAGACCAGATTAACTAAGGAGTTGTGATTGTCGACCCCGAAAGCTACTCCCAGCCGCTCCCTAGCAGTCCCAATACATGGAGAAACTGGATGAAGTTCTCTTTGTGGGACCTGGCCCCCTGAACTATCCTGGTTTCCCACCTTCTGCTTGCAGGGACAATTCCTACAGCATCCCTGGGGCTCAAGGAGCAGAAGGAGGTTCTTGTAAACCTGCTGGGGAAGCTGCAGTCCTTGTGTGTCTGTACCTTGGTGTGAGCTTCAGGGTTCTGGAACCGCAAGCTTCACAGCAATTCAGAAACTGTACCACAGATGCTAGTTCAAGGCTGCAGCAGCTTCATGCTTGTTTTGGTCAAACTCCCAGAAGATGCTGCTTGCAGAAGTACGTGACCATAACAAAGAGGCTGAAGTGTTTTCGGGAAGAGTTGGAGTTTTAATGTCCATGTGGCAAAACGTGTTCTACATGGGAGGCCCAGACGCAGCAGGAGCCCCGGGTTTTGTCCTACTTGCTGAAATAACCTTTCAGCCTCTCTGAGAAGGATACCGCTCCAGCACAGCAGCCTGGGATAAGGCTGCAATAATATTATTGCTAAATTGCAAGTTTTTGGTTTCTGCAGACTTAACATCTGGAAAAAGTTCCCTCCCACCCAGGAATCTGAACTGGCTCTGCTATTACTCAAGTCTAAACATGATAAATTAAGGCCGGAAAGTGGGGTTTTTTTGACTGTGCTAGCAGTGTGGGTGGATCAGCAAGGATCATAAAACCTACTGGCTTTCTCATAAAGGCTTGAAGGTAACGGCTGGGCTGCCAGCAGAGCCTGCCCTGCTCCCAACACTCCTCAGTCCTGGCAGTGAGCAGCCAGAACTATATCTCAAAGAGCTGCTGGACCTCAATGGCAAGGTAGACTCCAATTAGCTTTATTTTAAGCAAACTTGAATTTTTTTATCTCGCTGCAATGGATTTTCTGTTTTTAAACTCCCTGAGGACAGACAGGTTGTTTCTAGGGTTACAAAACCCTTACGCTGCAGTGCTAGAGGTATTTAAGACACCTACTTTGCTGTGGGGGCTGACAGTGACCACAGCAAAGCCCCTCGCTGAAGAGAAACTGCATCTCGGTGACTGCAACTTCTGCACCGGTTCAGAGACTGTTGTTTCCCAGATGCAGCCTTCACAGCAATAAAAGGGCTCCCAACATGTGAGGCTGGTATCTGACAGAAATGAAGGTTAAGTTTGTGACTTCATTTAAACCACTGTAGCCTTGTCAAAGCCAGCTGAATGCCTCACCGAGCTCAGACACGAGACTCTCTCCTTTGAGACTCAAAACTAGAAGCAGCAAATGATTCTCTTTCTCACCTTCCCCTGCAGCAGGTAGTTTTGGACTGTTTTATCTGTTACAGTAAAGCACTCTGTTTCCACTGTGCTTCAGGAAAACCAAAGGCATGTGTTCAGCGTTATATCCAAAAACATTAATCTTAGGCCATGGGACTGCTCAGTTAACTAAAATACCATAAAACATGGAGAGATTTGCTATTCATTCAAACATACTGAACTTAGACCAAGTAGTATGCATTCCTTTTATTTAAAAAGTTGTCCTAATAGTGCATGTTGCACCTATACAAAAGAATCTTTACACTGTCCACACACAGGTATATAAGGACTCTGAGAGCTGCCACGGATCTGGGCCAGATCAGGTGCTACTGCAGCGTTCCTGGTACGCGGCATTTAGGGGTTGGGGGCAGAAGTCAGCAGTACTGGGAACTCTTGGCAAGTGGAATGTGTGTCCCCTTCAGGGACAGAAAGACCCCTGCCAATCCTAGATCCATGTGGGGAGAGGAGGAGGGATAAAGTCTGTAGGAAGAGCACCAGTGTCACCATGGGAAGATTACCAGGCCGGAGCAGTATTGGCCAAACGTCTCATGCGCCTACAAGAGAGAGACAAGAGAGGTACAGTGAGTGCTGAGCTACTGTCACATGAAGTCTTACTAAAACCAACGCTTTTGGGGAGGCTGCCACAGCTTTGTGAACTCTGTGGACAGGTTTGTTGCCTGGACAGACTCCCCCAGTCACCTGAGAACGCCCCCGTTGATAAGGCTCAGACACTATTCTCAGCAATAGCTTTTAGGGCTCTTTTGCTCATAAAGTTGGATTGAACCGATCTGCACTGGAAACTATTCAGCTGGCCATAGCCAAGAAGCAAAACAATTATGAAACTGTTAATCAGCAGTAAAAAAAAAAAAAAAAATCCTGGAAAAGAAGTGATCCAGTGTATTTACTCTTCCCACAGTGTATCTTTTGGAGAAATTCTAGGAGTTCATTTCTATCTGCCAGGAGCAATTTCACCAAAGAGGAGGAAGTGCTCTCGGAGCACATGTCGCACACTGCTCGGTGGGTCTCCCTGCAGCAGAGCTCCTCCAGGAGTCACAGCACCACTCCCGTGATGGCAAACGGGGCACCATCGGCCAGGCCAGAGCTGGGAGCTCGCCCATTCCTACATCTCACAGCACTTTATCCTACATGCCTTGTGGCAGGACTCTAGGTAGCAGGACAGAGCGTGGAACTCCAATATTTTTGATGAATGCCTTCCTATAGGAATAAATTCCTCTGCACAAGCAGAGAGCCCAGGGAAAAGAAAGAAAAGGGAACAATAAAAAGGAAACTTTGCTTCAAGCAGGAGATGGTTAAAGTAGAGATTTAAATGTTTGTGGAGCAAGGTGATAACAGTTTAATATCCTGAAGCAAAATGAGTTTCTGTTGTGGTGTGCAAGTTTGAGATCCTGCCAGCTGGCTCTCAGTAGGGAAAGACAAACATCAAAGCTTTTAACTTCTGTCTTAGAGACAGGCCAGAAGGAGAACTGTCTGAACGAGCGGCAGCACCTTGTATTTCTGTCCTGGTCTCTGATCTTCTTCTCCATCTCGGCATCTGTGAGGGTTTCCAGAAGAGGGCACCACTGGTCAGCATCCCCCGTGTTGCGAATAGCGATTTCCACAGTCGGCAAAGGGTTCTCGCTGCAGGGCAGGGCAGAAGGCAACAAAGCAACATCCATCAGTGTTCCCAGAGCAACTCCTCTGGGCTACCAGCCCAGACACAAGGAGAACAGAGCATCATTTACAGTGTTCCAGGCTTAAACATTCGTTCTCAGGCCAGTCTAGTTCCCAGAAGTACACCAGAGCCTGATGGTTACGATTTTGTGGTGCCTGAAGGTTCTGGGAGACCGACTAGGACCATCTCCTTCCACCACCAGGGAGAGGTTTGTCCAAGCAGCTCTGGCTGACGCAGTTCTCTCCCACAAAGGCCCTGACGTAACTGGCTGTTACATTCAAACCCAAAAAGCAAAGGCAAAGTTCATCCCAGTTTATTAGCACTGGGACAACTTCTCCCAGAGCAGCAGCTGAGCAGGGACTGTTGACAGGGCTCTTTGTCTCGCTTTGCCCTTCCACAGCTCTGACTTCCCAGCTGTGGTTTGCCCAATGCACCCCTGACAGCTCTTCCCTGGCAAAAGTCTGGCTTTTTGGGAGCGTGACAGCAGGACAGGCATTGCTCTCCCAGTTCCCATGGAAAAGGCAGTCTTTTAGGACCTGCTGTTGCAACCAGAGGCCGTGGCTACTCCCTGCGCAAGCAACGGAACACCAGGCTCTGTCCTGGATCACAACATCTGCTCCTCAAGAGATCATCTGCCCCGACCAGCTGTATTGTCACACGCACAAAAATATTTACTGCTTCACTGGCTACTTTTCAGTAAAAGTCAACAGGAACTGACCAGGAGCAGCTTCCCAAATATTGACAGAGGAGCCGGAAGCCCAGCATAAATACAGAGGAGCCTCAGAATGTAAATGTTTGCTCTGAATTCTAGAAAGCAGCTCGGCCTGAGCCGCACAAAGTGTGTGTGTGTGTGTGAGCAGAGCCCTCCGCAGGTGTGTGCAGACATCGGCCCCCTCCCTGGGGACGTGCCTCCCTGCAGGGATTCCAGACTCCCAGGCAGCTCTTTCCTTCCCCCAGGAAGGAACTCAAGTGCTAATTGCCATGGGAACAGACAACCTCTGCATCAAAGCCATTAATCTAGAATAACAGCTCTTCAAAGTAATGCTACAAATGAAAAATTAATCCCTAGCCTTTGGTATCTGATCCTGGGAGGAAGCTTCAGTCAAAGCTACTTCCAGTTCTGCTGACATCCACTAAGCAACACTCAAACCCAGGAATTTTATCTCAGCCCCAGATTGCTGCACATTCCAGACCAAACGCTACCTCATTTACCACGCTTAATACTGAGCCCCCGCTAGAACTGAACGGGGGTTGGAAAGTGCGTTTTCATGTGCATAACTTAATTGCAAGCCAACTCAGATACCACACTTCTACAGCACAGAATCAAAGATAAACAAAAAATCCTCCCTCAGCTCCAACCTCCAAAGACAGACAACTCCCCCTCCGCTGTCATCTTTTGATGAAGACAACGGTGCCTGGAATGCACTGTCAGCTGCAGGATTCCCAGCAAGACGCTGCCTCTCCTTGGGACCAGGCCTCGCCAGTAGCATCATGGATGTGCCAACAGGGCAGGGAAACCTCCTCTGCTGGAAAGGGGAACTCCTCCGGCATGGACATGGGTTAGATGTAGGAGAACCCGTGCCATCACTAAGGTCTTAAAGGCAAAACTCTGGTATGAAGCACCGTGTGCTGCCACGAGAAACAATTGGTATTGAGATGTGAAATGTCATAGCACACCATCCCCCTGAAAATCCCCAAAGCATCAGTTACCTGTCTGCTTCCAGCCCTGGGCTTTCAGGCTCTCCTTGTTTCGTACAGAACAGCCCAGCTGAAAGAACTGCCCTGGTTTTCATCAACCAGAAGACAGTTTGACCTCTCCCTCCGATGATTAAGAGGCACATGACTTCTCAGCCCCCCAGTCCCCCAAGATATTAAGGTTCCTTTGATGCATCTAAAGCAGACCCTTTCCTTACATCAGTGGAATGACTTTGGAGCAACCACCACTCCTGTGGTTTGGGAATTCAGGAACTAACCAACCACACAACCCAAATATCATTAATCACTGTAAGGTTTCAAAAGCACTCCTTTGCTGGGAGAAAAAAGGGAAGAGGAGGGCATGTTTGTGCTATGACACAAACCAAGGTTTAAATTAGATGTTTTTTCCTCCCTGAACAGCTCATATCTACGTACTTTGTTCTGTTGGGGTTCCCTTCCTAGTTTGAGTCTCCTTGCAATACTGCAACAGTCTAAAGAAGGCCTGAAATCTACCTGTTTGAACTACCCCTTAAAGGAAGCACTCTCTAGTAACTGTGGCCAGAGAGATGTTTTTAGACAGAACAGTGTGAAGTTGGCATTAATCTGATGTATCTGAGAGCGCCTGGGTAGCACTGGCTAAAACCTTATTTGCTGTGAGTTACAAAGACTGATAGGAAGGAAAGGCAAAAATTAACCCCCCTTGCGACAGTTGACATGTACACAGATTGATTTCTGAACTCAGGTATCTGCAATACGTGGAGAAGCATTGGAAGGAGGGAAAACATTTAGTGTGTGCATTCAAAGCCTGCCTCTGAGACACCAAGTGACAAGACTTAGGAACAAATGCCCTGTAGGCTGAGGCAGTATGCTAAAATGTTGTCGAAGTAACTTAACTGGGAAGTTACTTAAATTGTGAGTAGAAAAGAGGGCTTCCTGGCCAGCATGGCATGAACAGGGCTACCTCTCTGCTTCAAGCAGGATACGAAGAAGAAAGCTCAAACTCCTGGGAATGTTTAGGCAACAAGGAGTCCTACTAAACCTTCTGGAAATGAACTCGCTCCCTGCTGTAGCTTGCATAAAGCACAGACTAAAGTCTACCTCATGCTTCATTTTAGAGCCAACTGGTTGCTGTGAAATATTTTCAGGATAAAAATAACCTCCAGAGAAAGCCGAGTGAGATTAGTGGAAGAGCAACTGGTCCAGAGCACATCACTGCCCATTTTCCACAGAAGGCTGAGCGGACGGGAAACCTTCAGAGAGAAGAAGAGGAAGGAGCAGAGCTCACGGCGGCAGCAGCTGCCCCACAGCCTCCAGCTCCTCCTTACTTAACCCCACAGCAACTCATTTCCCTCTCCCTAAGGTGGGACAGGGATGGGCACATTTCACTTAGCTGCCAGGCGGGTCATCCTGCTTCCCTGAACTGACCTCTACATAACCGGTGTCAGCAGTACCGTTCCCTCCCCTCGGCAAATACATCATTTGCTGAACTCTCAAACTTCCTCCACTGTCACCACGACCTGAGGTCACAAACCCTCCCAGCGCACATTAAGGGGTAGTTAGAGCCTGCAGACTCAGCAACACGCTCACCACAGAGCGCAGCGTAGCACAACTGGAAACTGTTATCCTCAGGAGACAAGCTACAAAGCTGACTAATCAAACCTGACATTGCTGCATTCCAGCTGGGAGAAGGGCCTGTGATCAAGCCAGCTTTAACGTCGGCCAGGGGAGAGAGCTACAGATTCAATCAGAATTAGTTCAAAACACCAAAGCTCGAGACAGTGTATGGCCAACGAAACAGAAACGTATCCAGAGCTTATCATTAGCACAGAAAGGAAGACACAAGGTATTCAGTCACTGCTAATTACAAGAGCCTTTCATTCTGCGGCAAAAGCTGACATTTCATCAATATTTGGTCCTGGAACGTATTATACCCGAAAGGGAAAGATACTGAGTACAAGCACAAGCCATCTTAAAGAGGACAGAAGGGGTGCAAGCCAGAAGGACCCATTTCAAATGAAGCTTTCTGCATCAGGTCAGCTCTTCTAGCATTCATCGATACAAACACCCATGAAGTACAAAGACCCCCCCCCACCTGTGGAAGGAAGATGACGGTTCTGTACCTGAAGGCATATGTCTTCTGATGCCAACTCAGCTGTCCCCGGATGCTGTAGGCAATAGTGGTGACAAACTCCCCACCCAGGCCAAGCTCTGAGCACAGCTTCAAGGCAAACTTCTCCGGTGAATTCTCCTTCTCTGACATGTCCCATTCAAACTGGTCTACAAGGGAGATGTTCCCCACGTGGATGTTTAGCTGCAGACAAGGGAAGATACAGGTCATTTGTTTCCATTCTCACAATAGTTTGCCAAAGGTAACATAACTGAGGAGGAAGAGGCTGGAGAAGAGAAGCAGAGAAGTAACTCCTACTTCACTGCATCTGCAGAGCTCCTTAACTGAATTCTTAATTCCAGTAGCATGAAGATGACTCAGCTTTGCTCACCAAGTTCCATTTCTCCCAAAAGGACTCAATAATGCTTTCACTCAACTATTTCATCATCTCAGGGGCTGGCACATGAACATTTAATAATCTGCCACCTTCATTCTGTTCTCAGTACAAAGGAAAAAACGCAATCTGGACATGGGACTGGAATTAAGAGCTCCTTTGCTCCGAGGGAAGCCTTTGTACTCCTACTGCCCCATCACATAACTAGAGAAACCCAAATGGTTCAGCCCTTGTTCTACTGCCTTCCTGTATTACCTTAATAATAACTCGCTGGTCTGACTGATCTTCTAGGATACTGTCAGTTGGGTACGACTCAATCTGCTGTCGGATGGCAGAGGCAATAGCAGGGACAAAGGTCAGAGGATTCAAATCCAGGTCATCGCAAAGAATCTCAGAGAACATTTCTGGGGTCATTAACTTTTCTGATACAGAAGAAGAATGAAGAGACACTGTTAACTTTCTTAGAAATCAATATCTGCCACTTACAGAATACAAAAAACTAATCCCACAGCGCGTCAAAGGGAATCCCAAATGCATCAGGTTTTCCTTTTTAAGAGGTGTTTTGTAAGGATGTGCACGCTGACACAGGGACTTAAGCCTTCTTTACTTGCTCCATGGGGACAGCACAGCTATGGTCTAACAATCCCCATACATCAAGCAGCCACACACATTAACTGTTCTGTATTCAGGGTGCCCCAGCTAAGGGAATAGTCTCTGAGCTGATGATCTGGGTCAGGAGAATATGCCTGTTAAACCCTTCAGATTACACATGTCCAGGAACGACTGCAACCTGTGGAAGTGGCAGAGCGTTTGCTCACAGAGACACGAGAGCTGAATACAGTCCAAAGTGGGAGAGCTTTAAAGCTCTGTATATAATGCAAGGACACACACAGACAGCGATACTTGTTCCCTTTTCATATTTGGCGACAGATACAACTATGTCTCCCCAGCCTCAGGAAACTCTCCTTCCTACATACCATTCATGTTCCACGTAAACGCATCTCTGAGTTTCTGCCCGTCAATTTCCATATCAAGCCTGATTGGAACCAGAACCTCCGGCTGGGATGCATTCTCATGGATGACTGCTGGGTCATGGTCATCAAAGCTAATGCAAAGAGCAACAACACGGTGTATGCAACGAGCACATGGCACATCTGGCATCCATAGAGGGAAGGCAATGTCTGTTGGAAGCAATCCCCACGCTCCAACTCCCTAATCAGCCTTTAGACCGACTCTCAATGCAAGCTCACAGGGCTATGGCAATCAGTATGTTTATCACCTTTTACTACATCTATCATAATACATTCCTGAAAATAAAACTTACTCATGAGCCACAGCAGCATTTTCCATTGAATAAATTACATCGAAGTTACTGGAATACATTAGTGAGAGGAAGCCTGTTGTCCTCCACAGAGAGGGTCTGCAGGCTCCTCAAATGACACCTGCTCAGCAAATCAGCAGAAAGGTGAAGGAACTCATCAGGAAGAGAAGGAACCATTTTCCTGACGAAAGGAGAGCCTCCTCTCTGAGCCCTGGCTGGCCACTGTGAGGAAGAGCCTCAAGACATACAGTTTAACTAAGAACCTCCAAAGAGCGACCTGCAGGTCTTTTGTCACTTGGAAATGAATCACAACATCGCATTAACTCATCAGCGCTACCCTGGCAGTAGCAGTTTCCACTTTTCGGAAGCAGAAAGCTCTCTTACCACAGAGGGAATGTCCTCTTCTTATCCCTGCCCATGCGGTTTCTGTTGATGGTTGTTGAGCACGGGACCGCATCCAGGTGGTGAGAGCTGTTGGGCAGAGTCGGCACCCACTGGTTGTTCCTCTTTGCCTTCTGTTCTCTGGAGGAGGAGACCGTGTGTTAACTGCAGACCCTCAGCACCACTGCTGTTATTTAAGGAAAAGTTTAAATTTTAAACTCCTGCTACTTTGTTCTGGAACCCTCAACAATACTGTTCCACATTTGCCTCTGGGAAGCCCAATCTCCAGCTCATCGTAAATTCAGGTGGACTTACAAATACTAGCTTCATATTTGGATTTTCTGTCTATACTTTATATAAGGACTACTGAGAAATGCGAGGTCTCCAGAAGGCAATACGTGCAGAGAGTGTGTTCTGCAAAACATCTGTTAAAGATGGAATGCAGTAATTGGAAAAAGAGCTGTATCATCAAACACTTATGTTTTTCTTCCTCTTGTACGTGGGCAGTAACCCAATCCTTACGGTCTGGAGATCTTCATTTGCCCAACACTGCAAACAACGGTTAGCACAGACTGGCAAGAACCCCCCTGCCTGATGGTCTACATTTGTGCAATTTCTGGGAGCTGACATCTTCCAAGCAGCTCCGTTCCAATCCTGGCCCTCCCCAATGCTGGTTACCTGAGGTAGGTAGGAGGTTCTGTGCTGATAGACACCGCCTTATACTTCTCATCGTTTCCATCCAGGATCTCTTCCACTTCAGAAGCCTTTAGCAGCGTCACGCTAGTGGCTAATGTCGTATAGCCATGATCTGGTACCGGGAAAGATGCCAATTAACATGGAAAAGTACTAGATAGCAATACAGCATTAATAGGCTGCAGAGTGAAAAGCTCTCCCTGATGCTGCAGGAGGGACTAAAATAGGTTACCAAGAGGTATGAGCGTGTGCCCCAAAAGCCTTTCGGGCTTCATTTAACATGGCATTTTGTACACATGGGATGACAAAACTTTCCACTGCCATTTCTGAGTTGGCATAAGCCTCCCCTCTCCCTCACACCAGGATGCTCTGCTGCTGGGGGAGATTACCCGCACTGCAGTGACCAGAACCCCAGCCGCAGTGCCTGGCACTAAATAAATATAATGGGGTTTTGACATCCATCTGAACAGCAGGAATAAATGTGACTTTCTTGGGAGAAGGGGTGGAATGTCTTAGTTAATACATGGCAATTCCCACCACAAAGCCTAGAGAAGAAATACAATTCAAAAACCAAAAGCAGTGTGACACCTTGGAATGGTGACATAGTGAGAGAGCCGAGATTTGCAAAAGGCATCAGTATCTCTTTACCTTGTATACCTATCCTCTTCATACTCCGTTAAAAACATCTTTCACTGGGACTAAGAGTCAAAATACAGGGAGGGTTAGAATTATATGAGCTTCCCTCAGGTACTACCACTGGATGAACCTTCTTCCAGGGTGCAACTTATTTATACACTCTGGTAATTTCTGTTGTGAAATTTACTTAAGGTCGAAAGGAATGCTACAAAAACAAAATGTCAGAAAAATAGTCCTTAAATCCTCATAATTATTAGATCAATTTTAAATCTAATGTGCTTTTACTTAAGCAGAGGAAGAGAAAACCAATTCTTTCCTACCCTGAGTTACCCTTGGCAACCACATGGTTTAGCTCTGCACCCCTACATGTGCCAAAATGATGTGAAATCTCTTCCGCAGCCTTCTGGGAGGAAAAGCCCAGAAAACAATAAATCCTCCATGGGCTTAAAGGTTGGAAACAGAAAGGCAACGTTCAATAGAAAAGCTGATCAGAGCTGGGAAAGGGGGAGAAACCTTCAGGACAGGTCTTGCTGAATTACAGAGACCATCTGCATTTGAGAACCCCACTAAGGTTCTGAGAAAGAAGAGTCTGGCATGTGATCAGGGTGCACAATCAGGGCGACCACAGGGAGAGATCAGAGGAAGAGGATTAGACATTAATATATACTGTCATAGCACCCAAGGTCAGTGGAGATCCTTCCTCTAGCACAGCTAAGAACAACACGCAGTTAAGACTTACATCTTCTGGGACTGTGAGACCGCTGATTTTCTGTTGGAAAAAAAGAAGAAGAAAAAAAAAAAGCAACAGGTCAGTAGGGTACTTGGAGAAAGGAGACTTAAGTCCAGAATGAACCCTTTATTTTTATTATGCTTTAGCCTAAAGAGTGTACAACAAGTCATATTGCTAAGAAATTTAACTGCTTGTTATTAATCTCCCACCAAAAACAATCCCAAGGCAGCTAAAGTCTCGCTGGGGCAGTCACATCAGTAGCAACACACCATAACAAACTCTGAGAGGCATAAACAGTCCCTGCAAGAAGCAAAGTTAAGCGAAGACGCACATTTTCAATGGGGCATCTGTGCAACACTCCTGCCTGTTTGACAAAAGAGACAACAATGTGCCTCTTTGTCTATAAAAGTCTCAGCTGGACCATGGCATTGGTTTAGAGATCTGGCTTTTGCAGCCAACCCCAGGAAAGCCATGATGGATGCTTCAATTTTACAACAGTTTTGGTCAGCTGCTGTTTGGTGCTGGGCTGAAGCAGGAGGTACCGGTGCCACCGCCGCAGAGTGCCCTGTCGCTGGGGCAATCGCAAGTGGTTCGTGCGGCCCTAAAGGCACACAAGCTTCTGAATCACCAAGGACGGTTTTTCAAGGCAAAAATTTCAGGTTTCAGATAAACAGTATTGGGAATGTTTGCTCATCTTCTCACCATGTGAAGAGGCCACTATCTTCTTCCTTTCTTCTACTGTTGCGAGTCGCCTCCAGAGTGAGGGGTATCTCTTGTACAGGGAACCCCGAAACATACGCAAGTAGTTCCCCACCTGCAAGAAGGAAAGTGGAGATGTGGCCTGGTGCTCCAGCATGGCCTGGTATCCTGCCTAAGAGATTTTTAGCAGAAGCCGAAACAAATTCAGGTCTTTGTAATGATAAGAGGAATCTCTTAAGTGCTTTTTTTGGTTTGGTTTCCATGACAGACTGGCTGCACTGGGTTTGGCATCATAACAGCACCGCAACTTTTGCGGCAACACAGAAACCCAAATTCTTACCAGCACTTATTTCACTAGCCCAATAGGAAAACACTTGCATCCATTGACAATAATCCATTTAATAGGAAAAAAGCCCATGCATTTTCATGTATTTCTGAACAACCAAACCTTTCTTTACTTCAATTTCTGCTGCCGTGCACAATGCTCAGCAGGAATTCAATCAAAGCAGATACCCAGCTCTCCAACAGAGATTGTCATTTTTCCTTTGAGCCTTGGTGCCATCTAGACATCGCCGGAATACAGCAAATGCCCAGAGACTTGTATTTTGTTTTAAATCCTTTGAACACATAAAAGGTGATGGCTGCCAATAATCCGCTTTCAAATTTACTTACCATCTGTAAAGCAGTTCTGTTCCTCCTGGCACGAGACCCTCACCTGTGCTGAAGGCTACGGCAGGACTAGCTGCACAACAGAACTATAGCTAGGCTCCGAAATCAAATGTTCCGACTGGTCGTACGCTGGCAGACTGCCACACAATAAGGGTTTTATTCCTTGTTTGACAAAGCTCATTTTGATCTTAACATCTACTTTCAGGTAATTTTTAATTGCATCTGTTGCTCTACAGTGCTCATCAGCGGACGGAAATTAACGGTGGATAAAAGAGACAGCCCTTTTCCCCCTTCCAATGGCACAGCAACCTCACAGATTGCCTGCCTGCAGCCACAGCTCTTCTTTCAAACTTTACACTTCACAGGAGAGCGCGAGGGGCCTCGTGCTCAACCGACACAGCTGGCAATGCAATTTACCCAATATTCCCTTTTTTTTTTTTTTTTTTTTTTGCATCAAGGCAGGGGAGGAGGGAGTTAAAACATAATTTTTTTTTTTTTTTCTCCTGTTTCCAACCGTGATCATTTCCCTGGCGCCGAAGCACCAATGTTTCTCGCTTCAATAAGGCTCGTCTTCAGGGAGGCAGAGCAGCCTCCCAGCAGCAGAGAATAAATAACCGCGGTGCCAGTCAGCGCGTACGCGGGGGGCTGCGGGGCTGCGGCCCAGCGCTCGCCGGCAGGACTGGCTCGCAGCGGGGCCGCAGGAGCCGGTGCCGGTGGGGTCACTCAGCACGAAGGCCCAGCTGGGGGCTTCCTCGCCCCCACGGCGTGCCAACACCCCCCCCCCCCCAATTCTGAACCGGCGCCCTGCACAAGTTCCGCAGCGGGATTCTCAGGGAGCAGGGCCTCAGGCTGCCATCAGGCCGGGATCCGGTCTCTGGGCGCTCCCGCCGGTCTCCCCAGAGCCGCCCTTACTGGGGGCACTGGTCCCAGCACGGCTGAGGCGCTGGGGCAGACCCACCGGCCGGCGGCGGGGGGGGGGGGGGGGGGGGGGGGAGAGGAGGCCGCAGGGACCGGGAGGCCGCTGCTCCCCACGCCGGGGCTCCCCTCAGCCCTTTCCCCAGCCCCCCCAACACCTCCCCCGGCCCATCCCGGCGCCCGCAGCCTCCCCCGGGCCCGCTTCCCGCCCGGGGGCCGCACCTCGGAGCCGA
Organism: Numenius arquata; assembly: GCF_964106895.1. Classification (NCBI taxonomy): domain Eukaryota; kingdom Metazoa; phylum Chordata; class Aves; order Charadriiformes; family Scolopacidae; genus Numenius; species Numenius arquata. Next base: position 1,495,787 of record NC_133591.1, read on the forward strand.
TCATGTAGAACTCGCCGTCCTCCTCCAGCTGGAACTTGACGGGCTTCTGCCCGAAGGTCTTGCTCAGCGCCATCATCATCATTGTGGCGGCGGCAGGGGAAGGGCGGCGGGAGCGCCCGGCGTCCTACAGCGGGGCCCGGGCGGCGGCGGCGAAGGGATCGGGGCGAGGGCGGGCAGCGGCGCGGCCTAGTCCTGCCGCCGCTCCGCGCATGCGCCAGCGCGCCCCGCCCTCCCCCGGCCCCGCCTGAGGGGCCGCCTTCGACGGGGCGGGCGGTGCCGGGGAAGGGGGCGGTTTGTTGGTGCATAGTGGCAATAAATAAGTACCGCGGGGCGGATACGCGTACGGAGGGCACCGACAGGCGGGTACGGGGGTTGGCGGGGGGATGTACGGGCGTTTACAACCGCGCTCACGAAGGGGGCCCGGCACCGAGACCCCCGGGGCTGGGGCACCGGTCACCCCCGGCGGGGTCTCCGGCCGGGGCACGGGTGGGTTGAAAGACGAAAAGGGAAGAAACCAGTCACACTCCCTTTGTTTGGTTCTTTTCTTTTTTTCTTTTTTTTTTTTTTTTTTTCTTTTTGGCATAAGGTTATGTAGCAACGAGGGGTGTGCAAAGAGCTGGAGGGGGGGCTGGGGGGGGTCAGCCCCCAGCCCGGTGTCTAGGCGGACTGGGAACACTGGTGCGGGACCCGTCAGTGCAGTCACGAGCCACCCGGGATGGGGGACCGGACTCGGCAGGAGCGGGGGGGGCGGCGGGGCAGCGTCCAGCACTGGCACCCGGCGCGGGGGGAGGGAGGGGGCCCCTTGTCTGTACACAAATCAGTACAAAATCCTAACGCGCGCTAGTGATACAACATAAAACCGGGAGCAGGGCTGTGGCAGGGCCCCGGCAGTCACCCTGGGGACCTGGCGAGGTGGCCCTGGCAGCAGCCGCACGTCTGTGTCCCTCCCCAGGCGGTCAGCATCCACGGCCCAAAGCCAAGGCCCAGGGGGTGTCTCCATGGAAGCCCTCCTCCTCCTCCTCCTTCTTTTCCTGCTCCCAGGCCCACGGCTGGAGCGGCGAAGGGCGGCTGCTGTGAGCTATGTAAACATAGGAAATGCCATCAGGTCAGTTCTAGGTGATGGGGTCCAGGTTAATTAAGAGAGCGTGATCCCGGTCCAAGCTGGCCTGATGGCTTCTGGGATGCTATTGCTGGAAGAGCGTGGCCACATTGAGGGTTTAGTGGCCGCTCTTGCCCGCAAAGAACATGGCAGATGCTTTTATATCAATAGCAACTGAAGCTGGGGCTGCTGGAACTCGAGCAAACTTCTGTCACTTGTGGCAGACTCGTGGTGTGCCAGATGCTGCGCCTAGGAGGAAGCCAGGAATGGCAGAGGGAACCCTCTGTGTGGCTGCTGGAGGTCAGGGTGACGAAAGGGGAGCACGGAGGACGCAGGCGCCCCCCTCATCTGAAGGAGTTGGAGGAAGGTGTGCAGCTGAAGAAGTCCTGGCTGATCTGGCGTGGGTAGCCCTCCAGCACCTTCACCTGCACTGGATCGAACTTCCAGTAATCGCGGCCCCTCAGGAAATAGGCAAAACCTGTGGGTGAGAGAGGAGGGGTCAGGAGAGACAGGGTGGGCACGGCTCGGAGCTCTTCCCTAGCGCTTTGTCTCCTTGATGCTCTGCAGCGTGTGCAGGACCAAAAGAGAGCCTGGAAGAGGCAGGAGGTGCTGCTGGATTCCTTTCACCTGAACCCAGCTCTGCAGCTTACACGGCTTTAGTTTTGATGGGAGAGTACACAGGATTTTGTTTTATGTTCCTTGTGCTTTTAAATATGCTGTACCCAGGTAGTGGCCCGGCCTGAGAGGGCAGAGGACGTCTGAAGAGGGCTGGTGACAGGCAGCTTGTGAAGTCCTGCTGCAGAGCATCTGTTACTTGCTCTGGGATCCAGGCTCTGGAATCAGTGGGGAGCCATTCCCACCACATCCTTTGGCAGGAGAGAGGCTGTCACCGCTCCTGTCACCCCGGGCACCCTCCCTGGCTGTCCTCAGCGTTGCAGTGGCACCGCCATGCTGCCTTCAGCACATCTGGGCACATCTGGGAGGACAAGGCAATGCCAAAAGCAGCCTCTTCATTCAGGTTAGCCGACGAGGCCGAAGTGTGGGCAGCCTTTCTGCTGTTTTCTCACCACTTTGTCGTGAGCAGTAACAGGTGGGTAGGACTCTGTGACCATTTCTTGGTCAGCAGTTTGAATTCTCTCTATCAAACACTGAACTGTTGATTTTTTGTCATTATTAATGGCAACACTTCTCACTTTTATGGGAGAAGCCACAGTTCCCTCCCCACTGGAGGGAGCTGCCCCTCTCTCTCTCCACTATATGACTGTGGCTGGGAAGTGTCCACCACTACCAAATGTCTAAACCTGCCCGGTTCTTCCAGCTGGGCAGTGGTGTCACCCCGAGCGCCCGCCCCAGAGCCGGCCGTGTCCCCGCTGCACTGACCAAACTCATCCTGAAAAGCCGCGTCGATCTCCTGAGGGACGCCGCGCCAGTCGGCCATGGTCCGGGGGTAGATGTTGTCCACCTGGCGGGTGTGAGGGTTGAAGCGCCAGTAGTCGCCCCCACTGAAGATGTAGATCTTGTTCTTCTCGGCTCCCCACACCAGAGCTGCCTGCACGGGGGCTGCAGGCAGGCCCAGCTCCGCAATGGGGGTGGGACCAGATACCCGCCTCTCGCCGTCGTAAATCCAGTACTGAGAATCTGGCGAGGAGACAGGAAAGGGAGACAAGAGTTCGGGAGCTCTTTGGTGTGTGAGAACTGGGCAGTCAACTGTGCAACTGGAGCCAGCGCCTTGGCAGAGCTCCCGGGAAAAGCTGCGTGTGAGCACAAGGCAAAAACCCCACCGGTGGCACGGACACTGTCATTGACAGGTGCCCGAAGTGCAAGGAGTTGACTTCCCACCTCAGTCCAACCTGGAGGGCATCACTGGTGGGACAAGGAGAACCATTTTAGCAGCTGGTTTTTTCTCTATTTGTGGAAGGTAGAATAAAAGACTTGGCTGGAGGGACCAGCCCCTAGCCTGCAAACTCGGTGCTTCGAGGAGAACATCCGTGGGCATGCACAGGCGTAGAGGGGGCATGCGGCTGGAAAGGAGCAAGCTACAGAAACCAGGAAGATCTTGCCAAGCTGAAATAGAGACTGGTAGCACATTCCCAGATTAGATTAAAACGGGAATCTCTGTAATTAGCCCAGGGCACATAATACTTTCCCCTTATCTCGTTCTAACTCATGGCAGGAGCCTGCCAGCTTTAGCAGCGTAATTCCTTGTGTGCGGGTCAGGCGGTAAGTGATGTGTTTGTGCAGGAACGCTGCCTGCCCGGCCATGCGGTGTGATTTGGGTACTCAGTTTCATGGGGCACGCACGCCCGGGGCAGCCGGGTACCTGCCTCATTCTGTGTCCCTGCTCTCAAATTTACACTTGGAAAGAGCGTTAAAAGAAAACAGTGGAGCTGAAACAGGAGTTGCTGCTGGTCTGGAAGTGCTGAGGTGGCCAGGAGCAGGTCTGGCCCCCCATGGGTGATCGGATTTTAGTCCCTGTGGTGGCAGATGACTGCCTGGCTCTGCACATGGGCTCCCTGAAGGCCCATTCAGTCCGGGGGTACTACAGCAGCTCTGCATCCAGGTCTCTGAGGAGCGGAGAAGATGCTGGCTGCCCCCTGAGCAGGGCCTTGGGGGCACAGGCGCAGGAGTTTCACAACCTGTGAAAGCCTCTGGGGCTCTCTTCTGGAACAGCGCTTCCACGGACAGCTGGGGAGATGGAGCAAGGGTTTCCTTCCTCCTCCTCTGCCAGCAGCACTGCCAGGGCAGAGGCTCAAAGCAAACATTTGTCTTCCTGAGAAGGAAAATGGGATATCACAGCTGTATCTAAAATAAAAGTGACCTCTCCTTCTCTCTTCCCCACCACGGTATCTGCTGAAAAGTTTAAACTAGAGAAGGAAACTAGTAACAGGGATCGCTGGATAGCTGAGGATGCCCAGAAGGCTTTTTCTCTCAGGAACTTGTTGGGTCCTGAATACCCCTCAGTAAAGACGACGCATTTCCAAGCCGTCTGATCCCAGTCCAGCTCTTACCTTGGAAAAACCAGATATTGCCCAGAGGGTCCTCGAAGGTGGCATCGACAGAGCTGGGGATCCCCTGCCAGTGGCGGGAGGCCAGAGCTGGGTAGCCGTCCTGCAGCTTTCCTGCCCGCAGCCGCCACACGTAGCGGGACTTGAAGAAGAAGAGCTCCCCTCGGATGGTGGCAGCGGCGTCGAAGGCTGTGTCGCAGGTGTCGGGCTGCATGGGCTGCCAAAGCAGGGACGGTCAGGAGCTGGGACCCGAGCGAGCTCCCCCCCGGCCCAGGCTGGGTTTGATGGACGGGAAGTCCCTGTGTCCAGGCAACTGTCCTGCTCTCCACCAGTGTGGGGTGGGCACGGGCTGCCCGAGGACCTCCTCGCCGCACGCCCCAGGCCTGGGCTCAGCAGTGGGTGGACGATGTGGACACCAAACCACGTGTGAGCCCGCTGCTGGCCTCACGATGGGGACAGTCGAGAAGGACGGGGACAGGCTGTTGACTCACCTCCACATTGGTGATTTCATTAGTTTCCAGGTCCGGCTGGGGCAGCTCTGCTGGCTGAGTTGGGGTTGGGTCGGGATCCCGTGTGGGTTTCCCGTAGAGGTACTGGATCCCTTGCTTGTCATCCTCGCTCAGGCTGAGCGGGTACCGGAAGATGTAGAAAGGAGACATCAGAGACTTGGAGACAGCCGTGTGCTGCAGGCCCAGGACGTGGCCAAACTCGTGAGCGGCCACTTGGAGGAGGTCAGTGCCTGCGAGGGGAAAAGATGGGAGATGTTCTCAGGTCCCATTTGGATCACGTCCACTGTGGAAGATACCTGCATCAGGGAGGATTAGAACTTGCTAATGGCCCTTGTCACACAGACAGCAGAGGGAGCTCATTTATTGCTTGCGTGTGGACTGTAGCCAGAAAGCGACGTTTAGAAATAAATCCATTTTAAAATACCCAGTGTCAAGGCCTGGGCCTTCTTCACCAGACTGCAGTAGATTTATGGGACATCACGTTTTAGGAATACATGACCTTGGAGGGTCTAGAAAAGGAGAGGGGGGGGAAAGCGGATTTCAGTGTGCAAAAAATGTGTCATCTGGCAGGTGTTGTTTAGCTTCCAAGGGATCCTTTGTGAAGCTGATGTATTTCAGGGAAAGCTGGAAAAGGCGCATTAGGCAGCGGCACTGGTGAGCCTGGCTGTTTGTTGACAAGTCCCAGCGTATTCATTCACTCGCCTTCAGCCAGAAATGTGCGATGAGGCAGGCGGGGACGTGAGCCAGCCGGCCCCGCTGTTCCAAGCAGGATTTCCCTGCTGGCTCCCGGGGAGCAGGTCACTTCTTGGGGACGGGACAGAGGGGATGCAGTTAGGCGACACCTGGGAAGGGTGGAGGGGAAGGTGAGCCAACCCCTGTCTTCCTCTGCTGGTCAGCTTCACGTCAAAGCGATGGATTTGCATGGCACTGACCCAACTGAATCTCGGTCAGCTGAGAAAATGGGATTTCTGTGTCAGTGATTTATGACAAACTTTCAGACACTTGTGTTTAGTTTGGCAGGCTCCTCGCTCGATGCTTTCCAGTGTTGGCAGATCAGCTGCGCTGTTGTCAGGTTCTCCGGGGGAGGTGAGAAACAGCACGCCTGAAGGAGCTGTGCTGGGGGGGGGGACATGGCTGTGTCCCTCACAGAAGGTCCCCCCTGGGGAGTCCTGCTTCCTGGGTGGCTCTGGGGTGACCCCAGGGCACATCTTAGCCCTCCTTAGACTTGTGCTCTCCCATCTGTAAAGTGAGGCTAAGGATCTCCCTGTCTCACTGAGCGCTGAGACAAGGATTTATCCGTGTTTATATCGTAAAGCTCTTTTCAGCATATTAAACGGCAATTAGCTGCAAAGAGCTTTTACAACATTTATTTATGGTAGACGTAGGGGGAGAAGAAAGGCCATGGAACGGGGCTGGATTCTGATGGGAACTGGCATCCATTTTCAGTTCCTGGTTTGCCTCCAACGCTGCCTTTGTGGGAGACCATAGGAAATTCTTCAACAACACAGGCAGCCCCAACAGAGGGTGAAAAACGGCAGAGCCCCCCCTTCCCCAAGGAGAAGAAACACTTCTGCAGAAAGATCTGGTGCTCTGTGGTTCTTGTTTTGGGTCAGAATGAGCAGGGTTGGAGACACAGCGGTCCTGCTCCCCGCACAGAGACTCAAGTTGGGACAGAACTGGCAATGGCGTGGACTTTGGGGGAACCCACCTGAGCCCTGACATCGCCGTGGACATTGGGAAACCCCTGAGAGGCAGGGGTTTAACTTGGGCTTTGTGATTGTGTCTTTGTCCCTGTCGATAAACGGGGAAGGAGGAGGAGGGCCTGACATGGGCTAATTTTGGTGGGTCTTGCAGAAACTGATGCTTTGGGCACGGGTCCAGATGGTCCCAGGCGGTACTGCAGGATCTCACGAGATACTGTGACACCAGACTCCGAATGCCCGAGCAAAGAGCTATCAGCTCGGATCTATTATTAGCCAAAAAAAAGAAGAGGAAAAAAAGAGTCTTGACTCGATGTGGCGTTGTTTATGGTCAGAGCATTCCCAGGCTACGGGGGCAGAGCTGGAGCCTGGGTGGTTTCCCTTTATGGACTTGTTGAAAGAGAAAATACTTTGTGGGCAGGCGGTGAACAGTGCGTGCAGGGGCTGGCGCTGAGCCCGTCCTTTGGAAGACAACTGTGTCAGCCTCAGTCTTCCTCATCCCTTCCCTGCTTTATTTCTTAGGGCTCCTGCCAACACTGGGTGCAATTCCCAAGGGGCAGAGCGCGTGGCCGGGCAGAGGAACCATCCCTCAGATGTGTCCTTCTTGCCCCCCGGGCACAGGGGGAGCCCACCAGGAATCGAGGGTCCTGGACACAGGCTTTGCTGTGGCTCAAGGGTGACAAGAAAAGACCTGAACACTTCCAGTAGGGCTGTAAGAGGGAGGAGATAGCAATGCACACTACAAAAATGATCGCTGCCTCTCAGTTTTGCAGGCTCCCGGTTCACACCACGACCGAATCATTTCCAAGTGCCCCGATAACCATCCTGGAGCATCCCCAGCCTCCCCCGAGACAGTACCGTACCCAGGTTGTTCCCAATCGTCCAGGTCTCATCATAGTCAAAGTGGACGTCTCCCTCACGGTGTGTCTTGGGGAAGAACGCGTGTGCCAGGATCCCTCCGGGCCCGTCGAAAGGCAAGTTATCTCCGTGCCAGTACCTGGAGGGAAGACACAGCTCACCTCAGACAAACCTTCTAGTGGAGGTGTCCCTGCCCATGGCAGGGGGGTTGGAACTCGATGATCTTTAAGGTCCTTTCCAACTCTAACCATTCTATGATTCTATGAAATGGCCGCGTACCTCCAGTGAACAGCATCGCATGGCCATTTTGGGGAGCCACTGTGAGTGGACAGCAGCTCTCACTCCCATCCTGGGCTCATCCCACCACTCCAGATGGACTCTTTCGAGCCATTTGGATCACCACAAACTTCCACAAACTCGGTTCTGCATCAGGGCGCCGAGGAAGCGGAGCTCGGTCTCACCAAGCCCTGGGGAGTTCGTATGTTTTCTCAGGGAAGCCCGTGAGAGATGTGGCCACCTGAGAGAGCTGTGAGGCAAACACACAGCACACAAATCGCATCGCTGCTTGGATGGTCTCCACTTTGCCTTTATGAGTTTTGTGCGAACACGCAGCAGAGGGAAGTCTTTGCCCCCGTGCGTATTTTGCCAAAAGTCGATTTTAGGCCAGGAGCCAAGGTTCATTTAACCAAGGAACTATATTTGTCTTTGGGCAGACAGTTACGTCGTTCAGTCAAGGGACAGGATGGAGGACCTGAAGATGGAAAGTCAAAACAAACACTTAGGAAAACAGCCTGTGGGCAGAGAAATGTAAATGTACCGGGAAAATTAATGAACGTTCAGTGACGGTGCTGTGCACAGCCAGCGTGGGACAGCTGCACTTCCACCGAGCAGCCCACAACCGACAGAGAAAATAAAAACAAAACCAAAAGAATCCAAGTGTCTGAAAGCAGAAATATGAGCCTGAAGCGCCTAAGTTGTGTGCTGGCAGCTCTGGGCTCTGGTTTGAGGCTTGGGGGGCGCTGGTCTCTCTGGGAGGAGGGTGCTGCTGCCCACCCTGCTCACCTTGTGAAGTCGATGACGATGTCGGCCCGGCCCTCCTGCACTTCGGTGAACGTCAGCGGGGTCACGTCGCTCCAGACTTTCAAAGCCTCCTCGATGGTTCTTCTCACTTTAGCTTTCACAAGTTGCCAGGGGAACCTGATAATTCTGAAAGGCAACGGGCACCGGATGAGGAGAGCATCAGCCGCTGCCCCACGGACACCGCTGTCATGAAGACACTAGCTGTAGGATCAACATCACTAGGGCTGCCACCCTTTCCCACCACCAGAACATCTCCAACCCATGGTAGCACTGATCCAGCACCCTCTTCCGAGCAACACGTGCAGCAGATAAATCCCATCGGTGTGGAAACCCTCCAGCGGGTGGGCCCAGAGGTGAGCTCTCTGGAGAGCCCTGCAGATCTGTGTTTTTCTGGAGTGCGGTGATGCAGCATCTCCCGGCTCTGTCCCCCATGAGTCCAACCCCACAGAAGTGCCCGGGAGTGCTGTGATGCGATTTCTTCTCCTCAATCTCTGCATTTTTTTGCCCCTGGGCTCGCTCAGAGAGGCTGCTGCCTCTTCTGCCCTCCCGTGACGCAGGCAGACTGTGAGGTCTGCTGCGGAGGGAGCTTGCTTTCCCTTCCATCAGCAGTGTTGGTGTGTGTTCCTCCCCGCTGTGTTTCTTCCTTTAACACCGTTGACCAAAAAAAAAAAGAAAGGAAGAAGCCTTTTTGTTATCTGTAGCCTTTTAACGCTATCAGAAACTGTCTCCTGCACTTAATTAAACAAAAGAAGATTTACGTGCTGTCAAAGGCCATATGAGCGTGCTCACCTCTCCGCTCACACCCCGGTGGGCGACTGGGGAGGCAGCACGACCCTCCCACAAGCCTGTCGAGCAGATCTGCAAGTGAGAATGTGTGGGGTGATTTGGGCAAAACTCCCCACTCAAGTCATGTTTATGGGAACATCAATAACAGCTGGATAAAAAGGTCTTTTTAAAATAAAC